>NC_080738.1:8934836-9279836 GCF_019097595.1 Hemibagrus wyckioides | reverse complement strand
CAACCTCATCTAGAGGTGCTTTTATCTGTCGATAAGATATTTTATGGCTATATCTTTATAATTTGATTCTCATAATTTGATTTGATTCTCATAAATTCTCATAATCCTCATAAATGCTCTAATTTTGCTGAATTGAAAAGATATTGTATTGCGACAGCACTGTATCATACAATGTTGTGTTTCATTGAATTTACATACTACTGAACTCATTTACCTTGACAGAAAGCAAGGTTGCCCTGAGCATCCAGTTTTGTTCCCCTTTCTTTTTACCAACAATTTTACTCCTTATATAACATACACACATAAACACAAGCATACAGATCCCTGTGAATGTATTTTAACAGCACAGCAAATTTTAGTTTTCTCTCTCCATCTCTTACACACTTTGGTCCATCATTACCAAATTTGAATCCCAGCATCTCAAAGTTTGTTTGTTTTTTGTCATTTTTGTTATACAGGATGGTTCACCCATAATGCACAAACAAATTTCGTGGCAAAGTTGCTAATTTGAGAGTGTCTCAGATATGATAAAATTTTTTTAGCCCTGTTAACTGTATTTCAGTTCATATGAGTGCAGCATCTGAGTGAAGCATGTTATTTTAGTGTTTTGAGTGAACAGTGATGCAGCTTTGTGCTCAACCAGTTTGCACCACTATGAATGTTCTGAATCAGTTGTTATGTTGCATTTAAAAGTGCTTGACTTTGTACAAACTTAGTTTTTCAGAGTGGTCATTTGGTTTTCTGCTCTGGGTGAATGGCAGTGCAGTGCCGTTGAGTTTGTCTTGCTAAATACATGCAGTTTGAATGTTGATCTATCATGGATGTACTTCTGAAGCAGTTTAGGCTTCATACCTCACAAGAGGTCTGGCAGTTGCTAGAGAAAGTAAATTAGCTGAATTTACTCTGAAGCGAGAGAGCCCTTCTCTCATTGTGGTCCAATATACAAGAATATTGTGACATTTTCTATCTTCCTATCTTTTTTCTTCCAAATGTGAACGGTACAAAATTGTAACTAAAATGGAATAAAGTCTATTTGTTACTATTCTATAGAAATACAGTAAAATACTGTTAGTAATTACCTGTACATTTACAGTAAAGGTTTACAGTCTAGGTTTTTATTTCTAGTTGTTAAAACTTGACACACAAAAAAATGTTTTCAAAGTACAAGTGAATGCAACTTTAAAAAGTAGGACATATTCAGAATGCAAATTCCAGCATATCAGTAGTTTGAAAGTCTTTCAAACTGTTTTTGCTTCAAAACATTGTGGTTATGAGGCTGATTAATTCATGAGACTTACCAGTTGTAAGATGAAGCCTATGTTTGACAATGCACAACTAGATATGTATTCCTCGCATCAGTGTCTGATCTTGTATAATTTTGTGGACAATTGTGTAAACAATACCTAGATATAGCTCACATATATTTTGATATATGGATCACTTATTTGACGGTCGCATACATTTTCTTTTTCTCTCCTTATAGGAATGCATAAGACAAGAGTACCAGAGCAGGAAAAAATAGCAAATGAAGAAAATATGGGTGAGTGTGACATTTTAATATTCATTGTCATCACCAAAGGTCCCTGGACACATAAAAGACAAAACTTGTAAACATGTAAACAAAGCACCAGTATACATATGAGCAAAACAACTTGGGGAGATAACTTAGTGGTTAAGGTGTTGGACTACTGATCAGAAGGTTGTGTGTTCGAATCCTAGGTCCACAAAGCTACCGCTGCTTGGCCCTTGAGCAGGGCCCTTAGCCCTCAGTTGCTCAGTATAAAATGAGATAAATTGTAAGTCGCTCTGGTTAAGGCCAGAAATGTAAATGTTTGTAGAACTCATTTGTGACAAGCGAAACACATTTTAAAAAAAAAAAAAATGTTGATAATGAGAAAATTTGTATGCAGTAATATAAAAAATAAATGACAATTTATCATATAAACAAATGTAGCAAAAATAACTGATAGATAATCTTGATGAACTTGAATGGCACAAAAGGGAGTGTACTCAAAAGTGGGCAGAAGACTGGATCTAGCTTGTGATCTATTTGTAAATAAACTAAAATTCCAACACTTGAATAGGGTAGAGGCTATTGTGGTTATGTTTAATATCTGCTCTTGTTGGTTCTGATACCAATTTAAAGTGGGTTCAATTTAGTCAGCCATTACATCAGTGGAAGAACACAGAGAAAAAGATTTGGTGTTGCAGAGATCTTGGCTTTGAGTCTGTTTCTCGAAATGCCATTCAGAAGTTTGTGAAGATTTGGAATATATTCTGAGGCATGTTATTGTTCCTGTCTCTATTCATTCAGTACTGCCCATAGGTTGTTATGGAAATTCTCAAGAAACCAATGTTTTGTATTCATAGAAGTTGATTTTACAACTCGCAAATTACAATTTTTTCACCAAGCATGACTAAGTTTACAAAGTATACAGTTGTGACTTTGAAAAAGGGGGTTATGAGTGTCCTGAGCAGGGTTTTTTTTCTTTTTAGATTTGATGTCTTTGAAGGGAAAGTGTTTTGTTTGTGATAATAAACCAGAGGGTTTGATCATGTTGTCTCTTTAGGAAAACAATGAGCCAGAACCAGACAGTTGTAGGGTACAGATAAGCTCAGGTAAGCTTCAAAGGATAGTTTATGACCATTTAGGCATGCAGAAAGTGGAGTTTATACAAAGAAGAAGTGCCATTCCTAACCTTTGACCTTTCTTGGTATGGTTTATGGCTGCATAGGAAGGGCATACTTTAGGGGATGAACTTAATTACTGTTTGGGCCAGATTTCAAACCTGTTTAAAACCTGTGGAATCAGTTAAAGAGGGCTGTACACAGGAGAGCTGAATTTGATAGATCTAGAGCAGTTTTCTGTAAAGAGTGGAATAATACTGCCACTTAACCAATATGACTGAGTGGTGTATTACAAGCAAAATGTGCTTTAACTAGGGCTGCACAATTAATCGATTTTCTAATCGCAATTACGATTACAGATGCCACGATTACATAATCATTCAAAGCTGTGATTACAAAAAAAATCTACTTACATTATTCTGCGTGCCCTTTAATGTCCAAAGCAATGGAAAAATTCTTACTTTGAATTATTTATTTAATTCGGTCAATAATAACATCAATATGTAACTGTTTTTTAACAGACCCCATAATTATTTAAATATAGGCCTCTACCAAAGTTAAAAAAAAAAAAATTGTTAATGAAATATAGTGACTCTACCAAACGGTCGCACAGAACATTAAAGGGTTAAGGGGTGTTTATTGCATGTTACGTTGTAAGGGATGAATAAAAACGTTTATTTGGCCTAATAGTCTGTAGGCATGTTTTTATCAATGCCCCTATTATCCACTTGTGCATGTCTATCACGTCATGTTAATTTCGCGAACATTTGCGCTGATAAAGAAACATCTCCTAGTTTGCAAAGTGTTGCTGAGAAGAATCAAGAATTAGAACCGAAAAACATGACTTTTGACTGACATATCTCTGTGCGCGCGCACACACACACATGCGCGTGCCAAAATACCGCAAGAGTGTGCGCTGGAATATGCTCTAGAACCGCTCTCTCGATACTGTAATGTCATATACCTGTCGGTCTGCACAGCGCCGCTTTCACACCACGTGACTAAAATACTTTACAGCCCTTGAGAGCGACAGCAATAAAAAGAATGGTTAGAAAACACAACAATCATATCCAGACAATAGCCTAATTTTAATTTTTAATGTTAACACAGTTGATAAAAGTCGTCTAACAAATGTATGTTGTGTCAAAAAGGAGGCCCACTGTCTTTGATTATGAAAACCCCTGACATAAGGACCCTTTTGAATATTATTCCATACCCAAGATGTATAAAAGCCTTAAATTAAATAAGCCTAAAGAAAGATCTAAATAAAATATAAACTGTTGAAGCACTAAGACATTACAGTCTGAATATCATGACTTTCTATTATTCTATTAACTAATGCAATATTTAAGTTATAATACATACATGGCTTAGGTGAACAATGGCCCAGACTCAATCATTATTCTGTCCTGTCAGTTGAAAAAGGAATTCTCAGCACTATAAAAATACTAGTATGGTAATTGACCGTCAAGTCTCGGAGATACACTCTGATGATTCCACCCTCAAAAAAATAGGATAGAAAAGTCACCCAGATAAAAAAATTTATGTTATAAAATATGGCATGCAGTTGCTTCAAACAATGGTTAAAACTATTCAAAACACTATTTATTATTATTATTTTAAATTATTATAATCGTTATTAATAATCACAATTACAATTTCAAGGGAATAATCGACAGTTATGATTTTTGTCATAATCGTGCAGCCCTAGCTTTAACAATGTATTAATTGAAGGATGTGCGCACGTATATAACCAGGTTATTGAAGTTTTTTCTTCTTCTTTTTTTTCCTATTCCTTAATACTTTTCTATTTGTTTTTCATTTGGATTTTGTTGTTTGCTCTATCACATTAAGGATGAAAAGATGTGATATGATTTACCTTGGTTTATTTTTTTTGCGTCACAACAAACCTATGATTAGAACCGAGGTGTGTAGACCTTTTACAATATATGCTATGCGATACTATTCAGCTAATAAATTGAAATGAATGTGCATTTCTTCCTGAATCAAAAGGGAACCTGAAAAATTGTTTCTCTTCTTTAACAGTGTACTCTAAATTTGAGCTAGGCTAATTGTTTTAAATGAAACTCATTTTAACTTTATTCTTATTGTATCAAACTGAAGTTAGAAACTGTTTAGTGATTCAGGTGACAGGATCAGTAGTCCCCTAGGGCCTCGAATTCGACATGTTTTGTGCCGAGTACTATGCTGTTAATAATTATTGCACATAGTACAATGTACAATATCATTTTGAACCACAAGATATGGCCATTAGCCTGTGTAGCATTTCTGAATAAATATGCATAGTTTTGGGGCCCTGATAATTGCCACTTTTGGGCTAGGGGTCCATGTACCAAATGTGCTGACACCCTTATTAGGATTTAAAAATTCCTTCTTGTTCTTATTTCTTCTTTGATTTGTGCAGACCATAAAGTGTACAGACATGACAATTTGTAGGTAGGTGTGGTATTTTGACTGTTAATCGGAAACAAAAATAAAAAATATAGCATCTGGTATGGCTATATCTTTGATTTCGCTCATATCTTCAGAATCATAAGGTCTCCAATAAATTACTTGGCTTCAGCCAATTTCAGTCTTCTCTCATTAATTCCTGTAATTATGGATTTTTCCCCAAATTGTGTGATCTGTGAAACTGTGATCTGTGTAGGATTTTTGGCTTAAATTCATACAGTTTGAAGTACTGAAATAATGTGGCCATTACATGTCAGTTTGTTCTCCTGAGGCGGAGCTTAGTGTGCTCAAACAGCTGTATCTCAGGATTGGTTTAATGCTTTTACTCATGTATGCTAGTCAAGTGAAGTGGGGTTTTATTGTCATTCCTCTATATAGCTTGTATACTTTGGAACAAAACCAAGGTGCAACACAACAGTGCACAAGATTTCATGAAGTACAAATACACAACTGTGTGAGACCAGTAAGAACATATATACACAGAACAATTTATGCAGAAAGACAACCACACACAACAATGAAAATACAGTACAACAGAAAAGTGTTGTGCAGGGAAACTATTGCACAGTGAACCTGATGATGTGATCTTCACTGTAGTTTGCAGGTTCGAGGTGGTTTTGCCGATCAGGATCCAGTTGCAGGGGTTGTTGGTTGAACCCAGCAGGCTTAGTTTTTATATTAGTTGCTGTGGTATGATTGTGTTGAATGTTGATATAAAGACTATGAACAACGCTATCCTTAAATAATTGTCTTTTGTTCAGGTGTGTCATAGAAAGGTAGATGATAACATATGTGGTGTTCTCTCTTGATTGGGTAGGCCTACTGCAATGGGTCTAGCTGCACAAAACAATTCATGATGAGAGATATGAAGGCAAATGGGCAGTAATTATTTAGGAAAGATAAAGATTTTTTTTTTCCGGCACAGTGATAATGGTGGTTATCTTGAAACGCACAGGGACGACTGCTTGGCTTATGGAGATTGAAGATTTCTGTGAAGGCATCTGCATGTTAATCAGCACATTCCCTGAGCACCCAGCCAGGTATGTCAGACCAGTAGTTTTCTGTTGGTTAACTCTGGGCAGAATTTTCCTGATGTCTACAGTAGACAGACACAAAGTACTAGTCAGTGGGAGTTGGGGTTGCCTTTCCTGGTATGTTCTGTGCTTCAAACTGTGAGTAGAAATCATTTAATGTGTCTGGGAGTGAGGCATCAGCTGTGCTGTTTGGTAGTCTGTGATGAATTGAATAACCTGCCACATATGCCATGTATTCTTGGTAAGTGGCCATGGTTTCTTTCTGTTGTGTGTGTCCTGTCTGATAGCCCAGGACAGACTGGCCCATAGTGCTGCCTTGTCATCAGATGTGAAGGTAGCGTCTTGGGTTTTCAGTAGAATGTGCACCTCTATAGACATCCATAGTTAGTTAGTAACTTCCAAAATATCCGTTGGTTGGTTATTAACTACCAAAATACAGAGGGCATATTAACTGTCCCACCAGAGAAAATAACACCATGGATCATTGCTACACAATTCTTAAAGACGCATATCGCTCAGTACCCTGGGCAGTTTTGGGACACACTGATCACTGCTTGGTTCATCTTATTCTAACCTACAGCCAAAAACTCAAATCCGGTACGCCTGCAGTCAAAACAGTGAAGATATGGACCAGTTAGTCCAAGCAACAGCTACAGGACGATTGAATTGTTTTTAAAGGTGCAACTGACAATCTGGATTGTCAGCGCCACCATCATTCCAGTCGCCAAGAAAACCCTCCATCACAGCAATAAACAAATACAGGCCTGTCACTCTGACATCTGTCTTCATGAAGTCCTTTGTACAGCTGGTATTGGCCTACCTGAGGAATATCACAGAACAATTACGTTTATGGCATTTGGCAGACACCCTTATTCCCTTTATCTCATTTATCATTTATAGTTATCTCATTTATTTAACTAAGCAATTGAGGGTTAAGGCTTGCTCAAGGGTCCAGCAGTGGCAGCTTGGTGGTACTGTGAACTGGTGGTACTGTGAACCTTCCAATCAGTAGTCCAACGCCTTAACCACTGAGCTCCCACTTCCCAGGACAGTTATTAGGTTCCCTGCAGTTTGCTTACAGAGCAAATAGGTGAGTGGATGATTATAACATTGGGCTGCACTACATCCTGCAAACAATATCCAGCAACCTGGTGTCATGTATGTAGAGACTTCAATATTCTGGGAACTCCCATTTCCCAAGACCTGAAATGGGGGTCCAACATAAAATCCATCCTCAAAAAGGCCCAGCAGAGGATGTACTTTCTGCGCCAACTGAGGAAGTATGGTCTGCCACAAGAGCTGTTAGTACAGTTTTATACTGCAGTCATTGAATCCGTCCTGCGCACATCTACCACAGTCTGGTTTGGACCAATCACAGGAAGGGCATAGACTGCAGCAAACAGTAAAAACAGCAGAAAAAATTAATTGATGCCCTCCTGCCCACTCCACAAGAACCAGGATCATTCATCAATCATTACAGACACTACAGTCACAACCTGGACACAAACTTTTTTTCCAAACTTCTCCCATCTAGCAGGTACTACAGAACATTGTACACCAAAACTGCCAGACATAGGAACAGTTTATTTCCGCATGCAACCACCCTCATAATCAGCTGACCTTGATTATATGCACCATGCCATTTAAAAGCAAAACCAACATGCTCTTTACAAACTCTGTATAACATTGTCTGTAAATTAAATGTATAATGTCTTTATTTTATGCCTGTACTTTTGAAGGTCACAGCAGCAACAGCAAATTCCTGTTCCAAATTGTGTATGTAAAAATTTGCTAGACCAATAAAGCCTGATTCCTGAGTCCAGTCCTAGAGATCACACTAGGTAGTCTGTAGTCTGAGGATGTCCAGTTTATTGTCAAAGGGCACAAAGATCAGAGAGAAAAATGGATGATCGAGCCAGGTGGCTAGATGGCCAGGTGCTTACTTAGAATTTGTGATTAGCAAAACAGGAAGTCCACAAACTAGGCAAATTTGAGTGTGTGTTTTCTGTAATAAATCTGCAATTCAACTTGATGGAAATGTGATTTGACCTTTCTCTGATTCTTATATGCTAATGTACTAGCATAATAGTTGACAATAATACAATTGCATGTACATACTCATTATGTACAAAAAATGCATGAAACACGCACACATTCACTCGTTAGCTCTCTCTACCACTTTAAGACTTAATTTACCAGCTGCTTCAATCCAGGTTAAAGATTTGAGACCCTATTCTGCAAAGTCTATAAAAATACATGTGTACAGTGCTGCCTGACATCGGTCACACTAGCAAGGCTGGCAGGGTCAGTTTTTATAGTTTTGATAAATGATGGAATTGAATTTTTTTTGGACTAATTTCATTCCTGTTCATTGGTATTTGAGAACTACTTGCAAAACATGCACACCAGTGAAAAGTAGACAACTAATATAGCCATGTTTCATTTTGTTACAGTCTATTGCATCTTGTGTTATATGCAACATGTGGAAATCTAAGGAACAATGCTCATTTTTGCTGAAAATATATGGAGACACCACTGTGTTGTATTATATCAAATTTGAATTTTGTTTATTGTTACAGCCCATCTTAGCCCAAGAGAAACAGCGCATCACTGTAAACTAAGTGTCTGTATCC
Source organism: Hemibagrus wyckioides (assembly GCF_019097595.1). NCBI lineage: Eukaryota > Metazoa > Chordata > Actinopteri > Siluriformes > Bagridae > Hemibagrus > Hemibagrus wyckioides. The sequence continues at coordinate 9,271,069 of NC_080738.1, read as the reverse complement.
TTTCATTGTCTGTGTACTTCATTACATGTGTATTTTCTCTCCTGTAGTTATGCTGCAGGTGAATTGAAGCTGGCCTTTAACCACCACTGAAGCCAGTATGTGTGAGGTCCAGGCCACTGTGGAATTTTCTGTAGAGCTCCACAAGTTTTACAATGTGGATCTGTTTCAGAGAGGGTAAGTATGTGTATTTGTATCTCCCTAATTCTTTCTGCTTGCTAATAACAGTGCCTTTTCCCAAAAAAAGTCTGCAGGTTTTTTTTTTTTTTAAATTATAAGTATTTAAACTGAGTATTGTCTCAGTGTTGTTCGTTTTCTAAAATTATATCCAGCCTTCATTCAAACAAATTTGAAATAAATGATTAATACAAATGAATAATACAAAATTGTAGGTAGCAGCATAACAAAAACAATAAATAAAAATGTATTATTATGAAATAAAATATACAGTGGTCAGAAAACACTTAAATCCTACATTTGATCTCAGTGAACAAACTATTCAAGTTGAAAATCTTTGTTTTTATTTTTTCTTTTATTCCTCACAACAAATTACACAATGTTTATAAGTTATGTAACAATGGTCAGTGAATACCAAAGTTATCAACTGATTGGGGGGTTGGATTGAAAATCTCACAGAAAATGAAAAACTAAAATTACAGTCTGTTTCAACTTGCATGAATTTCATCATGACAACTAATAATGTAAGGCAGTGGTGTGTATGCACTTGTACATGCCTGTATGCATGCCTCCCAACAATGCCTGGGCATGCTCCTGATGCATTCTATGATGGATGCTGTCCTGGGGCATCTCCTCCCAGACCTGTATCAGGGCATCAGTGAGCTCTTGGACAGGCTGTGGTGCTAACTGGTGGCTTTGGATGTTCGTCCTACAAGTTCTCAGTTGGATTCAGGTCTTGGAAATGTGAGGGCCAATCAATAGCATCAGGGCCTTCAATATCCATAAACTACCTACATACTTTGGCCACATGAAAAAAAAAAACAGCACATCACCAAAAGAATACCATCCCCACAGTGAAGCACTTTTGCTGAAACACTAAAGATGAAGAGTAATTTTACTGTTCAGCATGTCAACCACCTCCAAATCAACAAAGAAATGGCTTCATCAAACCAAGATCAAGGTTTTAGAATTGCCCAGCTCAAATCCAGTTCAAAATCCATGTAAAAATTTGTGAGGTGACCTGAAGAGAGCTGGGCACCAATGGGCAGCCAATATGACAAATACACTACTCACAAAAGGTTAAGAATATTCGGCTTTCAGGTGAAATTTCAGGATGCACCTAAAATGCACTATAACCTTTACAGGTGAACTTAATTTGACCTTCTCTACACTTTTGAATGCACATGTCCAACTGTTCAGTGTTTCAGTACTTTTTGCATAACTTGCTGTTCTCTAACAAGGTGCTTAACGGCAAAATTCACAACTGGTGTTTGATCCATGAATCGAGCAATAAAGTTTCTGGTTTAATTAGAATTGGTATTTAAACAGTCCTCTTCATCATGCTGTTCACATTTTGACATCATGAGACCAAGACCACACCTAACAATTGATCAACAGTACCTCACCATTGTGAGGCTTCAAACAGGATGTTCTCAGAGGGAAGTGGCCACTGAGCTTAGAGTGTCACAGAGTGTCATCAGCAGGTTGGGACAGAGATACAGAGAGACTGGAAGAGTCACAGAAAGGCATAGAAGTGGACATCCTGTGTCCACATCCCACGTTGATGACCACTTCATTGTGAACATTGCCCTGCGGAACCGGATGATGAACTCCAGACACATTTAAGGGAGGTGAGAGGCACCAAAGTGTCACATCAGACCATTCGAAACCGTTTACATCAGTGGTCTGCGTGCTAGACGATCTGCAAGGGTACCTGACCACACCAGCAGCATGAGACATCGTTGTCGAGCTGTAATTGATGGTCAAGGGCACATGACAAATTATTGAGACATTGACATTTTTTGTTGTGGTATACCCACCACTGTTGTTGGCTTTTGTTTCAATAAATTGTTTGAGATGAGGAAATCACCATTGCATGCTTCTACTTAAATGCCCTACTTTCATGACACTTTCATGAACTTTTAACATTTTCCATAAATTTCACCCAAAAGCCAAATATCCTTAACTTTTTGTAAGTAGTGTAGAATGCTTTAGCAAGGAAGAATAGCAAAATATTGTCAAAATCTGCAAAACTGACTCTTACCCACAAAGATTGAATGCTGTGATAAAACCTAAAGGTGCTTCAACTGAGTATTACTTTAGGAGTGTGTGCATTTATGCAATTAGGTTATCATATATTTTTTTATTTTTTTGTTTCCCCTAAAATTCCTCACTTTAATATATAGGTTCAGTTGCACAATAAAGGTGGAAAGTTTCTGACATTATTTATCTTATTTTTTATTATTTTACACATTTTGTTGGGTGTGTAGACATTTTTAAAACCATTTCCTTTTAGGGGTTGTCTTGCTGCTGCCTCTCCAGTGTACTGGTGGTCACTTTCATTTAGGTATTTAAAAAAAAAAAACATCAACCTGAAAACACATTGTTGCCAGGTGTTTTTTTTGTTGTTGTTGTTGTTGCAACCACAAATGCATGTTTTAACTATTTAAATTACCATGAAGATTAAAATTGTGATTTTAATTTTAATCTTCAAATTTACATAGCATGTTGTATGCTTATATGGTATGTGTAGGGGGAACATTTGCAATGCTGGTAATCAAACAAAAGCATGTGAGCTGACTCTCCTCAGCTTTTGCTCTGCTTATGTGCTGCATCTGCTCTGATCACACATCCAGTGTGAAACAGGCATTATACTGTAATGATTAAGTGTTCCCTTAATTTTTTTGAACGATGTAGTTAAGAATAATGACCAAAGAAATTAAATACAACTTCCAACTTTTTCAACAAGCTCTTAATTATTGGCATTGATTATCCCATAATTTAACAAAATGTAGAGCATGTCCTTCTAATATCATCTTGGTAATTTAGTCTATATGGGTTATTTACTAAAAATGCGTTAGTCTGTAGTGCCATTACCAGGTGGCTTGTCAAACACCCATTATTTTCAGTTAGATGATCTCTAGATGAATTGGATGGTGTCAAAATCAAATTCCTCCTGCACTGCAAAATTTGTGTTCTGCCAGTGCTGCAGTATTTCCATAAACTATCAAAATCACAAGGCTCCTTATTGACCATCTCAGTTTTGCTTCAAACATTAAATAGTGTGAAAAATTCCATACTTGTATCTGCATTTGCTTTAAAATTAAAATGTCACCAAAGTTGTTACATGGGTCATTAATTTTGAACAAGTTTATGCTAGATGCTTAAAATGATTATTGACTATTGCCTAGTATATGATGTCTTTAATGTCTGAAATAAAGGGTCCACCATTGCATATTTGCCAATTTATAGGCTGCTTAATATTTGCAGATTTTCATATCTATTACTTGTGTTATAGTTCTTTATTTTAGCAACTAGCAACTTTTTGCCTATTTCAGATGTATTTTACACATGTATTACAGTGTCTGTTGTAATCAGAACTGTAAGAGCAGGTTTTAATTAAAGAAATGCAAATGTGAACCAAACTAATTGATAATCATTGGATATGTAATGAATGTGTGTAGCCTTTTTACCAGTTATCAATATATATTGACTTATAGAACTGTACATGTTTAGCAATTTAAAAAAAATAGCTTGGTTCAATTTGTTTTCAATACAATTAAGCATTTCTCCATTGAAGCACAGTGTCAAAAGATGCCATGGTAACATAAATCTAACATGCAGGAATGACAGAAAATGCTAAACCATGTTGTCAGGGTTGCTGCTACTATTTTTTATAAAAGCTGCTGACAGCAGCCTCCAGATAGAGCTAGCAAGCATAGACATGCATAGCAGAGTAACCTATCTCTGCTGACATCAGCAACCATATCTGGTTGTACACAGTGTACTGAAGTACACAGTTATGTGCTTCACACTTTAGTATTTCTATATATTAAGAGTTTCTGCGATAGACTCTCTTCAGGTTTTTTTTAACTACATATGCAATGTTCACTGGCTTATTTTAGTTACTATAGAATTCCTGGCAGCATTCTCCTCTGATCTATCTCATTAACCAGGTGTTTCAGTCTGTAGACAGAAGGTGGTTTTTTGTTTGTTTGTTTGTTTTAATAAACAATTGTGTTTACTTATGAATGTGAAATTCTCAGGAGTTGAGCAGCTTTTGACCAGTATCTGAATGATGATATGCGTTGCGCCTGCCCCACATGATTGACTGGTTGTATAACTGTAGAAATGTGCAAGTGTAAAGTTTCCAACTGTGTATTTGTGCTCAACCTGTTTTTTGTAAGCCACAGTCTGATATATTCCTGAAATTTCAAACAGCATGTGCTTGGTGTTTGAGGGGATTATGTTGAGCTTCAAATCTCATAATCCACTGTTTTACAATGTCCAGATTGAATCAACATACTTAGATAAGGTTTCATAAAGTCGTGTTTTGAGTCGCAATCAGAATAAAGTTCTTTGAAAAAATATTATGTATGATGAGCTGTTTCAGGAACACTGCAAGACTAGTTACAACAGGAGTAAGGATACTGCCCCATAACTCTAACAAAATGAAGTGCTAGAACTGCCATTATTTCCTCAGATTTGCAGAAAGTAGAGACACTAATGGGCTTTTCTGGTGATGGCGCAGTGGAGAATGGACAGTCTGAGCTCTCCTGAAGTCAACAACCATTTCATTCAGTTTATAACAGACTGTTATCTGTTGCACCTCCTCTTTAAGCATTACTTGTTGTTCTTTTTTTTAATGAGACCCACCATCATTGACAAACATGATGTGGTTTAAGCTGTGCATTGCTGCACAGTTGTGAGTCAGTAAAGTGAACGGCAGTGGACCCCAGTGCTCACTGTGGTGATGTTGGAGATGCGTCTCCTGATCCAGACTGACTGATTTCCCGGAGGGAGGGAGGTGTTCAGGCCCAGCAGGCTTTTTGAACAGATGCTAAGGAATGATTGCATTGAATGCAGAAGTGAACTCTATGAACAGCATTCGTGCATATGTGTCCAGATGGAGGATGGTGGCAATGGCAACACCTGTTGAATAGTTGGGGTGATTTGCCTACAAGTCCAGTGAGGGTGGCAGCAGGGTCTTGATGTGCCTCATGTTGAGCCTCTTATGACAATGGGTTTGAGTGCCACAGGATGATACCCATTGAGGCAGGACACTAAAGACCTCTTTGGTAAATGGAACGATGGTAGTGGTCTTGAAGCATGTTGGAATGATGGCACTGCTCAGGAAAATGTTGATGTCAGTGAAGACATCTGCTATCTGGTCTGTATATCCCCTGAGCACTCTGCCAGGAATGGTCCAGCAGCCTTGCGTGGGTTAATTATGCATAGAGTTTTTCTCACATCAGCTATGGTAAGAAAAGCACCTAGTCATTGGGAGGAGGGGTGGACAGATGAGCTGGTTAAGCTATTTTGAAGAAGCACAAAGAAACAGTCAATGTTGAAGACTGTAGAGGCAGCAGTCAGCCAAGGAAACTTAATGAAAGACACTTCATTCATTCTTCCCTTCGACATCTGGAGATGTCCAGCAGTGCCATCAGCAAACAACTAGTGAAAACCAGTGGGACCCAGGTACACCTATCTTACACCTTCCTAAAAGAATTGCAGCCTGACAGCAGGTGCAAGGAGTCTTCGAAGTGATGGTTTGGCCCCCATAGAACCCTAATCTCACCATCATCGGGTCTGTCTGGGATTACATACAGAGGCTGAAGGATTTAAGGCAGCCTACATCCACGGATCTGTTGTTAGCTTACAACATACCTGCTGAGTTCCTGTGTGCAAGTGTACCTAGAAGAATTGATGCTGTTTTCCAGGTGAAGAGTGCTCACACCAAATATTGATTTTTTTCCCCCCAGTTTTTATGGTTAAGTCCAGTGAATAACCTGAAATGGTACAAAAGTAAGCGGTAAACTGCCACAGGTGGAAAAAAAAGAAAAATAATGTACATTTCAGAGTTATACAAACAAGCCTTTTAAGGGAAAAAGTAATGTGTTAACAACTTACCGCTGTTCTGCAGCAATGGAAGTAAACAAATCCTTGAAAGTTGATGCTGTCCATTCCTACAGGTGTCCCAAATTTGTTGATTAGTTCTATAAAAACAGTGTTTGAACAACTGTTACTACACATTTCTTTTGCAATATTTGGACAGTATTGTAGTGCAGGAACTTGCTCTCATAATGATGAGAAAAAGGCAATTCTCAAAGAAAGAAGGGGCTCTTTTGTTGGATCAGTTAGTCAGTGTTTTGCACAGCAAAACTACTACCGCACCATTTTTCAGTGCCATGCAGTATCCTATGGTAAATGCCTAGACTGTCAGGGGGTTCATCCTACAGCAAGATAATGATGTGAAACATACCTCCAGGCTGTGTCATAACTACCTTATAAGAAAGTATGAAGACATTCAGGTTCAAATCCTGGAATGGCCAGCTTAGTGTCCAGACTTAAATCCCATTGAGGTGGTTTAGGATGAACTGGACAGAAGGGTTAAAGGAACCTGCAAACTTCTGCAACAGTTTTGGGAAGGACTATCCAAAACAGAATAGTTCTAGAATATCACACGTGTGTGTGTGTGTGGTCAACAGATGTTGAACTTCCATTATCTTCCATTGTCTTATTTCTGTTTTATGTAGCATCAGGGTCATTGAGGAATGTTGTTTCATTTCACTGTCTACTGCATCAGCTACACTATATTGCCAAAAGTTTTGGGACATCTGCCTTTACATGCACATGAACTTTAATGACATCCCATTCTCAATCTGTAACACTTTAAAACTGAGCCACATTGTTATTCCAACTACAACACATGGATTTCTGTTCATTAGCCTCAAAACCATTTTTTTTCAACTCTGTTTGATTGATCTGGTTAGGCAGCTTCTCCTACTGCATGAGCAGGAAAGACAGTCTCAGATTATGCCACACCCTTGTTGCCATTGGTATCAATAATTGTGTGATGATGCTATTAGTTTATTACTATTGTTTGTTTATCTCATGGCCACACATAAACAACAAATTAAATGTTTCTGTCTTTGACTTAATTTGTTAAGTGTGTTAATAAACAGTTGTTGGTTGACAGGTTTTATCAGGTCCGTGGCACTATGAAAGTACCTCCTCGGATCCCTCACAGAATAGAGACCAGTCTCCTTCATCCCTCAAGTAAGTTGTCAACACATTTTGTTTCTGTGTCTTTTTTAATTTAAATTTAAGTTTAGTTCTCATACAGGCATATACCAATTGTCCATAACATTAAAACCATTGAAAGGTGAATTGAATAACATTGATTATCTTGTTACAATGGCACCTGCCATATATACTGTTTGTACAAACAATATGCAGTGGTGAAGACATGTAAAAATATATATGCTGAACAGGATATACATATGTAAATATGTGCATGTTTATAATTTATGCATAAAATATAAAGTAGTGCAAAGATTGCGTTATAAGTTATGTGTTGTGGACAGATGCATAGTGGACAAACCATGTAGTAAAAATAAGTAAATGCAAGCAGTACAGTGCAGATAGTACAGTGTAATCAGCTGTTCAGTGTGGAAACAGCCATAGGAACTATCATGATCTATCTTCTGATGGGTAAATAGTTCATGATTAGGCTGAGTGGTGTCTTTGATAATGCAGACATTGTGTCTTGTAAATTTTACACACACACACAACTCCTTTTCAAATGCAATGACAGGGCACTGATTACAGAGATGTTTGACAGGGGAGGGCATTACCTGATCCATCCCTTACTTGGTGTATATTATGGCTGTCTGTAAATTAAGAGTTTGTACTTGAAATGTAAGGGGTCTACATGGATAAATAATGATACAGAAAGTTTTCATAACTTTATAATTAAATTAAATTAATAACTTTTTAGGGTTACAGACAATATTAAGGATAAACATGGAAGATATATTATTAAGGGCACTTTAAATGGAAAGAAGGTCTCACTTCTAAATATATATTGTCCCCCCAATTACTCGTTCAGAATTTCTTTCAAAATCTTTTTCTGCACTTTGTGAGGAATTAGCATTTATGTATGTCTGGTGTACTCTCAATCCTTATCAGAAGAAATTTTTGTAATCCGCATATTTGTCACTCTAGGTTTGATTACGTTTTTGCTCTGAAGGCAATTTCTGACTGTTAAGTAAGAGATATGATCATTTCTGATCATGCTGCAGTTATACTAGATGCCCGAGTGAACAGGTATATAAGACCAGCTAGATTTTGGAGAGTCAGTAGTCTATTTCTCAAAGATGATAAACTCTGAATCAGCATCCATAGATAATCCCTCACTTCTCTGGAAGACCTGCAAAGCATACATCAGAGGTCTCTCTATTTCATATCTCACTACTAAACAAACATCTAGAGTCAGCGTTAGATACTGCCATTAATAGCTATCTGAATGATCCCTCTCCAGCTTCCTTAAAAAATATAAGTACTGTGCAGGCCTCATTTAAATATTTTATTTTCAAAGCAGAAGTTGTATGAATGGGGTAATAAACCTAGTAAATACCTATCCCTTTGCCTTGCATATGAACTATATAAAGAATTTGAGCATGTACAGTAATCCCCCGCCATATCACGGTTCACATATCGAGGTCCCGGTATATCATGTATTTTTATTTGGAACATGACACTTTTTTTTGCGGATTTTCCCGGTATATTGCGGTATCCGCAAACTTTATAGTGAATTGTTTTTATGTTGAAATAAGGTACTCAAGTGACAAAGAACACAAAGCGTTGTTTGGGGATGCTGGAAATCAAAATACAGTACAGCTGGAGTAACGAGTCTGACCAGTTGGAATGCCCCATTCATTTAATCGGTTAAACGGTTGTGATTGGCTGCTGGCTATGCGTGCATTTGGGGAAAGAGAAGCAGAATTATCCAGCATACCAGTTTTTCACATATCACTGTCCCGAGTGTTTTGGTTTGTTCTGTGTATGCTGCATTTGTACGGTTTTTCTGCAAACCCTATTATGTCGCCCAAAACGCTCTGCACCTTCGAAGGCTTCTGGCAAGAAACAGACATACATACCGTACTCACTATAAATGTGGCATTTCTACAAATTTACCCAAAATTCATCTCGCTATATGCTTGCAAATGTTTTCTGTGTGTGTTTAAAGAGTGTGGGAGGGTAATTTACAGCTTAAACGTTAAAAAAAAAAAAAAAAGCATTTGGGGATGCCGTCCGTGTATTGTGGAATTTCATTTATCGCGGGTGGTTTTGGAACGTAACCCCCGCAATAAATGGAGGATTACTGTACTAATAGACCCTCTCTTAGCCATGCTTAGTCATTCATTTTTGACTGACAGTCTGCCCTCTTCACTTTGTGAAACAAATATTTCTCTTATACTAAAAAAAAGGCAAGGACCCAGAAAATTCCAGTTCCTATAGGCCCATTGTGTTTTTAAATTCAGATTTAAAATTGTTATCTAAAATCTTAGCACTAAGTTTGGAGAAGGGTCTACCATTTATTATTAATGAAGACCAGACAGGGTTTACTAAAGGCAGGAGCTCCACTCACAACGTTAGACAGCTACTAAATATTATTGAGCTTTCCCACTATTTTAGTTTTAACTCCCTCATTCTGTCCCTAGATGCGGAGAAAGCTTTTGATTCTGTTGAATGGCCTTATTTATTCTACACCTTAGAAAAATTCGGACTTAGGGAATGCTTTACAAAGTGGGTGTGAATACTCTATACAGATCCTCTTGCAGTTGTCATTACGAATGATCAAAGATCTCATAATTATCCCTTATTTTGGGGTACCAGACAGGGCTTTTCACAACAGCGATAGAGCCATTTGTTCAGATGACAAGGGAGGACATGGCTGTGTCAGGGGTGGCTCTGGGAGGTAGGCAGCACAAACTATCCTTATATGCAGACAATGTCCTGCTCTTTATTTTAGATCCCAAGGTGCCTGTGCCAAGAATTGTAGACCTCTTGGCTTGGGAGGCTGACTTTATTCAGTGCAAATTCCTGTTTTACTGTCTAATAAAGCTATAAAAGAGCTATATGGGTGGCTAAGACTTGGCCTCCTAAATCAGTGTGGCTTGATCTTGAAACCTCACAGTCCAGGTGCCCCTTGCAAAACCTATTATTTGTTCATAACTCAAAGTTAAGCAGAACTCTGTTGTTAAAGTTCCTTAGTACGTAATCCTCTCCAGGCCTGGCCTGCTATTCGACGGCTAGAAGGCAGAAGCAGCATAACTCTCCCCTCGTCTGCCACTGTTGAATAACCTGGAGTTCCTGCCTACTACTACAGTCTCTGACTTTAATTTCTGGCCTGGTTTTGGTATACGTAGCAGATGTGACTTGTTTGAGGAAGGATCTCTATTTCTTTTTGTCAACTTAGTTTCAAGATATGATGTACCTAGACAGCACTACTTTAGATTTTTTCAAATTAGAGATTATATTTTCAAAAATACTACACTCACCTAAATGCTCGTTTTCCATTACTGAGGAAATCCTTTTGAATCCTTTTACATACAGGTTAATTTTCCTTTTCTATAAAGCTCCATGCTCACATCTCAGACTAATTTTGGAAAGAGAGCTTGTGTTGGATATTCTAGAAGAGGGATGGGAGATTTTAACAATGGACATTGTCTCAAAACAGCTTTACAAAAAAGTTACTATTTTATACCTATTTTATTCTGCAGGTTCTCAGTGATGCAGTCGGATAATTTATAGTGGATGAGACAAGGGGGTTGCACACCGTATGTGAAGTGCAGCGCCAGGTCATTTTATCTAAAATTTAAAATTGAGAGTCCAAACACCAGCTGTCATTCGGCTTCTGTCACGGTTCAGAACACTGTTCAAAATCCTGCAGGGGGCCTTGCTCAGGGGCCCCACAGTGGCAGCTTGGCAGTGCTGGAGCTTGAACCCCGATCTTCCAGTCAACGACCCAGAGCCTGGACTCGGCACGTCTGGTGTGTGATACGTGTGAAGTTGTTCTAGACGTGGCGCATCGATGCGCTTCTCGTTCGGTGTGTGTCTGTGACCCCCTTTGTGTTTACCCCTCCAACATTATACACTAGTGACTGACTGAAGACCACCTGTCCTCTTTCTGGTGTGATTCTGTCCATGATGGAACCAGTCTAATATTATTTGGCCACTGAAGTAAAGGATTAACACTAGATTTTCAGCCTGTGTGTGAGTGCAGGGATGTATAAATGTGCACTCACTTTTTACTTTAACTTTCAGTTCGCAGTCACGCAAACTATGTATAGGGAGCAGCAGTACTGATTTTACAAGATATTTGTCACTGACGCTCTGGATCTGTTGAACACAATTCCTCCTACATCGTCCTGTCACTCATTACTATCCTCACATGATCAGTGAAATCTCGCACAGCAAGCTTAAACATGTGATAGACATGCAAAATGGAGTGAATTGCAAAAATCGCTGACAGTTATGTGTGCATGCGTGATATAAGAGGCGCATGGATTTATGTACTTATTTCAGTTCTGCTGAGACAAAAAAGACAGGTCAGGATGAAGAAGGAACAGCCAAAGAAAAGCAGACTATGAGCTCTGACAAATCAGGCAATGCAGCTTTTTGGTTTCATGGACAAAATTTCTGTAGCTGGAACATGACAAGTTGGCATAATGACAATGTTCTGCAGGGTGTATCGCCAGTTCCCTTCAATTTCTGACTTGACAAGTGCTTTTGTTACTGGAACCAGTAGTTTTAGGAAAGACCCCATCAGAATCCTTGAGAAATCCATCACAAGAAGTGCATTGGTGCTCAGTCTGCAGTGCCTTTCCCGGAACAAACAGCAATTGCAAAAAACATACTAAAAACAAACCAAGTACAAGAAGAAGTACTGAAAAAACTGTAAAAGTGAAGTACCATTGGCAAAATTTTGCAAACTTCAAAAAGCAAATGGCCTAGACCAGGGGTGTCCAATCTTATCCGCAAAGGGCCGGTGTGGGTGCAGGTTTTTAATCCAACTGAGCAGAAGCCTCACATGAGTCTACTGAAAGCCATACACGATCAAATGTCAAGAGTGCAAATGCTGTTTTAGAAGCTATTGATTAGGCGGTATTGATACCATGGGTATCAGGGAAGATGCATGAAAAAAGAAAGTAGTGTGTGCAAATTTTGGTGGAGCTGCAGAGATGATGGGCAGAAAACAGGAGTAGCTGGGAGCCTGAAACAGGATAACCCACATCGTAACAGTTCACTGTGTGGCACACAAATTTGAGCTAGCCATGCTGGATAGTATGAAAGGCTGTGAGTACCTGGTGAAATTTGAAGATACACTGAATACTATCTTTAAGTTTGTGTTTTGAAAATGTTTTTGATTGATGTTTTGTCTCCTTTACAATATTCTACATTCAAAATAATGTTTTTATTATTCGGGTCACTTCGAGCTTCATTCAATTCATTTCGAGCTACCAAAGACTGAAGAGGACCTGCCCGAAGGCCTACCAGGGATTTTGTAATTTTGCAAGCCCTGCAGTTATTAGAGAGTTTATTTCTCTAGAATGCTTGACCTATATTATTCCTTCTTTTAATTGTATATGGACATCATATCTTGACTGTATAAATGCCTCTACCTGTGACATTCTGCGGTTTGGTATGACATAGTGTTCCTAGAGGTGTTTAGACAATGCATGTATTCTCCCCAGTTTCTGTTGATTCAATTGTTTATTCTGATCTGTGATAAGGTGCACTGTGCTTGTCATCTTATGTATATTTTTGCTTTTGTATTCCCTTTTGTTGTATATCAGGCAGTTTGTGTCTGTTACTATTCTGTAACATGTTGAAAGTTAAATACTTTTTTTTTTTTTTTAATCTCTTCTATAATGCACTATATTGCCAAAGGTTTTGGGACACCTATCCAAATCATTGAATTCAGACGTTACAATCGCTTAAAACCACAGAGAGGGGTCAGCACATGCTGAGGCGCGCAGTGCACAGAAGTCGCCAAATTAAACTTTGTGTGGCCTTCAGATTAGCTCAAGAACAGTGCGGAGGAACTTCATGCTTCATGGAATGGGTTTTCATGGCCAAGCAGGTGCATCCAAGTCTTACATCACCAAATGCAATGCAAAGCGTCAGATGCAGTGGTGTAAAACACGCTGCCACTGGACTCTAGCAGTGGAGACGTCTTCTCTGTCTGGCAATCTGATGGACAAGTCTGAGTTTGGTGGTTGCCAGGAGAACAGTACTTGCCTGAGTGCATTGTGACAAGTGTAAAGTTTGGCAGAGGGGGGATTGTTGTATACACAATCATAAAGACAGAAGCATACATCTCTACCTAATGACTTGGTGCAAGCCTCCAAAATGCATCCCTCACTGTCTCCAGGTTTACAGTGTGTGTCTGTATCTTGTAACATAGTTTGTTTCAGATGAATTTTAGTAAAGAGAAGCATTAATTATGTCACCGGAAGTGTTATAACGAGATGGTAAAGTGTACTGAGTTCAGGGTATGCCATTAGATATTTCTTCACAAACATATAATGAAAAATTCTATTAGACTGCTAGGATGTTACTCTTCCCTTGCAATCTGTGGATGGGTATTCTGTACTTAATTTCAGTTGTTTCCACATTCACATGATTTCAAGTGTGGACATTTTCAACATTTTCAGCTGAAGGCTTTGCCACACAGACAGTATGTTTGAGGAGAGGCAACATTTCACTATTGAATCTGTCAGTGATATTATGTATGCTGAGATCCAGAGTTGCAAAATAAAAACCTTTCATCTCATCCTGATGACTAAGCAGATTTTGGCTTTGCCATCTGTAATGCAACCTATTTGTAACTTTTCTGGCTCTCGTTTTCTTGGAATTTAATGTTAATTGTTGATGCTAGTTCTAGTCAATGCAGTACAATTTTATTTGTATAGCGCTTTTAACAATGGACTTTGTCTCAAAGCAGCTTTACAGAAATATAAAAATATAGAATAAAAATTACAAAGCCGGTGACGAGGAAAAAACGCTATTTTCATCAGACCATTTCACTCATTTCCAGTCTTCAGCCTTCCAGATATTGATCATGATATTGGTATTGATTATGATCATGACACCATCTTTTTTGCATTTTCACATTGGTGTCTGTGATTAATGGTTTAGCAATTGCAACTGTTTAGCAATTGTTCCATAAGTGTTGCCTTTGTGTAGTTCTCTGCGGAATGTTTTTGTAGAAACAGGGTCTTTAGGGTGGATATTAAGTTCACATCTGTACATCCTTTCATAATAGGAGCTCTAACTGTCCCCAGAGTTAACCAGTCACATTCAGAATTAGGCCTGTAGGTAAAAGGGCATACACCTTCCATCAATTAATATAATTCTGATTAAAACCAGATAAATGTCAGCCGTTGCTGAAGTATTTGCTTGAATGTTTGGGGTTGCATTCTGCTGAGAACCATGGGCCACAAAGAGTTGCCAAAAAAACTGTGGGACTTTTGGTACTTGTTGAAAGGTACCAATCAGGAGAGGGATATAAAAGAATATCAAAGGCATTGACTGTACAATGGAACACTGTCAAAACCATCATCAATTAGTAGAGAAAATGTGGCACCACAGAGACATTGCAAAGGTCAGCACAACCCTCCAAAGTTGATGAGATGACGAGGAGAAAACCTATGATGGAGGCTACCAAGAGGCCAAAAGCAACACAGAAAGAGCCACAGGAATTTCTGGCAGTTACTGGTCACTTCTTGCATGTTATTACCATCTCCTGTATTCTGCACTGGGCTAGGCTGTGGGGTAGGGTGGCAAAATTCATTTTTTACAAAAATGAATATGCAAGCCCGTCTGAACTATGCCAAAAGATTTATTCAGTCACCCCCAAACCATGTGCGAAAATGCATTATAATCTGACAAGACAACGGTTGAACTTTTTGGCCTTAATTCTTAAATGGTATGTTTGGTGCCAATATAGAGCATCAGCCAAGGAACACCTTACAGGCAGTGAAGTATGGTGGGGGATTATGCAAAAAACTGAAAATGAAGAGGAATTTCACATTCTAACATGACAATGACCCAAAGCACACATCAAAATCAATCAAGACTTGGCTTCAGAAAAGGAAAATCAGAGTCTAGATGTGTGAAATTAAGAGAGACTTATTAACAAAGACTTGATGCTGTAATAAAGGCAAAAGGTGCTTCCACAAAGTATTAGTTGGGAGGGATGTTCGAACTTCAGTCTGTGGTAGAGTTTTTGTTTATTATTAAATATTTCTTTTTTTCTCTGGATTTGTGTTTGTTGGAATATTGGAGGTGTTGAATTGGCCTCCAAATTCCCCAGATCTCAATCCAATCAAGCATCTATGGAATGTGCTGGACAAACAAGTTTGACCCATAGAGACCCCACCTCACAACTTACAGGACTTAAAGGATCTGCTGCTAACATCTTGGTGGCAGATACCACAGCACACCTTCAGGGATCTAGTGGATTCCATGCTTAAGGCGGGTCAGGGCTGTTTTGGCAGATTTTTGGCAGATGGCCTGATTGGTGTATATAAGGACATAAATAGAACCTTCTGGAACACAGAACATAATCTCACTATGCATAGAGAAGTCACCATTTAGATTTTACAATCAGTCAAATAAGATCTGAGCCTGGAGAGGACTGTTTCCTTAACATCAACAACATTTTCTAGTCTATGAAGAATAGTATGGGCAATGGTGTCAAAAAAGTTACTAAGATCCAGCAATACCTGCAAGGGGAGACAACCCTGATCAGAGGCCAGTAACATGTTACTTATTACCTTATCCAGTGCTGTCTCTGTCCTATGATGACCCCTAAATCCTGACTTATCCATTTCATGAATGTTATTCCTATGTAGGTCTGAACATAATTGCTGCGCTACAACCATTTCTAGGATACTGGAGATAAAAAAAAACTGTTTTAGTCCACAAAACACAAATTGTCTTGAAAAATTAGCTGAAAGATTATTACTTTAGATCTTGATAATCGAAGCAGCTGTGGAATATGATAATCACATCAAAATGAAGACAGACAGTTCAGTTTTTTTAATAGGTTATTAATAAACATACTACATTACTCAAAAGTATTAAAGGAACACTTTTTAGTATAGCATCAAGTAAATTAAACTCCTGGGATATTGATCTGGTCAGTTAAGTAGCAGAGGGGGTTGTTAATCAGTTTCAGCTGCTTTGGAGTGCACGAGATGGGCAACAATGAGACGACCCCCAAACAGGAATGGTTTTACAGGTGGAGGCCACTAACATTTTTTTGCTAGGGTCACTACTGGTAGCATGCGGCGATACCTGGACTGTGGCAGTCCAACTCCTCCAGGATGGCACATCCGTATGTGCTATTGCCAGAAGGTTTGCTGTGTCTCCCAGGCAGTTACTCTAGGAGAGCTGGACAGGGCTGTAGAAGGTCCTTAACCCATCAGCAGGACTGGTATCTGGTCCTTTGTGCAAAGAGGAACAGGATGAGCACTGCCAGAGCCCTACAAAATGACCTCCAGCAGGCCACTGGTGTGAATGTCTCTGACCAAACAATCAGAAACAGACTTCATGAGTGTGGTCTGAGGACCCAATGTCCTCTAGTGGGCCCTGTGCTCACTGCCCAGCACCGTGGAGCTTGATTGGCATTTGCCATTAAACACCAGAATTGGCGGGTCCGTCACTGGCGCCCTGTGCTTTTCACAGATGAGAGCAGGTTCACCTTGAGCACATGTGACAACACGTGAAAGGGTCTGAAGAAGCCGTGGAGAACTTTATGCTGCCTGTAACATCGTTTAGCATGATTGGTTAGGTCAGTGATGGTCTGGGAAGGCATATCCATGGAGGGATGCACAGACCTCTACAGGCTAGACAATGGCATCCTGACTGCCATTAGGTATCGGGATGAAATCCTTGGACCCATTGTCAGACCCTATGCTGGTGCAATTGGTCCTGGGTTCCTCCTGCTTGTTTAAAAGATTTAGGTACATAGCTGGTGCTAAGGGAGGAATTAATTGTTTTCAGATTTGGAATTGTAATTGGAATGAATTGATTGCTTCTGTTATTATCTGTTTGAAGAAACATGTAGGTAAAGTATCCAGTACACAAGTTGATGATTTCGTTTGATTAGTTTGGTCTCTTAAAGAGGAGTAAACATTTGAAACATTCATCTGATACAGTAATATTGTAATCTCCAGGGTTAGCTACCAAATTGTTTAGTTTTACAGTCTGAATTTCTTGCCTGCTGTTTTGAATATTACAGAGAGGGCTACTACAATGAATGGTGTACATGTTTTTGTGATTGTATTTTTCTTATTTAATTTTGCTACAGCATTAAGCATATATGATTGTTATACTAGTTTTTTCCTCTCTAATTATTTTCTGTTAAGTGGAGCAGCATGATTTAGAGTGTACATTCTATACGTTGACTTTAGGTATTCAGTTGCCTGATCCAGTTCTGTGGGGTCACTAACCCTCTCTGATTATTAGATGTGCATTTTTTGTGCTGCAGTCTTCTCTTTACACAGAAAACAAAAGTGTTCTTTGAAAAAAAAATAAATGCATCAGGGGAAAGTGAAATATGCAACAAAGGGAAACAATAGTGTAAAGTATTAATTTAAGAAAGACACTGGCAAATAACTCACGACAAATGATTCGAAAGCAGGAATTACGTGATTAACTACTAAAAAAACTAAAAAGCAAAGTAAAACTTATTAAATGCAACTTTCTAATATCCTATCTACAGATACCTGTATCTCATAGCTTTTTCAGTGTTGTGCTTCATTTTATAGATTCAGATATGGTTCTTCCTGCGTCTGTGCAAGGTGATGTCATCTACAGCAAAACCTTTCAGATTCTCTACAAAAATGAAGAAATAGTAGTCAACGATGTTTTCCTGTATAAGGTGATGATGCTACTAGATGAGAAGAAGGTAAGATTTGTCTTCATTTATATCAAAGGGATACAGTGAATCTGTACATTAATTTGTGAAGATCATGAGCATCATTTGGTTCATTTTTCTACTCTTCAGGTGGAAGAGTCCCTAAATGATATGGATTTTCAGCTCTCTCTGGACCTCTACTTTGCAGATGGCGACTATATGTATGTAGTAAAATTGTGTTTATTTCAATTTGTTAAAAATGAAATTTAAATTATTATGTAAGAAATTACATTTATATGTATATTAAATGATATTTATATTATTATTGAAATGTATCCCTAGATAATGTTTTTATGTAATGTTTCATGTTGTATTTCCTTAGGCCGGAGGATTCCAGGTCATTACAGAGTATCAGCAGTCGAACTTTGCGATTACATTTTAGTCTCCAAAGAGGCTTACACCAGCACATCAATGTAATGTTTGACTACTTTCACTTATCAATCATCTCTGTCACCATCCACGCCTCTCTGGTGGCACTGCATCAACCACTCATTAGGTCAGTGGTCTGGGCCCTGTTTTCCTTAATCATTCCTTTTAGACTGCTTTCCTTAATTTGGCTGTACAATAGTGATTGATGATGATGAACATCCTGGTTCTACGAAAACTTTTTATGCACACACTACAGGTCAAACGTATAGAAAAAAAATCAGGTTAAAAGATTCAAATACACTGACATTACATTTTGCAAAATATTCCATTTGTTTCAAGTGTTTACCCTAGCATGAAAAATTGCACCATTTTTAAGTCTCTTGTTATGTCTAAATTATTTACAGTCTTCCTGTTTAGCATACATCTTGCATTTAGCCTCTGTATGAAATAAGGGGTCATTAATGCAAACTAAGTATAATTTATCTGCACTCTGCCACAGCAACCCTCTGCAATTTTTCACCTGGCTACCAGAGGTCCAAGTACACAAATTGCAAACAACAGTATCTGGGGAACTTTTAGAGGCTGATGAATAATTCCAGGTATTCCAGGAATTATACCAGGCTGTAGTACTATACTCAAAGCAGGCACTGCCTCAGTCCCTGTAGAACAAGCACAGGCCTCTGCTCTCATGTGAACGCCAGCCAAACTGTCCGAGAATCATGATGGCTTAACAGGAAAGTGCAAGGGAAATGTTTAAAGCAGTATGTAATGCATTTTCTAGCTTGTCCCACAAAAATGCACAAAAATTTCTGACTCTCTCAGCTGGAAAGGCTCTTTAAACTAAACCATGATAACTTTTGTCACTATGGCAGGAACAGACTATTTCAGCTCTCTAGTGGCTAAAGGTGGGTGAAATTAGTCTGCATTGAAACATCATTTTGACCTTGTCACAGCAGGCAAAGGTTGTAAGGATGATGCAGAACAGTTAGCAAGTCAAACCGCAAGTGGGTGTGGGTTTCCTCTCTTATCTCTAGGTTTACAGGTGTATGGTGCCAGCCTGTCTTTGGGTTCAAGCGAGTAAAGCCAGTCAGTCATACAGCCTAATTGACTGGCATTTTGGGAAATTCAAGGGTTCATGGAACAAGTAAAAGCTCAGTTATACCATCCACAATTATTATAGCAGTCAAGCCCTGGACAGACAGATTTTCTGGAAAATTTTGGAATGCAGTTTCTGAGTAGGCATAGTTTTCTTCTTCACATTGAATAAACTCCTTCAGTGTGCAAAGCCCTAGTTGCCCTAGTTTGAGTACCCATTGGCTATGCAGCACAATGCCACCAGCTGAAAGAGGGTTGAATTATCAGTTTTCTGACTCATCAATCTGACTCAATCGAGTCATTGACAAGGAATTTCAGATCTCAGGAGAATTTTGCAATCACAACAAAATTATTGAACAATTTTCAACAAAACCAAGGCCTTGAAAGGAACACTGAAAGCACCTAAAATAGACAAAAAAGATTTAGTTGAGATTCCCCAGCATGTTTATTACCTAGGTTAAATGCAAGTTTAAGAATAACCACTTCCCTGATAGCTTACAGCATATATAGCTTTTGTCTTTGTCACTATTTTCATTGTCGTGTCACAAGCATACGAGGGTGCTTGCAGTGTTACTGCCAACACTGCAAAACCGTAATGATATCTAATAGACTAATTTATCTAGAAAGTAGCAAAATTGTCTGCTAAAAAAGAATATGATTTTTTTAATATTAAAAATTGTTACAGCATCAAAGAAAAGGTTTAATATTTTATTTGTACATTCACCTTCCACATTATTAGGAATACCTGTACACCTGCACATACATTATCTTACTAACCAATCAGGTGACAGCATCCCAGTGCATAAATCATACAGATAAAGTTCAAGAATTTTAGAAAGTTATTGTTTATGTAAACCATAAGAATGACTAAAGAGTGTGTTCTCTGTGACTTTGATTGTGGCATGGATGCTGTTAACAGAACAGCTGGTTTGAGTATTTCAGAAACAGATCTCCTAGAAACACACAACACAATCTTCAGAGTTTTGAGTTTCAGATTGGTGCAAAAAATAAAACACCCAACATCCATGCAATGTCAGAGTTGATGGTGGTCTTTATTCAAGATATTTTTACGTGCTAAGATCCACTATCATGTGAAGGCATAAATATACAGATACATATAATATGGAGATCAAAAGGCATTTAAGAAAAAATGCACAGAGGATGTATAAGGAAACCACATTGCCTTTACATCGTAGCCTGGTTTTCTGCTATAAGAACACCATATTCATTCTAAACTGCATTCTAGTAACTGTATATCTACTATACTATATATTATACACTACACACTGTACATTCCAAATTATGATTACTGCCAAATTCTTGCTGTTTTTATCAATGCAACTGAATGCTTAGGACTCAGTAAATTGTCTGATTGTTTTAACAGCTGTTGTGTATTTACATTCTGTCACATAGAAACTTTCTGTTTGTGTCATGTAAGCTTTCAGTGTGGCTTGGCCTTAGTAGCCACAACTGAGTTGTCACAAATAAATTATGGTCTGTTGTGTTTAGTCTATATTTGGATGACACTGTTTATTTATGATGGAGTGGGGTAACACAAACAGGACATCTGCTAGAAGTAAGGGAAATGCCATCTTCTTGCCACTGGGCTAGTGCAGATGTTTCTGTAGGCTATATAAAAATAAAAAAAAAGCATTATCTAGACTTTATCTAGCTCTGCATCAACACGGTCATCTTTATAGATCTATGGAATCCTTAGTACTGCTCTCACTGACAAGCATTGGAAAGAGGAGGAGTCTAAAGAGTGCACAAAGGATTATTATTAGCAAATCTTACCCTGGCCATCAGGAAAATGTTAGTCGTATGTGTTGCCTTACAGATTAGCAAAGAGTCAAGTCAAGAATCTTTGTTGTTGATGCTGTGAAATACAAAATGTAAACATTTATAGTGTCAGTGGAGTTACAGATGTATGTGTTGAATCTCACACAAATGACACAGGTCGGGTCACTGAAATAACTTCTGCCCCAAAGCCATGAGGTTGCCAAACTCTTCTTTTCTCCACACAAGGACTCGTACAATATGGACATAGGTTTCTGCACTTTTCTGTATGCCTTTTAAAGTGTTAACTCATTGACTTTGTAAATGTTTACAGACACAGAAATTGCTATGAATTATAGCTATAATGAAAGAGAATTCAAAGGTTTGAAAGGGTATTTGGTATGTGGTAACACTGGTTAATTTTGACATATGGCTTTTTTTTTTTACTTTTAGAATGTGCTAACTTTCCATATTATCATGCAGTTTCCCCCGGCTTGGGAAAAGCACCTGGCTAAACCGTAATGTACCGGCACAGAGTAAAGACCTCCTGATTCCCACGCTGGAGACAGTGGTATTTGGCTGCACCTATATCAAGCAGCTGTCCCAAGATGTAAGCATGCTCATGCACACCCACAGTGCAGCCAGTGTTTTCTTAAAGGAATTCATGTTACCAGTCAGTAATTGCTGTTCTATCAACCTTTATGGAATTGCATTTCATGGAACTTAGCACAACACTAGCTTTATGCAGACTAAACCCAGCCCCCTCTGAGCCAGTTTTGTTTCACCACTGTTCTCTGAGGGAAAAGCTGAAATTGTTTAATGATCAAAACTCTGCAAATTGCTGTGCTACACAAAATCATGTAATACAAAGTTTGTGCTAAATGGTGATTTTTGGTGAATTTAAAAAAAAAAATTCCTATGACTGTCATTTGGTTAAACATGTTGAAAGCTTACTTTGGTTGTCACAGGGCAAGACCTTCCTGGTGTCAGATCAGTGTCTGCAGCATGCCTTCAACTTGCACCATAGCCTGTGTGCCAGCTTGCTGCTGGCCTACCAGGGCATCTTTGAGTACTTTATGGCTCTTACAGAGAGCCTCCCTTCCTCTCACCGGATGGAGCTTGGTATGTTAATGCTGGGTAGTTTATTGAGAATTGGGTATCATCAAGTGGATCATTGAAACACAGCACTGTATTGTTGATGTCAATGTTAGTTTTTTTTATGTTTATCATCAAAACATAATCTGTTGCATTTCTACATTTAGTAATAAACTAACTACAGTCTGTCCTTTAGAGGATGTAACACTGAAGTCCAGAATTTCCATGTACTGTAAATATTACTCATTTTCACATTTCACATGTCTACTTACATAGTTATATATTTGTGCTGTTACTAATCATGTAGCAGTGAACATTTTGCTGCATGCTGTTGCAGTTTCTTCCAGTAAGATCTGAAGTAAGATTCATAACACTGAACTAATGTGATCAACAGCCTACTATAACTATTATAACCTTTAACATGCCTGATGCTTATGACTAATTAAATCTCACTTTTCAAATGCACATAATCTTCAATCAAACTAGTGTATTTCCATTTGTCCTGCTCATAAGAGCTTTTATAAAGAATTAAAAGACCACCACCCTATACTAAACTTATTTCAAAGGCACTAAACATCCTCTCTCTGCTGCCGTATGTATCTGACTGGGTCCTAGAAATATATAGACAGAACTCAGCTCTTTCAGTATAAGGGAGAGGAACCATTTTAAACATGCCTATATGTGCAATCCCACCACTAGCCAAGGCCAGCATGCAAGTCCTATATGAGCGAGTTCTAAGAAGACCTTTTCCCAGAGGCCAAAGGCACATCCACATAGGTATGTCAGTTGACCGCCAACTTTAACACACCTTTCATTTTTGTGTTCATTTTTTTTTTTTTGTATGGCCAATTTTCTTTCCCCTTTGTGGGCTGAGAGCTATGGACACTGTCCTGTTGTTAACAGTCAGTTGGAACCAAGACTAACGACAACCATTGACTTCTTTGCAGGAATGCTGCTCTTAAGTCCTAGTTCTCTCTCTTTAGCTCTCAATCTTCGGCTCATCAGAGAGACTAATTGCTTTTCTAATAAAGTCCTTAAATTAATTTAATTTTGTGATATTTTTACCTTTTTAGAAAAACTGGATGTGGAAGCCCGTCTCCATGAGCTTTGCGAACATGTCAAGGTACGTCACAATACGAACATGTATTGTTGCTTTGCGAACATGTCAAGGTACGTCACAAAAGGTACTGCCACAATTCGTGGTGGCAGGCTTTCTTGCTTGAACTGCTCTTTTTAGGTCCTTCCACAGCATTTCTATTGGGTTGGGGTCTGGACATTCCAAAATGTAAAATTTCTTCTGCTTCAACCATTTCTTTGTGGACTTGCTTGTCAGTGTCACTTAGATTCTTACACTTTCCCATTTTTCCTTCCTCCAACACATCAAGTTCAAGAACTGACTAACTACACACTATTTGGCATGGAAATTATATTCAAAAAGGTGTGATCATTTTAACAATTGTTGCCCATCATGTCTAACTTCTTTTCATATATTTTCATGTGTCATGTTGCAGCAGAAGGCAGAGAGCCCAGATGAGCTTGCTGAACTAGTTAATATGAATCTTGCACAGTTGTGCTCTCTGCTGATGGCTCTGTGGGGCCAGTTTCTGGAAACTGTCACCGTGAATGACAGTGTCATGGCATTGTTGGCCCAAGAACATCACATCCTCAGGGTAAGTCCACAAAACTTGAAGCAGACTTTCAATATCCATTTTTAGGCATACCCTTCATTTTATCATTGCTATATTTATGGCTAGGTTATTAAAGCAGGCTGTGATAAACATTAAAAAAAGAGAATATTTCATTGCAAGTAAGTGATGTGTAAAAGTGTGAGTGTAAAAGTTATTACTAGAACAACCTGTTCTGGTGTTGGTCCCAGGTATTCCATGTTTTTGTCTGTGCTTTGCTGTAGGTACAGAGATTTTCTGAGGCTTTCTTTTACCTTGAGCACCCTAGACAGGCTGCACTGGCCTTCCAAGAGTTGCAGTAAGTATGAGGATTCCATTTGCTATATAATGGAAATGTCATTCATACAGATTCACTCACACAGATATTTGTTATATCTGAATAGTGCACATAGCCACCAACAGATGACTGGGGTCATTAAGAACTCCTCGTACTTTCTTTCCCTACCACCACTTTCTGTGGAATGTGCTGAACTAGATGGAGATGTCAACTCCCTGCCAATCATCTTTGAGGATCGATATCTGGAATCTATTAAAGAGGGTTTGTTTATTATAACAAGTTACCAAATTTTTCTATAGTACATTTATACAACACCCTGCCTATAATTTAGCCATTTCAAAAGGGTTTTATATTTTATGAGATGAAATACTGTGTATACAGTTCCACTTGTTTTTCCTATTCACCGAAGACATTTGGGTTTGATTCGATACTCTCCCTTTATTTATTCATTTTTGATGACGTTCCTCCCAATTAGATTTACAACTGGCAGACAGAATGTTTCTTAAAAAATCTTTAATACGGTAATAAATATTAATAGTTCATTAATAAGGATTATTGATTAGAGGCTTCGCCCCTTCCCTATGGATATTGTTAGTGATGTCACTAACTGTTGTTTTGGGGTTTTGTTTCAAAGCTCTTACAGTGGTTGTCATCAGCTGCTGCTGTTTTCCTTGGCCAACCTGTTTGATGTTTGGTTGTTAATACACCAGTGGTGTCTTTTTCAGGACATTCCAAGTTGTTGTATTAGCTATGCTCAATGCTTATGCAGTGACTCTGATTTATTTTCTCTCTTTTCTCAGCTTCAAAATGGCTTGCCACCTGGGCAACAAGAATTATGTGTCAGTGATATGTTCCAGTATTTTTGAGCAAGTAGAACATGGCACAGAACCCACCAAATTTTTTTGTATGTTTAACACATACAGATGTAGATATCAGGAAATGAAATCTAAAATTCTGATATATAATTTTACATTCATCTTTTAATATCAAACACAAATGTCTTGTAGTTGAAATAAATAACTGGCCTTACTGTTACAACTTGAATAAACTGCAATGTGGCTTCTGATATGAACAATGTGAAATAGTTGATTTAATAGCTGATATGAAATTAAAATGTATTAATTTATTTATGGTCTGTTCTCAAAGATCATGATGGCCCATGGCTTGGCCTGCCCATCCCCAGGAGTGCCTCTGGGCCTACTAAACCTGATAAGCCTGCTTTAAAAGACATAGGTGCTCACAGTCCTTACCCAGAACTCAATCAAGCTACTTTAGTCACTAACTGGCACAAGGAGAATGATCCTCCAATAAAATCCAAGTCCAAGTCCATCAAACTGAGGAAGAGCATCAAGACTGAGAACTCTAAAAAATTGGTCAGACAGTGCTCAAAGGACTCTGTGATTTTGACAGGCTACAAGAACCTGAAGGTCCTTCATGATGAACCAGATGACAAGTCCAAAGGAGACTTTCAGTGCAGTCAGAAAGAGAAACAAGAATATTTTCTTGAAGATCCCAGCAGCAAGTTCATGTCCAAATACATGAATCTGGACAACTCCACAGCATACATAAATCCTAATATCACTAGAACTTTCCCTATAGAACTTGTGAATAACCGCCAGGCTAACACCGTCATTCAAAGTGAGAGGTTTACAAATCAAAGTTCACAAGCACAGGGATGTACTGAAACTGAAGTCACAGAGGGCAAAGCAACAGAGGGACCCAATATTATGATCATACCTGCTGGGCTCCAACATACTGAGGTCAAACCTAGTAACAAAAACCCCTACCAGGGCGATAAGGACAACGTCTTATTTTTAAGCCCCAGTGATCCAACACTGACAAGGGGAGGCATTTCAGAGAGTACACAAAATGATTGCTGTGAGTCTATGTCCCAACACAGAGAGAATTGTGGTAACAGAGAGATCAAGGGTGTGGGGTCAGATTGTGCCATAACACTGAGGAGTTATTGTTTACCCAATGCAGCATCACGACTGTCAGATTCAGGCATTGAGAGTGAGCCTAGTTCTGCCACATTCCTAGTACCAGGTCCTCACACTGTTTCCAGTCTTGCTGAAGTGAATCTAGACTTGTTTTCACAAGTTAAGCAGACCACTACCAAGTGCCCAGGTTTTTCCCTAAAGCAATGTCATCTCAGTATGGCTTCAAAAGGGCCCAGTGGACCAGAGGGGACAAACCCAGAGAGTACTAGTGGTGTGAGTGGCATACAGTCTTCTCTAACCTCCATAAACTCACTTCCCTTAGACAATGAAATGGAGTCTGAGGTTCCATACCGATTTTCCAGTGTTGTTGTGCAGGAGCAAGCCTTGGTTTTTTCTGATAGAACTGATATCAGTATCTCTTTTTGTGCCACCAGCCCAACTAGGTCTTTAGTTCACCAAGAAGCTTCCCCCAGCCATGTTAATGATCCAGTGTTTCATAGTGATGAGGCTTCTGTTCTTCTGTCCCTTTGCAAAGCTTTTGCTTCGCACCAGATATCTGAGCCTGCTAAGCTTGGAACCCCTGTCGGGGAAGAGATGGGGCTGGACTTTGGCATTGATATGCAGACTGCGGCACAGTCTAGTATATCAGCCACCAGTAGTACAGACCTAGTAAAGAAAGGCTTAGTGGAAAATTATTTTGGTTCATACTCCAGCACTGATATTTCTGAGATAAGCCCAGAGGAAACACCGGCTGTTATGCTGGACATCCAGACAGGTGTCCATTCCACTGAAGAAGATGACGAAGAAGAAAAGCTAAACCATGAGATGATAGAAAATGGCTACTATGAGGAGACAGATAAGTCCATCTCTGTCAATGGTTTGCCAGAATTGAAGGAAAGAAGTGATGATGGAAATGGCAGCAGGACCCCAGAAGCTACATGCCCATATTTTGGACATAAGAATTTGGAGCAGCTCAGGAATATGAATTTCCACAGGACCTACCTTCAAAAGCAACCACCTAAACCACTACGGACCAGTGTAATTCAGAAGTGGTATGAGAGATCCCCTCCTGTCCAGATGAAAGTGTGAGTTTTCTCATTTTTATATTGCACTGTATATAATATAGTCTGTATGTCATTTATGAAAAAATGTAGGCTATATGTACATAGGACAATTATGGTTATTACCAAATAAACATATCTTTATATTCAAATATCTTTATGTATGCATGCATGTTTGTTATATACATATATACATCAGTGTCGCTTTGGGGAAGCTCTGTTTTTTTGTTTGTTTTTGTTTTAGATTTACCCAGGCAAAAGAGGAGCTAAAGAAGCTTAATCTACCAGGATTCCTTTACAGTGAAATGGCTGAGTTTGCTTCAGCTGTGCCATATTTTAGCCTGGATGAGGATGAGATCTGTGATGAGGGTGTTCATCTCATTGTGTGTGTCCATGGCCTAGATGGTGAGGCCAGGCTTATAAATGCATGTTTTCAGTGTTGCTATCAGGGGCAGACTTTGGATAGTGGGGGCCCGTGTCAGAAAAATCAAGATTATCTATACATAAAACATTATCTAAAATGAAAACAGCAAGTAGTTATTGAACAGAGAGACCCTGAGAGATAGTAACTAAAGTACAGTAATCAGTACAGTAATTGTGGAGGTTACATTCCAAAACCACCTGCGATAAACGAAAACGTTTAAGTGACATAATAGGGTTTGCAGAAAAAAACGTAGAAAAAACAAAAAGTGTACACAAAACAAAAGTGACATGCGAAGAATTGGGATGCTGGAGAATTCTGCTTCCCTTTCCCCAACTGCATTCATAGCCAGCAGCCAATCACAACCGTGATTAAAGGAATGGGGTATTCCGATTGGCAAGACTCGTTCCTCCAGCCGTAGTGTATTTTGATTTTCAGCATCCCCGCACCACGCTTTCCTAAACAATGCTACGTGTACTTATTAACATTTCATTTCATTTTAATTAATGTTTTTGTAATTAATAATTATATTTGTCTTAATAAATTACCTTATTTCAACATAAAAACAATTCACTATAAGGTTTGCGGATACTGCAGTATACCGGGAAAATCAGTGAAAAAAATTAGTTATGTTCCAAATAAAAATCTGCGATATACTGGGACCGCGATAAATGAACCGCGATATGGCGGGGGATTACTGTACAGCAATTGTATCACAAAATAGAAAGAAACGTGGTAAAGCTCAAGTTACAATTAATAGGCATCACAAGATATAATTACAAAGTAAGCATATTATTTATCAAAAATTAGTTTTCATTCATTATAAAGTAAGGAAAAGGGTTTACCTTGAGTCTAGAGAAAGTGCAACATTATATTGGGGGTCCAAGTGCTGGAGCGCTGCAGCAATAGCTTTTGTAACGATTCTTTTCTTCCTCTTATTATTATTATTTATCTCACATAAAACAAATTGTGCAGCCAAAACCATAAAGCATATCAAAATTAAGCTTTATATTTTGGTTCAGTATCACAAGAACTACTTAGTGACGAGGTCTTCAAAATGGCTGTTTTCTAGATCTCTCAGGATAAAATTTGGTGTACTGCATCTTTTCAGCTAATCTCAGTGTGGATTTTTAATGATGGCTGAATATGCATTACAAGTATTTATTCATAGCATTTAATTAATGTGGCTATGTAGAGGATTAACTGATGTAATCTGGTCTGATTAGACATGAAAGTGCGGTACAAGTTCCTGATAAAGTGGACAGTAAGCATGTGTATGCATGTACACTATATTGCCAAAAGTTTTGGGACATCCCTCCAAATCACTGAATTCAGGTGTTCCAATCACTTCCATAGCCACATGTGTATAAAATCAAGTACCTAGGCATGCAGACAACTTCGACAAACATTTGTGAAAGAATGGGTTGTTCTCAGGAGCTCAGTGAATTCAAGCATGGTAACATAATAGGTTGCCACATGTGCAATAAGTCCATTTATGAAATTTACTTATTACTAAATATTCTATGGTCAACTGTTGGTGGTATTATAACAAAGTGGAAGAATTCGGGAACAGCAACTCAGCCATGAGTAAAATCACAGAGCAAGGTCAGTGCAAGCCTAGGTGCACAGTGCGCAGAAGTCATCAACTTTCTGCAGAGTTAATAGCTACAAACCTCCAAACTTTGTGTGGCCTTAAGATTTGCCCAAGAACAGTGTAAAGAGCTTCATGGAATGGGTTTTCATGGCCGAGCAGCTGCATCCCAGCTTTACATCACCAAGTGCAAGGCAAAGCTTTGGATGCAGTGGTCCCTAGAGCAGTGGAGACGTGTTCTCTGGAGCCACAAATCATGCTTCTCTGTCTGGCAAGTTTGGTGGAGGGGAGATTATGGTGTGGGGTTGTTTTTCAGGGGTTGGGCTTAGTTCCAGTAAAAGGAATTCTTAATGCTTTAGCATACGAAGATATTTTGGACAATTTCATGCTCCCAACTTTGTGGGAACAGTCTGGGGATGACCCCTTCCTGTTCCCACAAACTTCCCCTTCCTTCCCAACATGACTGCACACCAGTGCACAAAGCAAGGTCCATAAAGACATGGATGAGCGAGTTTGGTGTGGAGGAACTTGACTGACCTGCACAGAGTCCTGACCTCAACCTGATAGAACATCTTTGTGATGAATTAGAGCAGAGACTGCGAGCCAGGCCTTCTCGTCCAACATTAGTGCCAGACCTCACAAACGCTTCTAAAGGAATGGTCAAAAATTCCTCAAAACATACTCCTAAACCTTGTGGAAAGCCTTCCCAGAAGAGCTGAAGCTGTTATAGCTGCAAAGGGCGGGCCAACTCTTAAACCTTATGGATGAGGAAATAGATGTCATTAAAGTTCATGTGCATGTGAAGGCAGATGTCCCAAAACTTTTCGCAATATAGTGTATGTGTGTATTTGTGTCTGTCTGTCTATATAGATAGATAGATAGATAGATAGATAGATAGATAGATAGATAGATATCTGGGTACTATGCAAAGTAAAGAATGCTTTCAAAAATATTTTAATTTTTAATTGATTTTAATTTTTTATTTTTATCACTTTACAAAATGCAAAGTGAGCAAACAGAAAAAAAATCTAAATCAAATCAATATTTGGTGTGATCCTTTTGTAGGATCAGAGTCGGGTATATGATTAACCAGTTATACCAAGCAGGTGCTAATGATCATCAATTTCCTATGTGGGTTAAAACACAGTCATTCACAAAAACAGAAACAGCTATGTAGGAGGCTTAAAACTGGGTGAGGAACAGCCAAACTCCTGCTAAAGTGGGGTTGTGGAAGACCATATGCCACAGTTCATACACCATGGCAAGGCTGAGCACAGCAACAAGAACCAAGTCAAGGACTGCATCTTGTGATGTGCTGAAGATGTGCTGTTCAAGCGATGTGCTGTAGCAGTTGGCCAAGGAACCTTAATGCAGCAGATGAATGACACTTACTTGCTTACTTCCCTTCGAAGCAAAGAACTTGTAGAAACCAGTGGGACACAGGTACATCCAGCAGATGTCTGGAGAAGTCTAGCCAGAAGGGCTCTTTATAATAGAATTGTGTCAAAGCTATCAGAAAAGCTTTCTGGATTACTTTTCTCCAGTAAATTTGTTTCATTTGCCACAGAGAGACGTTCCAATATTCATAGGTAACTTGATGGAATACAGAATCTTTGCCAAAGCTTTTGAACCTGCTATTGACAACAAACCAGAGAGTGCTTGAGTCAAATGATGCTATTTGGTACAGTACAATGGTGGGGAAGCCAAAGATCTTAGCCGTAGTTGTGTTCATATGGAACCTAACAGAGGCTTCAAGAAGGCTTGGGATCTTTTGCACAATTTGGCAAGTTGAAAATAGTTAGAGTCTGTATAGACAGAGTGCTGAATTGGTCTCAGATAAAATCAGAGGATGGAAAGACATTGAAGATTATATTTTGAAATTCTCAAACCAGTCTTTCTGCTGTCAACATCCATGCCACACTTTATGTAGTACATGTTTTGAAAACTCCTTTTCAATTAACAATTTTTCTTTCACTCTACTCAAACAACAGGTAACAGTGCAGATTTAAGGCTGGTGAAGACCTACCTAGAGCTGGGCTTGCCTGGATCTCGTATTGACTTTTTAATGTCAGAGCGCAACCAGGTAACTAACCATTCATTCCCAAGGTTAAATGTTTTTTTACTATGCAAATTTAAAAAAAAAAAAATCTGTTTATAAGAATATAAAGTAACGTCTCATCTTTTTTGTCTTATATCACCTCAGAATGACACTTTTGCTGACTTTGATTCTATGACTGACCGACTTTTGGATGAAATTGTACAATATATACAAATCTACAATCTCACAGTTTCTAAAATAAGGTATTCTTTTTTAAGATAAAACTACAAAATCACTGCCAGACATCAGTATGGGCTAGTATTCAATGTTACTGCATTTAAATATTATTTTTGCCTAGTTTCTCATAACAGCTATAACTTGACAAATATTTTTGTTGTTCACAAAGATTTGGTCCACTTTAGACATCTGTCCAAAATTCTCTGGATGGGACCATGTTATTTTGAGTCTACTGAACTGTCTAGAGATGCATCCATAAATGTTTTGATTAATTCTTTCATGTCTGTCTTTTAGAAGTTATCCATACCTATGATTAACGATTAATCATATTTGTTATGATTATTTTTCAGTTTTGTGGGTCATTCTCTGGGAAATCTGATAGTGCGCTCCGTGTTGACAAGGCCCAAGTTTAAGGCATATCTTAACAGACTTCATACCTTCCTTTCACTGTCTGGACCACATCTTGGCACCCTCTACAACAGCTCAGCCCTTGTCAATACTGGTACAACTAAACCTGACTATCAGTACATCACTGCACTAAACACAGCAGAAAACAATAAAGACATTTCATCAATTTTATAATATTATGAAATTATCATTGTTTTTTTAATTATATCTTTCTTGTATATTATTAGTAAACTTTGGAGATTAACACTTGCTATTAATTCGATCAGTTAAAATTCGTTTTTCTTTTAGGACTGTGGTTCATGCAAAAATGGAAGAAGTCTGGCTCACTATTGCAGCTGACTTGCCGTGATCACTCAGACCCTCGGCAGACATTTCTCTACAAGCTAAGCAAGAAAGCTGGTTAGTATTAACTTCTTGATCCTTGAGACCTGCAGGGTCTGTTTGTTTTTTTTTGTTGTTGTTTTTTTGTTTTAACTTATTGGACTTGGACTTTTATTTGGCTAGGTCTTCAATTTTTTAGAAATGTGGTGCTGGTGGGCTCTCTGCAGGACCGTTATGTGCCCTATCACTCAGCTCGCATTGAGATGTGCAAAACAGCCTTAAAAGATAAGCAGATGGGTAAGGCCAGCATTTTTGTTTCTCTTATTTTTTAAGATTTTCTTGAAAATGTTGGTTGCTTGTTATACATATATATATATATAGACAGTTAATTACAACTAATTAAATAATCTACAGGTAACAAATCTTTATCCCCAGGGCCAGTGTATGCTGAGATGATTGAGAACTTATTAGTACCTGTGCTCCAGAACAAAGACTGTAACCTGGTTCGATACAATGTTGTGCATGCACTGCCCAACACAGCCAACTCTTTAATAGGCCGGGCAGCCCACATTGCTGTTCTAGATTCTGAAATATTCCTGGAGAAGTTCTTCCTGGTAGCTGGACTAAAGTTCTTTCAGTAGCTGGTTAGGACAGAAGATGGCACAAATACCTCCCAACATTGAAATAGACATTCTCAATGGCCTATATTTTGTTCTTAATATTTAGTTTTTGTTTAGCTCATCTTAAATCTAGTATTTGTCATTTAAGCATTTTGTATTGGCATTTTAAAAAATAATTATTTTTAGTATTCTGTTCGTCATGAAAATAGTAAATGTACCGATCAGGTGTATCAGTGTTATTTAAGTTAAACATATTTTTATATCTAATGGGAAAGTTTGATTAAAACTTGTTGATGCTGAACTGGAAATTTAGCTGCTAAATGAATTTATCATATTTAGCATAGCTTACTGGAGGGCCACCTTTGTTGTGAATGTTCATGTTCAATAGAACATAAATGTATCAGGAGTATCTGATACCAATACTGCATTAGATTATTTTTCAATCATTAGTCATTTAAGTATATGCATTTTGCTGAAACAGCCTTATACTTTGCTTTGGTTTTATATGATGTCTTTTTAGCTGTTGCAATGTCATGCATAACACATGTTCCCATATGTCCCAACCTGGTGTTGGGTAAAAGGACATAGTATGTTGATTCTTACATGAGGTGTCCACATTTAAAAGTCATTTTAATTTGTTTCAGTTAAGTATACAGCATTCTTGTTCAATATTATTTTGTGTTTGTGTTCAAGAAAACCGAATTTAATTTATTATCAGGTGCTAATTTATGCTTATAAGCAAGAAATTGTAAGCAAGAAATGTAAATGAAATGTCAATTTTATTATTCACCAAAATGTTTTTTTCTATAATGGACCTAAACATCATTAAATAAATTGAATTAATGGTTTGGTATCTTTTCACATCATTTATATCATTTATAATCCTTGGAAGGTGCATTGGAATGATCATACCATGTTCTTTTTTTCCTTTTATTTTTCATCACATTTTTAAAAATGATAAATATGTATTTATTTCTGTTCACCACAATAGAGGGCTATTAAGTTACTAGTTTTGTGATGTCTTTAAAAATGGACCAATTTAATGTCATGGCACAAACAAGTAACTGACCTTTCATCACCAAGTTTACTATGTGAAAGAAACAATAATACTGAGGTTAATTTAAGTATTTAAACAGAAATACACGTCTCTTTTGGCTTTTAACATATTGCAATGACATTTTTGCTGACATTGATTCTATGACTGATCAACTTTTAGCCAGAATTTTAAAACCTGCAGCAAAATCTAAAAAGATGCAGCAACAGAATTCATATAAATTGGTTTGTTTTTACAATATATCAAGGAAAAGGTAAGTTTGTGCTAGTATTCAATGTCACTGCATTCAAATATTTTTGGCTATATCTTGGCCTACATATTTGTTGTTTACAAAGAATGGTTCAGTTATTTAGATCGGTAGAAGCATTCTGTGGACATGGACATTTTTGATGAGTCGTTTTATGTTTTGTCAAAAGATGTAATTTTATGTTTGGATTAATTTGCTTATATAGAAACAACCTCTCTTGTTTTCAGACTTTCAATATTCTTATATACCATTGCCATACAATATACACTACTGACAAAAGGTTAAGGATATTCGGCTTTCGGGTGAAATTTCAGGATGCACCTAAAATGCACTATAACCTTTACAGGTGAACTTAATTTGACCTTCTCTACACTTTTGAATGCACATGTCCAACTGTTCAGTGCTTCAGTACTTTTTGCATAACTTGCTGTTCTCTAACAAGGTGCTTAACGGCAAAATTCACAACTGGTGTTTGATCCATGAATCGAGCAATAAAGTTTCTGGTTTAATTAGAATTGGTATTTAAACAGTCCTCTTCATCATGCTGTTCACATTTTGACATCACGAGACCAAGACCACACCTAACAACTGATCAACAGTACCTCGCCATTGTGAGGCTTCAAACAGGATGTTCTCAGAGGGAAGTGGCCACTGAGCTTAGAGTGTCACAGAGTGTCATCAGCAGGTTGCGACAGAGATACAGAGAGACTGGAAGAGTCACAGAAAGGCATAGAAGTGAACGTCCTGTGTCCACATCCCACGTTGATGACCACTTTATTGTGAACAGTGTCCTGCGGAACCGGATGATGAATGCCACTCAACTCCAGGCACATTTAAGGGAGGTGAGAGGCACCCAAGTGTCACGTCAGACCATTCGAAACCGTTGACATCAGTGTGGTCTGCGTGCTAGATGAACTGCAAGGGTACCTGACCACACCACCAGGCACAGGCGTCGGGCCAGGGAGCATTTATGCTGGACGAGGGACCAGTGGGCCTCAGTGCTGTTCTCTGATGAAAGTTGATTCACGTTGAGCAGAAATGATGGCCACCAACGATGTTGGAGACATCAAGGAGAGCGCTATGCATCATCCACAGTTGTGGTGGTGTTACAGTCTGGGCAGGTGTGTCTACTCAATACAGAACTGCCCTACATCTTGTGAATGGTACAGTGACAAGCCAATACTACCTGAATAACATCATTAATCCAGTCATTGTGCCCCTGCATGAACAACACAGGCCTAATTTCATCTTCATGGACGACAATGCTCCATCTCATCGAGGTCGCATCATTAGGGAACAGCTGCTGGAGGTTGGGGTACCTCAAATGGAGTGGCCTGCACTTTCTCCAGACCTGAATCTTGTGAGTAGTGTATCTGCCAACACCGATAATTCCTCCTCAGACCTCCAGAGGACACCCTAACTAACTTTTTTTTTTTGGTGTTGTCTGCTTCACTTCTTGTGCACAACTGAGTTCCCCTAACTAGTACCTTTTTAAGTTTTGTGGTTTTCCTCCTTAGTTGATGTCTATAAATATATCATTTACAGCATTTGGCAGACATCCCTATCCAGAGTGACAACACAAGTGCTTTGAAGTCTTCAAACTCTATTGTGAGGAAATGCCAATGTATTGTTACTGTTATGCTACACTGTGAGTAGCTTTTGTGTTCATGTTGAGTTTGTTTTGCCTTGCCTTAGTCTGGCCTTTTTAAAAAATTTGGTTTTTACTGTCTTTTGTTTCCTTCTTAGTTTTTTAATCTATAAAGATTGTATGCACTTGCATGAGAGTCTCTTGGTTTGTGAAAAACAGCCTGAAGTACTTTTTAAAGATTTTATTACATTTTCTTTAACCTTGAATCAATATCCCCTTAGCAATAGGTTGCATTTGCAAAGAAGCATAGGTTCCTGCTAGTAAACAAATGAAAAAGTTCTTCAAGAGTAGAACTCTCTTTTTGGTCCACCTGCATTAATTTCTCCCTCAAAAACACCAGCATCATCAGTAAATATGACCAGCATTTCGTGGTTTCTGATTATATTGCATGCTTGAACCCCCTGATCACTCCATGCCAAATATTTGACCTTGAAATTTTGAACCAGCGGACTCTTACATGGTCATGTCTGACATGACAGGTTTGAGATGGTACCAGATAATGTAATGTTTGTCTCCTCTTTAAAATACCATAAAGAGTGTTTTACACTGATAAAAAGCACACAATCTGTGCTTATTGCACAAAACTGATTGCAGCAAAGGGCTGCTTTAACACGTTTACAATAATAAACAGAAAAACTGGATGGCCACCATTAATAACTATTAGCTTACATTGTCATGTCTGGTAAATTCTTCAAATTTACTACAGGAAAGGGCACCTTATCATCTTCCTCGATACATGGTGCATAAAGGTCTGTGTATTTGCTGTAGGGAATAGACAATTCTTGTGTTAGTCAACCCATTCAGCACAAAACATGCAAAGATATATGATGATTTACAGCTTCAGTCAACCCTTTAAGTGCGTTTTGGTAAGTTAACCACCAAGCAGATATTTCAGAAATAACTTGCTGGTTTCTTCATCTAACCTTTAAACAAGTTTGATAAAGTGAGTCATCTTATTCTGTAACGTATTTGCTTACCTGTAACAGGTAGACTTGACCAGATTTTTTTTTCAAGTGGATCCAGATCACACCCTCAGTATTAGATATTACTACCTAAAAAATAAAGTGACATAAGGGGACCTAGGCCTAAGTGTCTAAAACAACAAACTGGTCAGAAAAAAATGAGATAACGTTTGCTTTAATTCAGCCTGAATAGTAGTTGAGTGGGCTTTTACATTTTATTGACTTTAGTCATCATCTGTTCTGTCATTTTAAATTTCACAGTATTCTTATGCTAAAATAGCAGTTAGCGTATTTGTTCACTTATTTAAAGCAAAAAATTTAATCAAATAATTTAACCATCTTACATATAAATTACATACAATTACAAATTAGTACTTACACTTCCTCTTCTTTGTATTAGAGTGTAATTTGGTCCTGGGGTTCAGAAATCTCATGGGAAAAGCAAACAATTATGCAAATAATTAACTCTTTTGTATAACTGGTATTATTCTCACCTTACTACATCTCAATGATAGCATACCTGTTTTTGTTGCAGGGATTAAGTTTTTTTTTTAATGTTCATATAGGAAAGTAGCCCACAAATACACAAGACATACACAACACTCCATTTCAATACAGCTGCACCACTTTTGGGGCCTATTGGGGTAATTGTGTTTCATTAACTCACCACTGTGTCAGCCTGACTGAATTCAGCTGACAATTTCACAATCAGAATCAAATTCTGAGCTAGCATCCACTGCAGTTAAAAGAAAGAAAAACACATTATTACAGGCCACACTAATGTAAATTATGCAAATCCTAAAAAAGAACTAAAAATCAGATCCACCAACCTCCTTTGAAGTGTTTCTAAACATATGAAAAAAAGTGATCCTGCAATATGCCTTTCTCAGCTCTTTTTTATATTCAGCCAATAAGGTCTTTCTGTCCCAGGCACATGGACCATCTCTGAGTAATCTGGATACAAGAGGATATAAGGTCCTTCATCCATGTCCTTATCAGTTGCTTTCACTTTTTGGACACCAAATTTCAGCAGATCAGGTGTTACTACTGTACCTCTGGGTCTATTAATAATGGGATTGTTTTCCATCTTACAAAGGTTTTAAATAACATCAATGTGGGGCCATTATTCCTATGTTTATTTAGGAAAATGAAAGACGAACAATATATTTATTCTAAATTATACCTTGAATATATGAGGTTACACACATGATCTCCTAAAGAGATAATTTGGACAAAAACCCTGTGGTCATAACTTTAAGCCACCTTACTTGAACTTGTCTATTGTCTTGTTTTTGCATTTCTTTTTGGCCCATCTAAGGACCATCTTTCATTGGAACGGAAATTTCTGTACTCCATGAAATATTTATGTGACGGGCATGTTTCTTCAGCTGGAATGAACGGAACCGGTTATCAGCACATTATTGGCAGGAAGTTAGCATTCCAAGCAATTGATTTTGCTAGCTGTCATAGGTCACTTACTTTGTTTACATCATTAGGTGGTTTGGATGTCGATTCTGTTTTTTCCATCTGTTTAGTCTCTTTTTAAAAAATCCAAACATTTCCCACAGGACAAAACAAAAAGAAGCCAACTGGCTAAAAGGACTCCCACAAAATGGACAAAACATTGTTGGTTGTCTCACACCATAGACAGTCTATCATGCTTGCAGAAAATTTTAATTGACACTAGGGGTCAAACAAGCACTTCCTGTACCTACCCTTTTCCTTTAGATTTGTACATTTGTTTTGTGGTTCGTAAATGTATTCATATCTTTGTAATAGTGTTTCACCTTTTGTAAATTTGTACCTTTATGAATATGTTTTTCGTTTTGTAGTTTTGTTTGCAGTTCTCGACCACCGTACCTCTCAGAGGAGTGTTAGTAAACCAGCCTGTTAGTCTATATTTGATGTAAAATGTTTTTTGACATTGATGAAGTGTTTTAATGTTATGTAATCATATTTTATGTAATCATATTTTGTATAATCTGAAATATGTGACTGCATACTGCAACATTCACCTTCACATATGCATTTTATATCGTAGTGCTTTGTAACTTGCGCTGTACTGTGTACAGTAATACAGTGGCAGGCCGGGCATTTCACACCTAGGCCTTCACTGGTGTCCTTCATGAATTAATCCACCTCTATACCATCATTATGACGCCACGGCAATAGATACTAATCAACCGTTAAATAGCAAAGTAAAAAAGAAATTAGGCTACAGTATTTCACACAAGGAATAGTCAATTTTATTACAGTCCGCCTTGAAAATGCATTTGTAAGGATGTCTGCGACCAAATTGATTTATTTTCCTCCATCAGCCATTGTGAGTTAAAATATATACTGTATATATTTTATTTAGTTTGTGCAGTTCGCTGCCTCTGACTATTCCAATTATCCAATCAAAGGACAGGAAATTGCCTTGCAAATAGTCCCAGCTTGGCATGGAATAAAAAAAAAAGAAAAGAAAAAAAAAAGAAAACTAGCATGTTAAATTGCACTGAAATAAAAACAATGCAATGGAGTTTCTTAAGTGATTGATTAATTGATTTTTTGTTGTGATAAGTTAACGAAGCTTCACTTAACTGAAAAGTTAAAAAAAAACTAAGGAAGCAGAACAAATAATAATTAGTGAACATGATTCTTTTCTTATTTATTTAAACACAATGCCCTTATAATTTGACCAACTCAGGTTTATGTGTGAAAAAAACAAAAAATAATAACAATTATAAAACAAATCATTTTAGAAGCCTTACCAGTTACTGTAACTTTTAATGTAATATTTATAGTTACATTGTAATAATGATGTAACTTTTTTAATGTAATATTTTAACTGTAATATTTAGAGACATTCTCCATTTTGAAACAAACATCCACACAATTTGGCTTCTATTTAATGGCATTATCCATTTCAAAACATTAGCTAACATTAGTATTATTAATTAATTAAACCTAATCAAATTAAACATTCATTCATGTTGAATAACTTAACTGTAAAAAAAAGCTTTTGCTCAGGTCCAAATCTGTATGGAAGGTTCTAATGACTGGAGACTTGTGTTGCACCACTGCATATGTGCAGAGCTCAGCTTGCTTTTTTTCCAGGAACACAAATTTCCAAGTCCAGTTTACTCACCAACTTAGTATATAATTAATTCATGTAAAAGAAAGGCATTAATCACATTGTTAGTTAAATCAACAAGATAATGACTTATAAGCAAAGCATTCTTTACAAAAGTACAAGGCAACTTTTATGTGGTATGAGCCCTCCAAAGAAATGTTAGGAAACCAGCGTATGAGTTCATATTTGATGTAAAATGGCTTTGCAAAAATGTTTAACAAATTGAATGTCACCCATTTCTATTAGCATCTTTCATATCAAACATGTGAAAATGTCATTGAAAACTAACGCATTCACCTGGACATGAGTTTGTCAGAAAATCCTTTTTACCGAGCTCAAAATGCTTTAAAAATCACTGCATAGGGTTTTTAGTGCCTGAAACTGAGGGATGAGTGCAAGTTTTACTGTTATGTATATGGAGAAATATTTTGATAACCAATTCTTCACTATAACATCAACAGATATGTTTAAGGACAAAGACACAATCAAACTGGTGAAACAGATGAACCTGCTATTCTTCTCACATTGACTCCCATCAATGAGGCTGCTGCTTCCTCTCCTCCAGTGAAGATGACAGTTCCTCATTTAGTTTATCTGACACCATCATTTTACAGCAGTCCATAAAGTTTCAGTCAGAACCTTGGCCAACCAATTTTTTTATACCCATCTTTTTATATGATATTGAAATGCTTCTACAAGCAGGAAATAAGGCTTATTGAAGGTGATGGCTCTTTCCTTTAGAATCCAAGCCTGAACTCTGACATACTTGAGAAACTTGCTGAAGCAATATTCCACTACACTGCTTATCCCACTGGTCTTCAAATACTGGCAGTTGTAGAAGCTTTGTTTAAAAAACATCCACCTCTAAGGGAGCCTGGAACCTCATTTTCAGGCATGTATGGGTGGCAGCAGCATTTTAAATACAAGATGGCTAATTACCAATTTAAAATGAGAAGACATGAAGTACCTTGAGATGACATTAAAAGGGATGGCTGGCTTTGTTTTGTGAAGCTGAGGTAGGTGAATCTATAATACCTTAAAAATATTACCTGCTCTTATGGGCAGTAAGAATAATTTGTTTTTATAATATATTGTATATTATGAAGTACTGTTCCATGAACACATGAACATAAACTTGGAGCACACTTCTCTCAAAGTTAAAATATGAAGCCAGATTAGTGTTCCTCTTTTTGAGTTGGTCATTGTTTATAAAAGAAAAAAATAGCTTGTTAGCTTGTTCAAAGGTGCTCTATACAGAATTCACCCTCTCAAATCAGACTATTTGGCTCAATTCCTGATGTTGTATTTGTAAAACCTGCTATTTCAGATCAAGGAGGAATTCAGAAGAATAACTACAATTTCCCTGGAGCAGAAGTTTATGTACAAACTTAACTAGTACAAAGCAAAACTTATTACCCTGATGAAGGGAGAGGTCTTGTGAGGAGCAACCTGAGGCCATTCCTGGACAAACTGAGTATGCAGATTGTGCTTGTTCATATTTTATTTTCAGGAAAATGGACCTGCTATTTTGCTTTCTCACACACACACGCTGCCCCATGCATACACATTTACAGCACGAATCCTCATGCTTGGTAGCTTAAATGCCCCCACATATTCCATCTTTCTACACATGGCTCTTGTTCCTTGTGCTCTAATCACTGCTCCTTGCACATATATGCTCTTGTGTTCTCACTTGACACTTAATTGTATATAACACAATAATTCCACAATATTAACTTATTCACAGAATTAAAGCATTGAGATGAGATGTGAAGCTCTTATACACAGCCTCATACTGTACCCATGCAAGAAAATGGAGGACCTTTTTTAAGAATGCCTGATGATGTTTTTTTAATGACACAGTTTAAAATTTTAATGTGTTGTTTAAAAGCGCAAGTTTACCCTAAATCAAGAAAGTAAGACTAGAACAAAGTCAGAATAGAACAAAGAAAACCTATCAAATGTATAACTGAGGAAATATACCATTTAAAAGAGCAAAAAGTGCTTTTTACACCCAACTTTTTTTAATTTACATTTCACTCATTGTCCCAACATCTACTAAATGCCTAAAATGCATTGACTAAAATGACTAAAACCTTCTGAATATTTTGTGGTGATTTAAATAAAATAAAATCACAAAACATCCTCTGTGGTTACATAGCCATAGGAGGTCTAGTAATGTAAAGGTGCAGAGACACACAATTTATGAATGAAAGTGACAATAATACAGCTACAAATTGTCCGACTAGATTTGACTTGGTTTAATAGTTGTGTTTAATGATGGTTGTTTTTAGCATATACTTTGTGTTCATTCTGCCCTGACAGTGAAGTCACTTCAAATGATGCGGCGCTACACGTTTGAGGTGTTTTGGAAATTTTTCCTACAACAGGATGTGGCAACACGGCACATATTTACATTCTCTTGAGCACACAGCACAGTCACCATGGAGTCCTGAAACAGCCAGACCCCAGAGAAAGAGCTTCTCAAGCCAAGACCCATTCATAAGATGTAAGATTTTCGTTTGTTTCTATCATATATTATCTGTTAGTTTAAGGCTCATTTCATAGCATGGGTGGTAAACATTGCAATTCCTGTTTTTAATGTTTCACCACGTCTCCATGACATAATAGCCCAACTACAAATACTTATGGAGCAGCAGAGAAACCAAGTGTTTGTGAGATCACAGAGGCTGACCATTCAAGTCCTAAAAGATTTCCTGTTGAAAACTTTAAGGTCGTTAACATCTCTGGAAAGTGACCTTCGATCCTGTCCAGAAACTAGACGAAATGTGGTAGGTAACGATATCAGTAATGCATAGGTGCCTAATGTTATAACTTACAGGTCTGGTTTTAATCACTCTTATAATTAAATTTTCACTTTGGATTATTTTATTATTGTATTTATTTTGAATTAGCCAGACATGCTTTAAAAGAAGGCAAAGTGGTGATTAGAGTTATATTGTATTTATTTATTTATATTACTGATTAAAAGAATAATAATGTTCTGGACAACGAGCACATTGTCTCTAAATAAAACACAATTCAAATAAAAAAAAAAATCATTAAGTTGTCATTTTTATCTATAAGGGGACACCTGAGTTGCTTTATTTATAGTATAAACACGGGTAGGCAATGTCAATCCTGGAGAGACGCTGTCCTGCAGATTTTAGCTTCAACCCTGAGGAGAAAAAAAACAAAACAAAACATACTTGTCTATATAAAGCACACAATGTTTGAGATCACAGAGGCTGACCATTCAAGTCCTAAAAGATTTCCTGTTGAAAACTTAAGGTCGTTAACATCTCTGGAAAGTGACCTTCGATCCTGTTCAGAAACTAGACGAAATAACAGCTTCAACTCTTCTGGGAAGGCTGTCCACAAGGTTTAGGAGTGTGTTTATGGGAATTTTTGACCATTCTTCCAGAAGCGCATTTGTGAGGTCACACACTGATGTTGGACGAGAAGGCCTGGCTCTCAGTCTCCGCTCTAATTCATCCCAAAGGTGTTCTATCGGGTTGAGGTCAGGACTCCATGTCATCCATGTCTTTATGGACCTTGCTTTGTGCACTGGTGCACAGTCATGTTGGAAGAGGAAGGGGCCAGCTCCAAACTGTTCCCACAAAGTTGGGAGCATGGAATTGTCCAAAATGTCTTGGTATGCTGAAGCATTCAGAGTTCCTTTCACTGGAACTAAGGGGCCAAGCCCAGCTCCTGAAAAACAACCCCACACCATAATCCCCCCTCCACCAAACTTTACACTTGGCACAATGCAGTCAGACAAGTACCGTTCTCCTGGCAACCACCAAACCCAGACTCGTCCATCAGATTGCCAGATGGAGAAGCGTGATTCGTCACTCCAGAGAACGCGTCTCCACTGCTCTAGAGTCCAGTGGCGGCGTGCTTTACACCACTGCATCCGACGCTTTGCATTGCACTTGGTGATGTATGGCTTGGATGCAGCTGCTCGGCCATGGAAACCCATTCCATGAAGCTCTCTGCGCACTGTTCTTGAGCTAATCTGAAGGCCACATGAAGTTTGGAGGTCTGTAGCAATTGACTCTGCAGAAAGTTGGCGACCTCTTCGCACTATGTGCCTCAGCATCCGCTGACCCCGCTCCGTCAGTTTACGTGGCCTACCACTTCGTGGCTGAGTTGCTGTTGTTCCCAAACACTTCCATGTTCTTATAA
This sequence comes from Hemibagrus wyckioides, assembly GCF_019097595.1. NCBI lineage: Eukaryota > Metazoa > Chordata > Actinopteri > Siluriformes > Bagridae > Hemibagrus > Hemibagrus wyckioides. The sequence continues at coordinate 9,226,971 of NC_080738.1, read as the reverse complement.
TACAGCTGACAGTTGACTGTGGATTATTTAGGAGCGAGGAAATTTCACGACTGGATTTGTTGCACAGGTGGCATCCTATCACAGTTCCACGCTGGAATTCACTGAGCTCCTGAGAGCGACCCATTCTTTCACAAATGTTTGTAAAAACAGTCTGCATGCCTAGGTGCTTGATTTTATACACCTGTGGCCATGGAAGTGATTGGAACACCTGTTTCTGATTATTTGGATGGGTGAGCGAATACTTTTGGCAATATAGTGTGTATATATATATATATATATATATATATATATATATATATATATATATATATATATATATATATATATATATATATACACTATATATATATATAGTTACACTGTGTATATATATATATATATATATATATACACTATATTGCCAAAAGTATTCGTATCTATCTATCTATCTATATCTATATCTATATATATATATCTATATAGATGTATGTGTATGTATATAACAGGTCCAGTGTGGCACTTTACAGCTTCAAACAGCCAGAAAAAAAAAATATGTGTTTAAGAAGACTATTGTATAATAACAATAAAAAACGGTGTGTAATCGTGATAAAAATGACTTGTTTATTTATATAAGAAAGGAGTTTCTTCAAACAAATGAAAAAAATAAATAAATTAATAAAAATCAATGAAGACATTTTTTGGGATAAGAAGAGGTGTACCTTGTGGAGGTGTCCAATTAGATCATTTTGGTACTAGTTTTGGGTCACAGGGTCACATGACCTGGGAGCTATTGAAGAAATAATATTTTTTTTAAAAAAGTAAAATAAAATAAAAATAAAAGAAGACATTTTTGGAATAACAAAGAGGTGTACCTCGTGGAGGTGTCCAAGTAGATCATTTTAGTACTAGTTTTGGGTCACAGGGTCACATGACCTAGAAGCTACTGAAGAAATTGTGTTTTTTTATAAAAAAAATTAATTAATAATAACAAATTAATTCACATGATACATAATTAATACTATCAATTAATTCAATTTTTATTTATAAATGCCATATGTATATTTAAGAAGAAATTAGAATAACTGGGGAACGTAGTCAGTTAAGTAACAAGTACCACATTTCAGTCGTACAGACGGTCCCTAAACTATCGCTTCCGAATGTCTGTCTAATGTCTGAATATCAAACTAACTTCACCGCGTTTCTTATTATGTCGTGATCACGAGAAAACAAAAGCAAAAATAATAATATCACATGGCCTCTCTGGGCTTCCGTATGTTCAAAAGCAGTGCATTACTGTTTCTTTTACGGTTGGTGAAATGACGCAGACAAAATATTACGGTATTTTACCGTATTTATTGCACGAAGGAAAGATAACAGTACTTAACAGTATTTTGGGAACAGAAAGCGAGCATGTGGATTTTCATCCGTCTTCATCCTGTGACTTCACCGGTGTGCACATTTGTCTTGCTCCCTTTACACAGAATAGACTTTTGCACTTGCCAATAACTGTGCAAATAGCTGTAATAATTGTGGATGCTAATTTTGTAACTGTTTTACGTTCATTTCAGTGCTAAACCCGTAACGTGCCAGCGGCATCATAGAGTGGAGCTGGATTTGATTCAGAATTTCCCGAATACAAGGTAAGTTCAAATAAACATGACAATATAATCTCTTCTGCAAAGTAAGCATTTAAATACTGTAGCATCGAAGTCAGATTGATGTAGCACGCTGAAATTATCATCATTTCGCTTGCTAATTAGGGCCCGAGCACCGAAGGAGCAAGGCCAGAGGCGGAAGCCCTATTGTTTTCGTTAGAATTTTATATATATATATAATTTTTTTTTTTCAACCTGATACACACTTGCACGTATCCATGTAGAATTTGGTACACACTTAGATCTGATTGAACTGAACAACTTTCACATTGCATGTCATTAAGTCTAATCCACAGGAAGTGAGTTATTTTGAGTTGTTTGCAAAACGCACCCAATGGAATTTGAAATACTCCTCCTAGGGACTTGATACAGCCGCCACCAAACCCAGGCTAAAATGATCTCAAGACATTGATAATGCAAAATTGTGAAGGGATTTTTGATATCTCAAACGGTTCAGCCGTGAGAAGCCCTTAAACTTATGGCGAATAAAACGAACAGGAAGTGGCTAATAACTTCTGTGTACATTAAGTGATCTACATGGAACCTTAGGATTATGTTAAGCATTGAAAGCTGATCACACTGATATGACAACTGTGAGTCTCGGTCATAGCGCCACCAACTGGCAGCAGGAAGTGTGTCACTTTGAAATCTCTAACATTTTCTCCCTTACTTTCACCTGATTTGGTTCAAAATCAGTCAGAATAATGACAACACAAGGCTGATGTGTGTGAAGGAATTTTTGATACCTTGAATCGTGTTACTATGGCGACGATTTACCTGAGAACATAATAGAAGAAAATTAATTTTCTGATATCTTACGAGTGGAAAGGCCTAATGTTCCAAAATATTTCCCATAGAGAGTGTAAATGTTTATGAGAAAGGCCAGTGTGGCTGGTCCCCGGGCGTGGCACAGGGCTGTCACAGCGCCCCCTGGAACTTTGTCAGAAATATAGCTGCACAACTCATATTCACTTGGACGTATATGCATGAGAGCCGGTCTACATTTAGATCTCATTGAGCTAAATGATGTTCATCCACCTGTCATGGAATCTGCTTAACAGGAAGTCAGTTATTTTGGGATGTTTGAAAAACGCACCCAATGGAATTTGATATACTCCTCCTAGGGGATTTGTATGATTTTGACCAAACAGGGTCGAATATGATCTGAAGACATTGAGGATCTAAAAGGGATCCTTTGATAAGGGATTTTTGATATCTCAAACAGTTCAGCCGTGAGGAGCCCTTAAACTAATAAAAGGAAACAGGAAGTGGCTAATAACTTCGGGGTATATTGTGTCATGTACATCAAACCTCAAATTTATGTTAAGAGAAGAAAGCTGATCACATGGACATGACTACTGTGAGTGTCACTCACCACCAAATGGCAGCAGGAAGTGTGTCACTTAGAAATCTCTAATGTTTTCCCTTACTTTCACCTGATTTGGTTGAAAATCAGTCAGAATAATGTCAGGACATGGCTGATGTGAAACTGTGAAGGAATTTGTGATATTGTGAATGATGTTGCTATTGTGAGTGCATCATAGAAGAAAATGAATGTTCTTATATCGTAACAGTGGAAAGTCCTAATAGTTCAAAATATTTTACATAGAAAGAACAACTGGTTGTGAGTACGTTTGCTTAGTTTCATGATTTTGTGATGCTCTAACGGCTCACAACAAATGTTTATATTCATCAGTCCACTGACTGGACATAGTTTTAGCCTGACTTCTGCAGTACTAGACTATGTCCACTAGAGGCTCTTTCCCCTTTATTTGTTTTTTTAAATATGGCTTCTTGTTCACAATTTATATACACAGAGTCAACCAATAAAAGTATATACACTTCAGGAAAAGAAAAACAGTATGATGTATATTATATTAGTATAATATTAATAATATCATAATCATCATATTCCTCTCTGGAAAAAATAAGAGCGCACTGCCCAATCTCCAGATTTGAACCCTATTGAAAACCTCTGGAATGTCATGAAGAGGAAGATGGATGGTCACAAACCATCAAGTAAAGCTGAGCTGTTTGCTTTTTGCAAAAAGTGTGGTATGGATTTCCGTAACAGCAATGTGAAAAACTGGTGGAGAGCATGGAGCCAAAACTCATGCAAATCAGGGTTATTACACTAAATACTGATTTCTTAATGTTATTTAGCCGAAGCATTAACACAATTTCTTTACAAATCATTTGCATTTTGTTTTATTTGAGTTATTAAAGCTCTGCAAATACTGCATGATCTTGGGTTATTTTGATGTGTTGTCATTTCCTTTAAATATACACTCTAAATAACAATAGTTAAATTTTGAATTTAGGAGAAATATTATCAGCAGTTCACAAAAAATTAAACAAAACTCATCTCACCAATAGATGAACATGTAAGAAAAAAACATATGAAACTGATTATTTTGCAGTGCTCTCATTTTTGTTCCAGTGCTGTATATCAATACATTTAGTAATAAAATACTTATACAAATTTTTCTTTTCCTGAAATGTGTATACATTTTTCTGGGTGACTCTCTCTCTCTCTCTCTCTCTCTATCTAATATATAGTAATATAGTTTAGAGGGAGAGTCATTGTCCCTTTGGAAATCACTGGACATTGCTATGATCTGTTTCATTACACCCATACTGTCCCTTATGTCCTTTTATAGTTTAGAAGGAAAGTCAGTTTTCGTTTTGCCATCAGTGGATTTTGCTGTGATCACTTTCAGTACACCCAAATTGTCACTCTTGTCCTTTTGGTATTTCCCCTTTTAATGTATGTACCCACTGTGCTCACTGTGTCTGGTGCGCCTGGACGGCGATGGCCCCGTGTAGTGATGGCCCATAGTGCGAGGGCCCGTCATTGCTGCTTGCAGCTATATTTTTTACTTGCTATCTTTTGCCATCTTGTCACTGTTGACAAACAGTTCATTTACACTAAATTAAATTGTATGATTGATTCCGATATTTAGGTAATGATGCAAATGACAAACCTTGTAAGGTGAGGCCAGGAAGTGATAGTGGCCATGCTGTGCAGAACTGGTGCTTACTGAGACTGTTACCAGTGTTGATCAGGAGATGTAATCGTCTCTCTGACAATGAGATATGGCAACTGGTGTTACAACTAAGAGAAATCGTGGCATTGATTTGTGCACCAGCAATTTTCTGCAGATCAGATTTCTGCAGGCTATTTAAGGGTCCTTACTGAAGAATACTTGCATTTCAGAAAACAAGCCTTTCCCCATCATCTGCTTAAACCTAAGCATCATTACATGAGCCACTATCCTGAACTCATCATTCAGTTTGGTCCACTTATTCGTTTGTGGACTGAGGTTTGAAAGCAAGCACACATACTTTAAACAGTGTACAAGAAAACTGTGTAACTTTAAGAATCTTTGCTCAAGCCTTGCAGAAAGACACCAGCTTTTACAAGCATATCTTGGCACTTCCAATTTCTTCCCACCATCAATTTTAGTAGAAAAGGCAACTGAGTTTTTTCCATGTGACTACAATGATGGCATTAGGGAATCGGTTGCAAATTATGATTTTGGACCTGAAAATACTTTGATTGGTCATGAAGCAACTGTAAAAGGAACCAAATACAAAAAAACATGTTTGTTATCAGTAAGGATAATGGGCTTGAAGTTGGTAAGATTATTATGATACTCAATTATAAAAACTCTGCAGTCTACTTTGTCACTGAAAAGTATAAGGCTTTGTGTCTACATGATATAGGTGTTCACTGCATCACACCAATCAAGAGCTGTTACTACTGTATGAACCAGGAGGACCTGCTGGATTATTACCCTCTATCTCAGTATGCAATTCATGACATGGCACTAATTGTTCTTCACCATTCTTTTCCCTCATTGTAGTGCAATGAGCATTGTGAATGAAGATCTGAGGGTTATCATCCTCAGAACTTTGCCAAACATTTCCAAAGACGTTCTACAGGCATTGATAGATAAGCTTTTAAACTCCAGTCTGGAATCTACACAAGAGCTCAATCATAAAAATTGCAATAACAATTTCACAAAATACAGCAAATACAAGTGTTGACTTCAGTTTCTGTCCAGACTAGTCCACAATCAACATTTTGAAATGCATTTATTATGTTAAAGTAACAGGGCTCTCTGACTAAGTAAAATGATTTCAGTTTCCCTTGCATTCATTTACAATCTGGCAATAGAAAATGAATATGTTACGTGGCTACTGACATTGTTTTTTCTTTGGGATGTTTTAGGTGAAAAAACAGGACGCTGTATTGATAAATGGATGATCAGTTTTGAGGGGCAAATAATCTGTAAGGGCATCCAGCCAAGTCTTCAGTCTGGGCTTGCTTTTCGACTTGCTACACTTTCAATGTGGAGTACCAAGCTGATGCTGCATGCACGTTGGAATTCATTCAGAGGTTAAATGCTTAGATTCAAATATTCATTTCTCTTCACATTCTCGTTATGTAAACTTTTACCCACACTAATTCTGAACGCATTTGTTTTTCAGGCGCTTCAATGGTATAAATCCCGAAAAAGGCACCAAGGGTGGACAAGTCCTGTCAAAGCGGACAGGGAAGGTCGCCCACAAAAAGAAATCGGTCAACACTCGGGTTGCCAGTTTACTTAAAAAAAATTAATGGACTTTGAGTGGGACTTCATATAAGTGAACCCATTCATTCACGGACATACCACACACATACCTTACACATACACTATATTGCCAAAAGTATTCGCTCACCCATCCAAATAATCAGAATCCGGTGTTCCAACCACTTCCATGGCCACAGGTGTATAAAATCAAGCACCTAGGCATGCAGACTGTTTTTACAAACATTTGTGAAAGAATGGGTCGCTCTCAGGAGCTCAGTGAATTCCAGCGTGGAACTGTGATAGGATGCCACCTGTGCAACAAATCCAGTCGTGAAATTTCCTCGCTCCTAAATATTCCACAGTCAACTGTCAGCTGTATTATAAGAAAGTGGAGGTGTTTGGGAACGACAGCAACTCAGCCACGAAGTGGTAGGCCACGTAAACTGACGGAGCGGGGTCAGCGGATGCTGAGGCGCATAGTGCAAAGAGGTCGCCAACTTTCTGCAGAGTCAGTCACTACAGACCTCCAAACTTCATGTGGCCTTCAGATTAGCTCAAGAACAGTGCGCAGAGAGCTTCATGGAATGGGTTTCCATGGCCGAGCAGCTGCATCCAAGCCATACATCACCAAGTGCAATGCAGAGCATCGGATGCAGTGGTGTAAAGCACGCCGCCACTGGACTCTAGAGCAGTGGAGACGCGTTCTCTGGAGTGACGAATCGCGCTTCTCCATCTGGCAATCTGATGGACGAGTCTCAGTTTGCCGGTTGCCAGGAGAACGGTACTTGTCCGACTGCATTGTGCCCAGTGTAAAGTTTGGTGGGGGGGGGATTATGGTGTGGGGTTGTTTTTCAGGAGCTGGGCTTGGCCCCTTAGTTCCAGTGAAAGGAACTCTGAATGCTTCAGCATACCAAGACATTTTGGACAATTCCATGCTCCCAACTTTGTGGGAACAGTTTGGAGCTGGCCCCTTCCTCTTCCAACATGACTGTGCACCAGTGCACAAAGCAAGGTCCATAAAGACATGGATGACAGAGTCTGGTGTGGATGAACTTGACTGGCCTGCACAGAGTCCTGACCTCAACCCGATAGAACACCTTTGGGATGAATTAGAGCGGAGACTGAGAGCCAGGCCTTCTCGTCCAACATCAGTGTGTGACCTCACAAATGCGCTTCTGGAAGAATGGTCAAAAATTCCCATAAACACACTCCTAAACCTTGTGGACAGCCTTCCCAGAAGAGTTGAAACTGTTATAGCTGCAAAGGGTGGACCGACGTCATATTGAACCCTATGGATTAGGAATGGGATGTCACTTAAGTTCATAGGCGAGTCAAGGCAGGTGAGCGAATACTTTTGGCAATATAGTGTACTCTTCACACACGACATAAACATGCTTTTATTTAAATTTTGATGTCATTCTTCCTTCATTCAGTAATTCCTGTTTACTAATAATTCAGTAATTCCTATTCACTAAGTAGTTCTCAGTCACTCATTCAGATTTTTCTAATGTTATATAAATGTTTTGTTAATTCAGTTAAACATGTTTATTCTGAAGCTTAAGTTTTAGTCATTCCACTTGCTTTGCCAGTCACTAATTTTCAGAATATTTTGTGATTAAAGAGGCTTTTGTTTGTCATGTTTTTCAAAGTTGTAATAAAGCATGTTCTGAAGTTACACTGCATTGTGTTAAATGTTTAATGTTTTAAAGGATGCATTTGTAAATTGTATTAAAACATGTTCAAAGAAATATCTAGAAAAATAAATCATTTATTTTAGCAGACCATTTCTTGATATGATAACATTTGTAGTTTACAGTAAAAAAAAAAAAAAAAGTGCAAATAAACATTAACTGTTAATGCTTTTGACAGTAATTTACTGTTAATGTAGAAAATAACAGCTTTATGCTGTATTTCCAAAAACAGTAACAAACTGTAAATTTCAACAACAGCAAGATGCTGTTAATTTAACAGTAACTTGCTGGCAACAGTGCTGCCACTAACTTACTGTTTTTTAACAGGACAATTTTTAACAGTGAATCAAAACAAATATTTACAGTACAAAAATAACAAAAGACTACAGAAATTTTATGTTAAAGGTGTTCTTCTTTTTCTGCCACCCTCACGGTCACCAGCCAGATGAAACCACCTTTTAATAAATTTCTCAACCTCAGGCTCGGTTGTCTGTGCACACACTGGATTTCTTCTTACAGCCTCTAGAATAGGAGCATACAAAAATACATTTAAATAAAATGAACAATAAATAAAGACCAAGCACATACATGTGGGGGGCATGAAGGAGAAAGTTCTAGACTTACAATAAAAATGCACTTACCAATCACAATGTTTTTTAGCTCCAAATTTTGGAACAGCGTTTTCCCATTTACACCTCTCCAGTTTACATTTTTGATGGCCTGCCTCATAATTTGCCAGACCGTGTCCTTCACATCCACTCCGCCCAGCATTCCTAGTTCAAGTACCTGAAATATTTGTAAAACATGCGTTCACCATTAACTTAAAACAATAACATGCTTTTGTATCTAATACTGATATTAGACTTATCAAATTAGATAAATTCTAACAGTTTAACCTTTAGATTTTTGTGTGTTTTAGACTGATCACACACACCATTTAATTATAAGAGTGATTAAAACCAGACCTGTAAGTTATAACATTAGGCAACTATGCATTACTGATATCGTTACCTACCACATTTCGTCTAGTTTCTGAACAGGATCGAAGGTCACTTTCCAGAGATGTTAACGACCTTAAGTTTTCAACAGGAAATCTTTTAGGACTTGAATGGTCAGCCTCTGTGATCTCAAACATTGTGTGCTTTATATAGACAAGTATGTTTTTTGTTTTTTTTCTCCTCAGGGTTGAAGCTAAAATCTGCAGGACAGCGTCTCTCCAGGATTGACATTGCCTACCCGTGTTTATACTATAAATAAAGCAGCTCAGGTGTCCCCTTATAGATAAAAATTACAACTTAATGATTTTTTTTATTTGAATTGTGTTTTATTTAGAGACAATGTGCTCATTGTCCAGAACATTATTATTCTTTTAATCAGTAATATAAATAAATAAACACAAACACATAACTCTAATCACCACTTTGCCTTCTTTTAAAGCATGTCTGGCTAATTCAAAATAAATACAATAATAAAATAATCCAAAGTGAAAAAGGCTGAAACACTAGCAGTAGAACTTTGTTGTGATGGACCCACTGCTGCACTCTCTGAGACTGTGAACAGATGGTTTCTCATTTTAATATTTTGAGCAAGGTTTGCCTCAGGTTCAAACACTTTACATGTTATTTCAAAGGTTAGAGTAAGCTAGCTTTGTAACATTGTTTCTCTTATCACAAAACACAACACTGCCATGTTCTCATCTGTTCTCTTGTTTTCTTTTCCTATTCTCTCTCTCTTCTTTTTTGGTAGTCCAAAATAAAATGTTTGGACATTGTGCGTATCGGACACTTGCCCGCTCGGCACTCGCTTAGTTCTGAATGCCGAATTCGCTCTCCGGTGTTCCCTCACAGCCAATTATCATTTGGCATTGTTCTTTAATGAACAATTAAATCATTCAAATTTGCGTGCACGCTGTTCCTACAAATGTGAGGGGTCCACACAAACGTGTGGGTGTGCCGAATCTTGTTAAAACAGCAAGGATCAGAATATTGTGTGCAAGTGCAGGCACTGTACACTCAATTTCACAATAATAATAATACTATTTGAGGACCTTTGAGGGCAGGGCGGCCAGGGCCCCTCACATGCCACTGATGCCAGGGCCCTATGAACTCAGTCACCCTTTTCCCCCCACTTACGACGCCCCTGTTGGTCTGGTTGACTTTTGGCAAACCGCATTTGGGCCAGCTTTGGGCTGTAATTCCATGTGGTATCTGTGGTAAGCCAAAACTCAGCCAGACTCGGCCCAGATCCAATTTGCTATCTGGGTAAGCTATCACCAAAAGTACAAGTCTTAAGTTAAAGTTGCTGTATTAAATGCTTTTGCCATAAAAACAATCTTGGCTGCTGGTTCAACCCAACTCACTTCTCCATCATACAAATGACTCAACAACTTTGCACACACAGCAGCTCATACACAGACTTGCAGCGGCATTCTTCCATTTTGATTTCCAAAAGACTGTTGGATGTTGTTAAATATGGACAGGATCTACTGACATTTGTTGAAATTTTTTCCATTTTGTGTCAACTTGGGCACCTGATCTATCTGTCATTGATGTTTTATAAGCAGGGATGTGGTAGCTCAGTGGTTAAGGTGTTGGAATACTGATCAGAAGGTTGTGAGCTTGATTTGCAGGTCCACTCAGCTGCCACTGCTGTGTCCTAAGCAAGGCCTTTAACCCTCAATTGCTCACTTGTATAAAATGAGATGAATTGTATGTTGCTCTGGATAAGGGTGTTTGCCAAATGCTGAAAATCATATGTTTGTTTTTTCAGTTTTAATGCTAGTCATGCCACTCTTACATTAATGGCTGACCAACCCCATACAAAAAAAGAAAATCCTTTTTCCCAAGCTCGTGTAACAGGTTAAAGAAAAAGGGTTCTTCCACTTGCTTTAATTTTTATATGTGTATGCCCCGTTAATTATAATTGACCCGCACTCTCTATTCATTGGCTGGCGCCATGTTGGAAATTGGTTCCGGTTAAGTAATTAATATTTACGCAAGGCAAGAGCGTGGTTGCGGTGGGTGAGTGCTTTTGAAAATTTTATTTATTTTTTGTTGTTCTTTTTATATTTTGACGATATTTTTTTTTCTTTTGTCTTAAAATAATATTGTAATGTGGTTAATGTGCACCCGTCATTGCAGGACCTCGTGTAAGAATGTTGTGAAGTGAAACTCATCACTTCATTTGAATGTGTTTCAACAGAATTAAATGATCCACTCAAGGAGTGAAATGGTGTTGGTTGTCGTAATTAATACACACAACGAAGGCAATGTGAATACAGTCACAGCCCAAAGCCAGACCAGAGAACACTTGATCTTAGCCAAAAGGCCAAGAAGAAATAAACTTTTATGTCTTCTGCTTAACGGACAGCCCCAGGCCACACCTATACAGGCATGCATGGTCACATAACCAAATAAGACCCAAGTACTGGAAACTACCCATTTAACATTGAAGCATACACAGCTTTGCCAGAGCAAAGCTCACAAAAATACACGTAGGATTGCTTCTCGCTTCTCTATTTTAAACAGATTTTTAGAGCTGGGAGGCGGAAAAGGGACTTGCTCGTGGATCGGCCTGGTATTGCAGTACTTCCAGGCTTGATGCAACATTTACTGATGTAAAATGAAGGAAAATCAATTACTGACTTACTGACTGACTTACTAAATTATGTCTGCATTCAACCCGCCCTGTTCCCTAGCCTATCTTGACCTCCTTCTGCTCACCACTGTCAGTTGTTGCTTGTCAACCTTTCCCCACACTTTCTCCACTCATCCAACCCAAGGGGCCGGCCTTACCCTCATCGAGCATTGTGTTTCTCCGACAAGGGTTTCCTGGTGCTGCTTGGCTTTTTTTTCTTCACAGCGCTGGTTTCTCCTAAGTCATGCGTAAATCTTTTGCCTTTTATTGAAGATTTCCGTGGAGAGGAACATCAATGAGCTTGATGTATTTTTCTGTGCTTAGCTCTGACAAAGCTGTGTATGCTTCAATGTTAAATGGGTATTTTCCAGGAGTTGGGTTTTATTTGCTTATATGATTTTATGCATGCCTATGTAGGTGGGGCCTGAGGCTATCTGTTAAACAGAAAAGATAACAGTTTATTGCTCCTCTGCCTTTTGGCTAAGATCAAGTGTTCTCTGTTCTGATTTTGGGCTGTGACTGTATTCACATTGCACTTCGTAGTCTGGCTTTGAGAAGGCGAGTGTGGCGGAAAGGATATAAAAAAAAATAAAAGGGGCCGTCCTTACCCTCATCGAGCATTGTGTTTCTCCGACAAGGGTTTCCTGGTGCTGCTTATCTTGAGGTTTTTTTTGTTGTTTTTTTTAAGTTTTGGTTTCTCTTAAGTCACGCATTAACCTTTTGCCTTTTAGTAAAGTTTTCTGTGGAAAGGAACGTCAATGAGTTACAAGCTGTGTATGCTTCAATGTTAAATGGGTATTTTCCAGGAGTTGGGTCTTATTTGCTTATGTGACTTTATGCATGTATAGATGTGGCCTGAGGGTGTCCGTTAAGCAGAGGAGACAAAAGTTTATTGCGTCTTGGCATTTTGGCTAAGATCAAGTGTTCTCTGGTCTGGTTTTGGGCTTTGACTGGGTTTGAGAAGGAGAATGGACATCATTTTTCATCGAACTGGCTCGTTTCCTGCCTCGCCGCAGTGTGCTCTCTGCATTGTGCTTCTCTGGCGCTGAAAATGCGATTCCGCAAGTCTCAGCGCTCTACGAGCAAGGGAAAGCGGTTTTTCAGACAAACGAATGTGTGCAGCTGAATGGGGCAGTTTTCTTTGACATTTTTCACATGTTTGGGGTCGACTATGATCATATGATCTTTATATATATAATGATTATATATAAAATAAATATATCCCGGAGCCTGGCTCCCATGAGTTACAGCATGGGAGCCAGGTATAATGAAATGACTATAAATAGTGATAGCTCAGTTGTGAGCTGTGTAATAGTTAATTGAGTTTTTGAGAAGGATGCAATGGACCCCATGAGCAAGTGAGCCGACCTGGAGATGCTACAATATTTTGGTGTGATTTATACACATGGGTTTGTGCATTCTGACTTTTGGAGGCTTTATTATGTCCATTTTATAATCAAACATGAAAAGATTTTAAAGGTCATCTGTCTTGTTCTGATCGTGTTAAATAGACTCCATTGCCAAAAGTTTTGGGACATCTGCCTTTACATAGACATGAATTTTAATGACATCCCATTCTTAATCCATAGGTTTTAATATGGAGTAGGCCTGCCCTTTGCAGCTGTAACAGCTTCAACTCTTCTAGGAAGGCTTTCCACAAGGTTTAGGAGTGTGATTATTGGAATGTTTGACCATTCCACTAGAAGCGCATTTGTGAGGTCAGGCACTGATGTTGGATGAGAAAGTATGGCTCATAGTTTCTGCTCTAATTCAATAGTAATAATAATAATAATAGTTCTGTCGGGTTGAGGTCAGGACTCTTTGCAGGCCAGTCAAGATCCTCCACACCAAACTCACTCATCCATGTCCTTATGGACCTTGCTTTGTGCACTGGTGTACAGTCATGTTGGAACAGGAAGGGGTCATCCCCAAACTGTTCCCACAAAGTTGGGAGCATGAATTTGTCGAGAATGTCTTAACGACACATTCTTTCACAAATGTTTGGAGAAGCAGTCTGCATGCCTAGGTGCTTGATTTTAAACACCTGTGGCCATGGAAGTGATTAGAATACCCGAATTCAACGATTTGGAGGGGTGTCCCAAAACATTTGGAAATACAGTGTATAAACACAACTAGACTGAAATATACCAGTATGATATGCAACTAATTGTAAAACATGAATTAGCTAAGGAAACCAGTAGATATCAGTTTATACCAGGCTCAGCAGTATCACTCTCAGTTATGATCAGTTAATTAAATAAAAAATTCATTAGGCAAGAGGAATTTAGGGAGAAACTTGTTAATTAACTGATGAGAAACTGAACAACTGTGTTTACTCTAGTGATCCACTGTGGGCCAGCAGAGCCAGCATCCAAGCACACCTCCTTTAATGCATCAGTTGCATTTCTGGGTTTAAAATGTGAGTTAAAGCAGGAAAATCACCAAACTGGATGCTGGCCTTTCAGGACTGGAGTTTGTACCTACGGATTAGTTTATAATCAGGGTCCATCTGCTGTGTGACAGACATACAAATGTGTTTTAAATGTGGGGTTGGTTGTCTGTATTGAACCAGGGCAAGCAGACACACAGTAAGGAGTGTGAGTGTGAGAGAGTGTGTATGCATGAGAGAGTGACACAGAGAGCAGTATGTCATCCTTTGCTTATACTGTATCTGCATGTAGACATACAGTAGGGTCCTTTCCTTCCCTCCCCACGCACAGTCCCTGCTCCTCCTTTCAGCAGCTACAGACAACCAGATCACAATCCTACTACATCACGAACAAACCAGCACAGCTGCACACACATACACACACACACACACACACACACATATTTTTAATTATAAAATTAAACTACCTTTGTTGTGGGACTGTTGAAGTCCTTTTAAGTCTTTTATTCTCACATTCTTACATCTTACATTCTCTGATGTCTGACAGCTGGGTCTAAGTTCAGGGTAGCTTGGAGTTGCTTCGTTCTCTTCATTCATAGTAAGTCATTTTGCATAAAAGCAACCAGCAAATCTACTAGTGAATGCTGCTAGACAAATGACAGTGATCTGAAACACACCAGCAAGTCCACCTCTGAATGGCTAAAAAAAAATAATGTTTTGGAGTTAGCTACCTAGTCAAAGTCCAGACTTAAATCCGATTGAGATTCTGTGGCATCACTTTAAACAGACCGTTCATGCTAGAAACCCTCCAGTGTGGCTGAATTAAAACAATTTAAAACAATTCTGCAAAGAAGAGTGAAGCAAATTTCCTCCAGAGTGATGTGAAAGACTCATTGCCAGTTATTGCTTATGCTTGATTGCAGTTGTTCGTGCCGAAGGGGCCACAAACAGGTTATTAGGTTTTGGGGGCAATTACTTTTTCACATAGGGCCAGGCAGGTTTGGACAGTTTTTTACCCCTTAATAAATGATATCATAATTTAAAAACTGCATTTTGTATTTACTCGCATAATTATCTTTGTATAATAAAATTGATGATCTGAACCATTTAAGTGAAAAAAAAACTTTTATTTTTACACTGTATATATATATATATATATATATATATATATATATATATATATATAGAATAATATCAAATAAGAAATAAAGCTCAGATATTTAGATATAGACGGCCATGTTTTTTTTTTAGAGTGGGGGGAGGGATCACTGCGCATGGGCACTGCGCAGCGTCACAGAACTCTTTACGTAATGTTTGTGTTTAAACTGTGTTTCCTTTTAAACACTAAGGTGTTGTGGTTGTGAAGCAAGACTTGGATTATCCTTTGTGATTTTTCTACACTCCTGATTTCTTCTTACTCCGCGACTGGACCTGACTCTTACACCGACTCTACAGCAGTGATGATGAACTTCGGAGGAGGAGCCGCGCTTCAGCAGCACCAGGATGTGGAGCCCGAGCCCGAGCCCGAGCCCGGATGGAGCGGACTGGACGACCCCTGGAACGGTCAGTTACTGACTTTTCTCTCTTTGTCTTAAGTATAAAGTCTTTTAAACACCGCGGTATTATAAAAAAAAACCGCAGTCGGGAATATCGTTTTATTTGGTTAGATGATTTGGAGAAAATCTGTTCGGCTAATCGATATTTTGCTAATCGCTTTACGGACACAATCATTATGCTAAAGCTAGCGGACAAAGCGGCAGACTCCAGTGAAACGAGCAGGGAAGAAATCAACAGTGTTAATGTTTTCAGATATGTTAAAATCAGCTTTTTATAAAAGTCGGAATGTTTATTTAACGCTTATTAAAGTTTACTAAGACAAGCCGAGGAGTGTTAGCAAAGATTAGCTAGACGGCTAGTTAGCATGTAGCTAAGCAATTGTTTTTCAGTGTTCCTAGTTTTTTTTAAAGAGTGAATAAAACAAGTTAAAATGTTACAGTAACATGATCTATTTTATTATTTGAACGATTTTTCATTGTCCGTGTTTGTGGAGTTGTTAAAGCGGAGAGAGGAAGGTGCTGTGAGGAAAGGCAGCTAGCTGAACAAAACCAATCGCTAGAAATAAATGGAGCTAGTGTGGCAAGGTAGAGTGCAGCTTAGGGAAAAATATCAAGCTGTTTGTTTCACTTCTGTTCAGCAAGGATTTGTTTATAGCTGTAATGAATAAAATAGTTAGGAGTAGTGTCATTTACGATAAAGGCAAAATTTTGAGAAGAGACACAAATGGACTCAAAGGGGATGTAAAGCATTGGAGTAAGGAACTGATAAAGAAACACACTGTCATAGAAATGTAGTTTAATCTGCATTGTTCTTGGGAAGATACTTCTGAGCATCGAGAAGTGACCAGTGTGAGTAACGGTGAAGCCGTGATAGCGTAAGTAACTCCTGTAAATGCAGAATATAAATACTGAGTTTTTCTGCACTGTTATAGGAGGATTACAGTAATATAACTTGTGTAAATATGTCTTGTTTTGATAGGGAGGTTTTCCTGCTTTACAAAATATACACAGTGCTGTTAAAAAGGGGTTTCTGCTTCTTTTTATGAGATGTTTTTCAATGTGCCGCATTGTCTGTTTTTCTTCTTTGACACAGGGACACAGAGGGAGACGTTTGTGTTTCCGCAGGATGAGGACGATGACAACTGGCCTGTGCTATGCCTCTCTCCTGTTTGGATGCCAACACCTGTGGGGAGCCCATCCCCACCTATGAGAGGCCTCTCTCCTTTATGTACCCCACCACCTGTGAGGAGCCCATCCCCACCTAGGAGAGGCCTCTCTCCTTTATGTACCCCACCACCTGTGAGGAGCCCATCCCCACCTAGGAGAGGCCTCTCTCCTTTATGTACCCCACCACCTGTGAGGAGCCCATCCCCACCTAGGAGAGGCCTCTCTCCTTTATGGACCCCACCACTCGTGAGGATCCCATCCCCACCTATGAGAGGTCTCTCTCCTTTATGGACCCAACCACTTGTGAGGATCCCATCCCCACCTTTGAGAGGTCTCTCCCCTTTATTGACCCCACCACCTGTGAGGAGCCCATCCCCACCTATGAGAGGCCTCTCTCCCGTATTGATCCCACCACCTGTGGAGAGCCTCTCTTCTGTATGGATCCCACCACCTGTATGGATCCCACCACCTGTGGGGAGCCCATCCACACATATTAGAGGCCTCTCTCCTGTATGGATCCGACCACCTGTATGGATCCCACCACCTGTGGGGAGCCCATCCACACATATTAGAGGCCTCTCTCCTGTATGGACCCCACCACCTGCTATGAGCACATCCGCACCTATGAGAGGCCTCTCTCCTGTATGTATCCCACCACCTGTGGGGAGCCGCTCTCCTGTATGGTTCCCAGCACCTGTATGGATCCCACCACCTGTGGAGAGCCCATCCCCACCTATGAGAGGCCTCCCGCCAGTTTGGATCCCACCACCTGTCCCACGCCAGGGCATAAGGAGGAGGAGGGACGAAGAGGATGGCAGTCAAGAAGCCCCTCCGAGTAGACGGCAGCATGTGGATCAGGATGGGTAGCTGGATTTCATCAGGAGGATCGTCCATCACCTCTTATCCATGATGTATAGTAAGTATGTATGGTAAGTATGTGTGGTAAGTATTTCACCCCTAGGTTTCAGCATTAGTCTTTTTTAATAAATATGTAATCCTTTTAAACACGTGGGGTGGTGAGAATCCGCTTGATACCTTCTCATCTGTTGGGTTGGAAAAAAAATAAAAAAAATTTTGGGAACAGGTTACATAGTTAGCTCCAAAATGTTTCATTAGACCCAAGAGCCCAGTGTTCATGCTCAGGCCTCTTCTGTAGTTTTTTAAGAACAGCTCTTACGAGCTCATAGCCCATAGTTCATAGCTACATCATTCAGTCACTTTATGAATCTTGGTGTGATTGGGCAGGCATCCAGAGGATTCTTACCACCGTCTGTAGCATAATCTCTAAATGTAAATCATTTTAATGATAGAATTGTGTTAAGATTAAAGTAGTTATGGCATTTAGTTAAATATGTGAGTCTGTTGTTTCTTGTGTATTTTGCATTTGCATTTAGTTTGTGTTAAATGTATAGGATTTTTATAATATTAATGTTGTTACTTATGTGTATTAGCCTAATTTATATTAATAAATATAATTTGTATTGTTGTAGAATCATGCATTGTTGTAAATATGTAAATATTACATTTTTAAGATTTAGATTTTAATATTAAGTTTTACAAATGTAGTGTTATAAAATGTTAAAATATTATATGAAATATTAATATCAGTAATAAGTGTACAGTTTGTCATTGCTTGTAAATAGTTAATACATTATTTTTTGGTTTAATACACACATGTCTCAAGTGTCTTTTTTTATAACACATCAAACATTTCTCATTTGTTTCTCATATAATTACACAGTAAAAAGAGTACAGTATTGCTGTATTACATATCAGTATTTTTCTAAAACAACAGCCATGTTACTGTGTATAATGCTGTCAGAGAGAGAGAGAGTGTGTGTGTGTGTGTGTGTACTGAGATGAAATCACTGAAAGCTAAATAAAATCAGAAGGTTGTGAGTTCCAATCCCAGATCCACCAAGCTGCCACTGCTGGGCCCTCAACCCTCAATTACTCAGTTGTATAAAATAAGATAAAAAGTATCTCTGGATAAGGGCATCTGCTAAATGCCAGAAAAATAAATGTAAATGTCTGATATCTGCCTCTTGTCTCCTCAGTTCTGGTCAAACCTATGAGAGTGTCACACTTATTCAAAACACATCTCACTAAGACCTGTTATAAACATATTCTGTCTAATTTAACTCTGAATGAAATAAAACCTCATAAACCTTCTGATATTAATTATACTATTTTCCTTCCACCCTCATCGTCCTGACTCCTGACCCTGAGGCTGACCAGTGTGCCTGCACACCAGGAGATAGTGGATAGTAAAACTGCTTTATCTTCTTCATATCTGTCTGTTGGATTTTTTAATAAATTTTGGACTTGTTTCATGACTGCAGTTGTTGTGTCTGTTATCCAGTGTGACAGTGCTGTTAAAGATTCATATAATTTGGTACAACTTACAAATCGACTTAAAACAGTTTTTACTTGTACTAAAGATTTTAGGAGTACTTCTACTTTTACCCTCCTTAGAGAATTATTGGAAAGTAACAGTTCTTTTACATTCCTTTATATATATATATATATATATATATATATATATATATTTTAAGGGAAACAAAGTTAATATCAGCTTCATTGTGAGAGAAGTTCACACTCTGTAGCCACTGCAGTATATGGTTCCTGTATTTATGTCTGGTGTAAATGGAGTACACAGATATATATTTTTCACAGACCAGTAGTGTCTCAGGTGTCTGATGCGACTGATTCATAATTCAGTGATTTATCAGAAACTTGTTGCCAAATCATTTCCCTGTGTTAGCCAATGTATTCATGTTTTATTTAACCTTTGTGGACTGTTCGAAAACACAAAATATTTTTTTCTCAAATTCCTTCACATAAATCTGTTTATCAACCTCAGTCCTGATGAAAACTACTAAATATAATTTATTTTAGAAATCCAGGATTTTAATTCCCTAAGTGATGTCACTGATTTGGGGTTAAAAAAACAACAGCACACAAAATGACATATTTTCAATATAAAATGTGATTGTGGACTGGATATTTTTTTACCTTTTATCACAGTCTTGGATATGTCGTATGTATATATACACTATATTGCCAAAAGTATTCGCTCACCTGCCTTGACTCGCATATGAACTTAAATGACATCCCATTCCTAATCCATAGGGTTCAATATGACGTCGGTCCACCCTTTGCAGCTATAACAGCTTCAACTCTTCTGGGAAGGCTGTCCACAAGATTTAGGAGTGTGTTTATGGGAATTTTTAACCATTCTTCCAGAAGCGCATTTGTGAGGTCACACACTGATGTTGGATGAGAAGGCCTGGCTCTCAGTCTCCGCTCTAATTCATCCCAAAGGTGTTCTATCTGGTTGAGGTCAGGACTCTGTGCAGGCCAGTCAAGTTCATCCACACCAGACTCTGTCATCCATGTCTTTATGGACCTTGCTTTGTGCACTGGTGCACAGTCATGTTGGAAGAGGAAGGGGCCAGCTCCAAACTGTTCCCACAAAGTTGGGAGCATGGAATTGTCCAAAATGTCTTGGTATGCTGAAGCATTCAGAGTTCCTTTCACTGGATTCCACTTTTGACTGTGGAATATTTAGGAGCGAGGAAATTTCACGACTGGATTTGTTGCACAGGTGGCATCCTATCACAGTTCCACGCTGGAATTCACTGAGCTCCTGAGAGCGACCCATTGTTTCACAAATGTTTGTAAAAACAGTCTGCATGCCTAGGTGCTTGATTTTATACACCTGTGGCCATGGAAGTGATTGGAACACCTGATTCTGATTATTTGGATGAGTGAGCGAATACTTTTGGCAATGTAGTGTATATATATATATATATATATATATATATATATATATATATATATATGACCTCCTGAGACCTGAGAAAAAAAAATATTTTTAAAATGTATAAAATATTTAAAAATCTATATAAAATATTTTTTTATATACATTAAATGTTGGGGTGGTAAAAACAAATACATTGCAAAAGATTTTTTAAATTTTTTTTTATTTTGTTTCAATTTTATAGCATGGGATTTCATTGTTCTAATGAAAAATCCCTCAATACTCACGTTTTCATTCAATTTTCTCACATTTCCATGAATATATTCAGATTTTGATCATATATTCTCAAGATTTTGTCAGCGTATTCAGTTTTAAATAAATTTGTTCAGTTTTTTAATAAAAATTTCTCAGTCTTTCATTCAATATTCTTATGATTTTTTTCTGAATGTCACAGTGATCCTGAATAGGCGCACTGTCCACTGTTTGTACCTAAGGCAACTGCCAGATTTGTACATCCCTGACTTTCTACTACTAGAGCAATGTTTATTCTGGATCAAACATTTTTAAAGTGCTGCACACACACACATTATTGATCACGTGGCAATTACCAAGGAAATGTCTTTATTGAAATGTGGCAAGAAAAGGGTCCATAAATACTGATTTATATACAGGTGAATCACTCAATATATTCAACTGATATTTCAATATATTCATATTTTGATTATATATTCTCAGATTTTGGTTAAATTTTCTCACATTCCGATTACTTAATATAGGTTTTTGTTTTATATTCTCGGGATTCTATCAAAATATAAATTTTTCAATCTGTATATTCAGAGTTTTGAATAAATATTCTCAAGTTATTCAATCAATATTCTCATTCATTATATTCCTAAAGGACATGCCATAATATATAATTAATCAAATGCTGCAGAAATACGTTTTTGTATAAGATAGACATGACTGCAGTTTTCTTCAGTAATATTGTGCATATATGATCTCTGTGTGTTAATTGCTGACAAGCCTTTTTAACACCCCAAAATGTGATTTTCTTCATGACAGACATCAGGATAAAATTGGCAAATTGGCATCATCAGCTAGTGCAGGGTAAGTAGATTAAAATAGCTCATACATTCACTTTGACATGTTTTTTATAATATGGTTTATTAAGATCATTACATTTGGGCCTTTTTCCTCTTTTCCACCAGGTATTCACAACATGAGATGGGTGTGTAAAATATGTAGCTTCAAATAAGAAAAAAGAATAGGATCGTTGAAGCACTATCTACTAAAACATGGAATTGGTGGCCGCTGCCAGTCATATCCTTGTCTTTACACAGATTGCCCTTGTTCTTTCAAAACATTTATTGGCATTCGAACACACATGTCCCGACATCACACTGAATCAGTGACACCAGGAGATGTTCTTTCATTCAGTTGTGTGCTGTGTAGTTCTAGTTGTTTTAATTCAGAGAAGTTGTATTTTGAGCATCTTGGCAGCCATTTGAGGAAGTTTGAGGTAGTTGCATGTGTATTCAAAGATTGCAATTTCAGCACAAACAGATATGCCAACTTTGCCACACATAGGCACAGGAAACATACACCACATACCCTTGAAGACTTTAAAGTTGAAGTCTTGAAAACATACACTGTTCCAGCTGTTGATAGGGATGATTCAGTGTTTGGTGAAAATGAGGAAGAGGCTGAGCCTCTGTTTGGGATTTGTCTCAGATTATAAAAGGGAAGTTTGGGCATCTCTTCCTAAAGCTGGAAAGCACTTTTAATGTGCCAAATAAATGCATTGATGAAATCGTAGATGAGCTCCAGTTCATATGCCGGAGTGCGTCTGGTCCATTGATAAGAGACATTGTTGAATCCACCTTAAAACAACACAACTGTGCTTTAGATTCTGCAGTCATTTTAGATTTGGTAAAAAATCTTTGTGAATCTCACCCAGTAAGTTCTGCATTAGGGACAAATGGTCCCTTTGCAAATGCGTACAAGAGAAGAGAATTCATCAAAAAACACTTTTCTGTTGTTGAACCAAGAGAGTACGTACTTGATGGTGTGGAGGGTAAAACTTTCAGTATGTACCAATATTGCAATCACTACTCCATGTCTTAAACAGTCAGGCTGTCCAAAATGCAGTTGGTAGTGACACGAAATTTAGAAGTGCTTCACAATTCACTACCGGTAGGTCATTTCATGATGGATCTCTTTATCAACAAAATGATTTTTTCTCTGAGGAAGACAGACTTAGTCTTGTTTTGTATATTGATGACTTTGAGGTGTGTAATCCCCTGGGGACATCACGAAAAAAGCACAAAATCACAGCAGTCTATTGGGCATTAGGGGACATTCCAGCACAGTCCCGATCAACATTGGCATCCATATATTTAGCTACATTGTGCAAGGCGGAGGACACAAAACATTTTGGATTTCAGGCAGTTTTAGAGCCACTCTTGACAGATCTTCAAAGTTTAGAAAAAGATGGACTTTTTGTTGCAAGTTTAGGGAAAGTCATCAGAGGGACTGTGGTGACTGTGGTGGCTGATAATCTTGTAGCTCATTCTCTGGCAGGATTTGTTGAGAGCTTTACAAGCGGTTACATCTGCCGTTTTTGCCTTGGGGAACGATCAGCGTTTCAGTCCAAAGAAGTGAGATCTGGCCTTTTTCAGCCAAGAACGAAAGAGCAGCATACACAGCATGTTCGTGTAGCTCTGTCCAACTCGAAAGACACTCCATGTTTTGGTGTGAAAAAACAGTGTGCACTTTCTGAAAAACTTGATCATTTCCATGTAACATCTGGTTACCCTCCAGATGTTTTACATGACCTTCTTGAAGGCATTGTTCCAGTGGAGCTGGCACTGTCGTTTGATGTCTTCATCATGAAGAAATTATTTTCCTTGATGGAGCTCAATAATTCCATTCGGCTCTTTCCATACAAGTGGAGCGATAAAACAAATCGTCCTCATCTTGTCCCTGGTAACCTTGCAGCACGAGGATCAGTGGGAGGCAATGTGCATGAAAACTGGTGTTTGTTGCGTCTACTGCCTCTAATAATAGGCCTAAAAGTAACTGATAATGACCCAGTGTGGCAGATGCTGATGACCTTGAAAGACATAGTAGAACTCGTAATGTCCCCAGTTCATACAGAGGAAAGCATTTGTTACCTTGACAGTTTGATTTCTGAGCACAGATGCAGATTTCTTGATGTTTTCCCACAAAAAAAGTTGCTTCCTAAGCACCACTTTCTTGAGCACTATCCTGAGCTCATTCGGGCATTTGGCCCTGTGGCTGCACTGTGGACAATGAGATTCGAAGCAAAACATAGCTTCTTCAAGAGAATTGTCAGACACACATTCAGAAACATCCTGCTGTCCCTTGCCAACAAGCATCAACTCATGATTGCATACCATCTTAATGCATCAAACCCAGAGAGATCAGCACCTGAAGTCACAAAAACAACAGAGGTCACTTTTGAAGTACTTAAAAATGACATACAGGAAATAGTGAGGAGCAGGTTTCCAACTTTGTCAGCAGTGCATGTTACTAATAGTGTGTCCTTTTTAGGCACCAACTATGCAGCAGGAATGTTGGTGTGTTGTGGTTCTACTGCAGGATTACCTGACTTTGCAGAGGTGATGCAGATAATGGTAGTACACGACAAACTGGCATTTGTTGTGAAACTGCAAAACACATGGTACAATGAGCATCTTAGGAGCTATGAGTTGGAAAACACAAGCAATGTTCAGTTAATTGAACAAAAAGCACTTGCAGATTTTTTGCCTTTGGCTGTGTACAGTGTGGAGGGAAGGCGACTAGTTACCTTGAAGCATTACATTTGCTTGCCCTATTAGATGTCACATATTAGTGCAGTGTTATTTTGGCTTCATGTAGGTAAGAAAAGATTTAAAATGCATTAATTCCTAATTCTTTTTTGTGTTATTCAGCTTCTCTTGCCGAGATGGGCACCCCAGCAAAGCTTCGGGTTATTTTGGATGATGCTGGTGTTCGCAAACTGGTTCTTCCCAAAGGCATCCCTGGTACAGTCCAGGACCTTGTGGCTGTTATTCAAAATACATTTAATATTTTAGGGGATTTTACACTGACGTATCAAGACCAAGAATTTGGTGTTGTTTTTCACTTTGAGTTCTATTGATGAGGTGGAAGATAAAGGCACACTGAAAGTGGTGCAAGCTCAGTTTCCAATCCTGCAAAATATTGTGCTCAGTGTGGGTACAGGGGGAGAGTCAGAGTTTGAGTCCTCAATGTCAGATCAGCAAACCGATAGCTCTACCCACTCTTATGGATCTCAGGATACCATTTTGCTGTCTTCTTCTGATGAAAGTGGGACTCCTCACCGTTCACAGCCTTGGCCAGCCAAGTTTCAAATACCAGCCTTTTCCTATGATGTAGAGCTTTTATTGGATGCAGGAAATAAGGCCTACCAAAAGGATGGCACCCTCATAAACAACCCAAGAGTGACCAGTAGTGTACTGGAGAGATTAGCTGAAGCTATATTTGGATATACAGCATACCCAACTGGATTACAAGTTTTAGCTGTGGTAGCCCTGATTGAAAAGTACCCATGCCTCAAAGAGCCAGGTTCTTTTAATGGCTTATATGGATGGCAGCAAAGGATAAAATACAAAATGGGCAATTATCGGGCAAAAGTAAGAAGTCGCCAACTTGCCTGTCCAGAGTTAGAGGTTAACTCACAGAAAAGAAAGTCAAGTGGAAGTAACCCACCCAAAGGCATAAAAAGGCCCAAGAAAGCTGAAGTTAACTACCTGCCTCCAATGCCATTCGGAGAGACAGAAGAATCCTTAGAAAATGAAAGAATGGACCTGCTCAAGGAAATAAAGAAGAAAAACAACAAAAAGATAACAGATGAAAAAATGGACAAGTCTTTCTCCTATCGAAGACTAGAAGTGGTCAGGCATTGTCCTGCCGTACAGGATTTCATGGAGAGATGGCCTGCTCTTTTCTGTGAAGCTCAGGTAAATCTGGGCCATTAGCTCTCATTAGCTGATTTGTTGTCTACAGTTAATGAAATCACTCACTACTTATTTGTAGTAGTAACATTTTGACATTTTTGCTAAAAAACCAAACTAGCCCTGAAAGGATGATCTCTACAAAATGTAGTGAAAATTATATTTGGTATTGTAGGACTCTTGAGTAATGCTGATTTGTGTTAGGTTTGCCTATGAGTGACTTATTGTGAATATTACAGTAATGCACATGGAAATTTGTGTGTGTGTCACTTTTTTGTTTCAGATCAAAGAAGAGTTCAAAAGAATTACCACAATTCATCTGGAGCGAACCTTTTTCTCAAAGCTGGACATCTACACTCCCAGACTTCTGGACATGTTTCAGGCAAAAGGAGGAGTAGCAGGCACAAAAATAAGGCCCATCTTGGATTCATTCAGTCAGGTAAAGGGTAAAATTATGAAATTCACTGAGAACCAAAAACACTTTCCTAGTTATAAAATTTTTGTTATTTTGTATTGTTGTCACACTATTGACAGTAGGGGTGGGTGATATGGCAAAAAAAAATCACAAATTGGGGCGACAGCGGAGCTATAACTGCAGCAGCGAGAGTGGAGAAGTGGTCGGAGCTGAGAAGCTGGGTAAAACTTGATGTACAGCTGTTAAAGATGTTGAACAGTGAACACAGCGGCTCCTCTAGACCAAACTGCTGTAAAGAGGGTGGTAACTCCTGGCGTGAGAGCACATACACACGCGGGATACAGGCGCACACAAAGTGTTCCCGAAGTCGGACCGCTGCGCTGAGCACCTATTTAAATATTCAGCGTGAATCGCTCCATCAGCTGGTAACAATAAAACATGAAAGACAAACTAAAGGTGCCACAGATGTTTTAAACTCAATTATTAGTGGATCCTCCTGCAGAATAATATAACATATTTGTTTAAACTAATGAGGAAGGAGAAAAGAAGAGGAAGCTGATTAACTAACGGGCTGACTGATCTGTAGACCTGATTAACAAAACTGAGACTGAAAAAGTGGGAGGGTGAACGCAGGTAGAGAGAAGCAGCAGAAATGAGACCCAGAGAGAGATTTATGTCTAGTAAATATAAACGTGATTGTCAGTGTAGAGATGGAAAGACCAGAGAGACAAAATGCTGAAGACACAGGGACAGATACATGTGAAGACACTTTTTTTTTTTTTTACACTTTTTCAGAATGCTAAATATTCACTCATTTGTTGTTGGTCATGTTTACATTTCTAGCTCTTACAGTTTCTGTAGGACACATGTTAGTTAGTATGGAAGCAATATTAAAATTTTCTAAAAAAAACAACTCAGGAAAATCCAGGTCCTTAGTAAAATCCCTGCTTATCAATTAATCGTTAATCGATCGTTGTCAATCAACTAACGATTAATGAATCAAGCGATAATTTGCACCCACATTAGTCTCCACATTAACGTCACTGACCTTCTGCTGCTCTGATTCATTTTGATCTGCTTGAGCCAGAGTTTTATCCTGACACTGCAGCACTGGAAGTTAGAACTCGATTCATCACTGTGTTTCATGAAGCTGATGCGCAGCTCCGATCGAGTCCGGGTCCTGTCCGACTTTATATTGCAGATAGCATGGGCCATAGAACTACAGATCATAGAATTTGCGCTATAGCGCGATCCTGACAATCTCCTTGTTAAGGCAGATTGTGGAGACGTTATAATCGTTCACGATTTAATATTGTTAAATCGCACACCCCTAACTGACAATGATCTGTTTAGTGGCCAATTCTTGTGACCACAGGAAACTTCATAAATCAAAAGTCTACCAATGAAACGGGTTATGGTTGTGTACGCAGGCAGTAAAGTGTCAAATGCCCATTCACCAATTCAGATTCAGGTTACCAATTAGAAATATACAGACCTATATAACTGACCTTAGTTCAGTAAGTGTAATGGTAAAATGGTCTGCACATATGTAGCACCTTTTCTACCTTTAAGCTACTGACAGAGCGCTGCTGCCTTTGACATCTGGTGTCAACTGTCCCCTGCTCACCAGGAAACATCCACACAACAATCACACATTTACACAAGGCAATGGAGGGTGATGTGGCCATAATTGCAGTATGCCATTCCGGTTGAGCGGTGACTGCTGTACCACTGAACCACTGCCACCCCTGTACAGTAAAGATTCCTTTTCTATGTATTTTAACAGGATGTTGAAAGCAGACGAGATGCTGTCATCCGCTGCTTGATGGAGTTCCTTGGTGAGTCTGGAGAGGAGCTTGTCAAAGATTACCAGGTAATGAATGTCATAAATTTTCTGCCATTTTCTTGATACCACAATCTTTTTTGTAAGATTAAAAAAAATGAAAAAATACAGTCTTGTTTATCTGATCACACTTTCCTCATCATTTAAAATATGTATTTATTATAATGAGGTTTTTATTATTCAACCTGTGTTGATTACATTGGTGATTCTGTTATTAGATTTCTGAAACAAATGGTCATAATCTACTGAGCGCTTTCTCCCCTGTTCACTCTGACCAGTCCATTCCTTTGTGGTCGTGCTAGAGGAGCAGCAGGAGCAAAAACTATATTTCCTATTGTAAATATAAAATTGTATTTTGCACAATTTCTAACTGAAACAGAGCCATGTTACACTGTATGAGCTTCACTTAATATGAACAGAGTGGTTGTTGCAGAGACACTACCCCAAGGTGATAGAAGCCTTGTTTGTAATGTACAACTTATTTTCTAATGCACACGCACCACACAGGTGGTATTACAAAAAACCTTTTAATATGAAAACTTTCATCTCCAGTAAGAGGTAAATGTTTAAACACATTTACAGTAAAGTACAGTGAATTACTGTATGAGCTGTATGACCATGTTGCTCCTCCAGCAGCACCAAAAAGTGGACAGGGGAGAGTTGGGAACGTATGTGACCACTGTCTTGTGATCATGGTAAATGGCTGATATTAAAGTGGCTGACAAAATTATATATTTTTAAATTATTTCAGAAAAAAAAAATGTTACTGTGAATTTGAGTGTGTAAAACTAAAACCAAGGAAAAGTATTGGCAATAAAGGGCCTGTTACAATTTGCCATCCAAACATTTTCTGTTTGATTATGAGGAAAAGATAAAGCTATTTATTATTATTATTATTACTATTATTGTTGATCATAGTTTGAATTGGTATATGATGTACATTGCAAATAGACTGCTTTTTAATCTCTTCTTGGATCTCTACAGATATGCTAAAATCTTGCATGATAGATAATACGCACATAAACCTTATTGTATGTGTACTGTATCTGTATTTCCAGGAAATTGAAATGGTTATGCACTATATACATTTGAATATAGATATTTTTGTTTTGACAGGACGTCACCAAAGAATCTGTCTGGGACGAGTATGCTGACCAAATAATGAAGATATTCGTCATCCCTGAAAGTGGTGCAACTGAGTGCCCCACCCCTGCTCATATGTCGATCATCATCGAAGGAACAGAAGTTCTTGAAGACTGTGGATATGTAGCGATGGCTTGCCTTCTGCTCATGGGCATCATCTACGCTATGAACTTAACCTACCCACCAAAACTGAAATATACATTTGAAGTGTTTCAGAAGCTCTTCCTTGAGCTCGATACACTCAAGATGTCTCCCAAAGTCCAGTCTCTGCGGAAAAAGTCCAGTCTCTGCTGGCATGAGCGTACGTTCCCAAATGTGCTTGTGGTTTATACCTAAAACCTAACACGAGTGATTTGCACTTTTGCTTCTCTTTAGAAGGGATTTCAAACTCAGGTTTTATGAAGCTAACTTCTATTCTATAGAAGAAATACTGAAGTTTTTATTGAATGTATTCTTACTAAACAGGCTTTATTTTTGTATTTTTATTTTTTTTATGGAGATGGGTAAATCTGTTTTGATGGAAAATGATGGATGGCAGCAGATGTCAAGTGTCAGTGAAATACATTTACACAGTCTAAGCCTTGTTCAACAGGGGACTTTTGTTACACAGATTTTGTTTTGCTATTCACTTGTACATTTTATATTGTCTTAAACTCTGTGTATACTTTGATATGAAAGTTACCTGCTACTAGGTATCTGTTGTAGTTTCAACAGCATTTTGCTGTTTATAATGCATGTGATGTCGCCTTTATAACATATGTGATATTTCTCCCTTAAAGGAGATCATACAGTTTCAGATGTATTGTCATTGCATCAGCTTGTTACTTCAAATTTTATAGCACATAATAAATGGTGCTGTTGTTGGAAGACTCTCTCTTATTGTAAATTAGTATATTTTATTAAACAAAATACTATGAAAACATTAATATAACTAAATAAAAAATTTAAAAAAGTAAGTACGTATTTAGAAACATTTTAAAAAAGATTACTTGAGAAAAGTAAGTAAATTTTTGTACCAAGAACAGAATATTACTGTACTTTACTTAAATATTTGGACAGAATGTACTTCGTTTGTCTTGGTATAATTTACTTGGGATTATCTCTTGTAAACTTTACTTAGAATTTGTGTGTGGAAATTGTTGCCTAGCTTTTTTCAAGTAAATTTCACTCCAGATTTTTGAACATGGTTTTGAACATGATTGGTGAACATTCAGTGTACTGCTGGAATTATTGGAGTGGGCTCCAGTCTCTACGGCTTAGTACAGATTCATCCCTTGTAATCACACACTAATACAACACAGGCATGAACCATAGGAGAAAGACAAAGCACACAGTTCAAGTTGTAAAATGCTGAAGAGCTCACCTGAGAACAAATGTGAACCTTATTTCATACGATCATCTTAGTATGTATGTGTTAAATGAATTATTAATTGTTCAATTAATGTATTGTTTTTGTTTGTTTGTTTTTGTTTTTGTTTTTTTCAACTCATCATACGCCTTCTGCTTGGCCTTAGACACCTCCCTCTTCAGTCTGTGCTGTAACTCCTTGTATTCCTGTCTATTCTCTTCAGTCCTGTCCATGTCCCACTTCTTCTTGGCTAACCTCTTCCTCTGAATACCATCCTGAACTTCCTCATTCCACCACCAAGTCTCCTTATCTTCTTTCCTCCTTCCAGATGACACACCCAGCACCTTTCTTCGTGTCTCCCTGATCACTTCTGCTGTAGTTTCCCAGTCATCTGGCAGCACTACCTGACCACCCAGAGCCTTCCTCAACTTCTGTCTAAATTCCTCACAACATTCCTCCTTTTTCAGCTTCCACCACTTGGTTTTCTTCTCCATCTCTATCTTTGACCTCTGCTTACAGACGATCAAATTTATCCTACACACCACCATCCTATGCTGTCTGGCTACACTCTCTCCCACTACTACTCTACAGTCACTAATCTCTTTCAGATTGCCTCTTCTACATAGGATGTAGTCTACCTGTGTGCTCCTACCTCCACTCTTGTAAGTCACTCTATGCTCCTCCCTCTTCTGAAAATAAGTGTTAACCACAGCCATGTCCATCCTCCTAGCAAAGTACACTACCATCTGTCCTTCAAGGTTCCTTTCCTTAACTCCAAACACCAACATGTCCATTAAAATCTGCTCCTGTCACCACTGTCTCATCTGTTGGAATACTCTCTATCACCTCATCTAATTCACTCCAGAATCTCTCTTTCTCCTCTAACTCACAACCTACCTGTGGGGCATAACCACTAACAAACTAACAACATTCAACATCACCCCTTCAACCTCTAATTCTCTAATCCTCATCACCCTGTCTGACACTCTCTTCACCTCCAGAACATTCCTCACAAACTCATCCTTCAGGACCACACCTACCCCATTTCTCTTACTATCCACACCATAATAAAACAGCTTGAATCCTGCTCCTATACTACGAGCCTTGCTACCCTTCCACCTGGTCTCCTGTACACACAGTATATCCACCTTCCTTCTCTCCATCATATCAGCCAGCTCTCTACCTTTCCCTGTCATAGTACCAACATTCAGAGTTCCTATTCTCAGTCCTACACTCTTACCTTTCCTCTTCTCTCTCTGTCTACGCACTCTTCTTCCTCCTCTACTTCTTCGACCAACAGTAGCCCAATTTCCACCAGCTCCCTGTAGGTCAATGGCGCCGATGGCGGTCGTTGTTAACCCGGGCCTTGACCGATCCAGTATGAAATTTAGAGTACTGACGATTCACATGGTTAAATTTGGCAGTGTTTTACGCCGGATGCTCTTCCTGATGCAACCCTCTCTATTTATCTTGGCTTGGGACCGGCACAGAAGTCACTGGACTGTGACCCCCATGGCTAGATTGTATGATATTATTTACCAGTGTCACTATATCCAAAACTGATATCAGTCCTTCCGCTATTAGACTTGTCCATATCTGACCATGCCTTTACAATGTCTACCTCCAGAATCTTTGTCAGAAATCATATCTTAATCAGGCCTTTTAAAAGTTCCAACTGCAAATTAATTGTAACAGTTACAAAGGTATGACAAACACACACCCTTTTACATAGAAGCAGAAAGTCAGTACTACCCACAAATACAATTATTTCCATTACTAATTCCAACAGAGATGTTTCCATTAAACATCCTTAAGTAGATTATTAAATATTTAATCCTTGCTCACCAATCATTCTTGGCACACATTTGTAGAGAGATAACCAAATTTGCACACAGATAACCAAAATGATCTTACGTGGGACATTGAAGGCCAATTTCTG
Organism: Hemibagrus wyckioides; assembly: GCF_019097595.1. NCBI lineage: Eukaryota > Metazoa > Chordata > Actinopteri > Siluriformes > Bagridae > Hemibagrus > Hemibagrus wyckioides. The sequence goes on along the minus strand of NC_080738.1, from coordinate 9,194,873 downwards.
AGGCTTTGAGTCCAATTTGTGGAGTCACTAGTCACATCATCAGCTTTTGGTTTCAGTGATCTTGACTTCTCTGCAAAAGATAAACACTGGTCACAGCTGGAAATTTAAAACATTAAAAAGGTTCAAACAACATACTTGTCATGCTTTTGTTACCTCTAGGTTGGATTATTGTAATGCCTTACTGTCTGGATGTTTCAGTTGGAGCATAAACAAGCTGCAGTTAGTCCAGAATGCAGCAGCTAGAGTCCTAACTAGAACCAGAAGATATGAACACATCACTCCTATTTTAGCCACACTACATTGGCTCCCAGTCAGATTTCGCATTGATTATAAAATACTATTACTGACCTATAAAGCACTAAATGGTCTCGCGCCACAGTACTTGAGTGATCTTTAGTTCTTAGAAGATCTTTAGATCTTAGTCAAGCTTTTTATATATAGTTCTTAGGTAAAGGAGCAGATCTGGAAGGTTCATGGGCATAGAGTGTTTGGTGTACTGGGATATTTGGATGCTGTCATCTTACCACCCTCGCCAAGTCGCTCAGGTTTGCTGAGGGTGAAGTGGTTGGACGCTTTATGTCCCGGGAAGCCTTCATGTCTGTCACCTTCTGGCTCTCCCTTTTAGTTATGCTGTCATAGCTAGTCTTGCCGGAGTCCCTGCCTGCACTTTATACATAATCTTACATTGTCTTTAAACATCACACGATCGGAATCATACTTAATATCTTTCTCTTTCTCTCTCTGTCTTTCTCTGTCGAGCTATACACCCCACTCCTGAGCTCCCAGTGTTTGCCAGTTTCCATTGTGACCACTGCCCTACCCCTGGTCAGAGTCTCGTCGCTTGTTGGTGCCCACTGATGCTGTGGATAGATCTGTGTGGACCAGGAGACAGCCATGGACAGAGCCACTTGGGGACTTTCACACCATCACAGATCTGCCATTTCATCTGTCAGCTTGTGACAGTTTAGTGTCTATAATGACCTTAGAAACTACAATGACCTAATAGTTCCTCATGGGCCATTGATTGCTGTTGTAGAAAGGACATTAATCAGTTACAGTTACATTATTTACTGCTTAGTGTCACCCATATGAGGATGGGTTCCCTTCTGAGCCTGGTTCCTCTCAAGGTTTTTTCCTTATTTCATCCCAGGGAGTTTTTCCTTTCCACCGTCGCCACAGGTTTGCTCATTAGGGATAAAATAGGGATAAAATACTTTAATAATTAAATTTAATAATTTTATTCTTATTTCGAGTTATTTAGTTATTTTTTATTTTCATTTTTCCCCTCCCCTTTCTGTTTTTCTTCTTTTGTAAAGCTGCTTTGAGACAATGTTCATTGTAAAAAGCACTATACAAAATAAATTGAATTGAATTGAATACTCAAACTACAGTATCTCTGCTCTGCATAGCCTCTTATTTTACACAAGGTGAGTGATTACTACAAATAGAAAGAGATTTAAAAAATTGCACTGAAGTACACACAGACAAACAACAGAGAAAGACACAAGGATGCAGAGGAGACACAGGAGAACACAATTACATGTAAACAATAAACATAGAGCAAGAAGCGTAAGCAGTGATTGATATTGCGAAGTGCCATCAAACACCCAATAAACACTGCACAGAACAGTAGAAAGCAATGATCCTTACATCAGCCCAAAACATCACAGAGCATGTGATAGCTATTTTAGCCAAAAATAGTGACATGTCTCATGTGTTACATGTTAAAGTTAATTTCAAAAATAGACAATCACAAGGAGTGGAAAACAAAGGAAGCCAATCCAAAACAGACACATTAGATAAGTGATACTTTCAAAATAAAACAGGAAACCAACTAAACACAGAACACCATAACAGGACATCATGGGCCTTTCAAAAATCATATTTTACAATTAAATTATGCATGTGCTTATTTATTTACTGTTAGTTATTTAAGAAATAAATAATGGAAACAATTAATGCCATGTACTACCTTGCTTTTTCTCAGATGCAATACCTGCAGGAGATAGATATTGTGAAAAAAGGACATGTTTATATGTCATGCCAACAAGTGTTTTTTTATTATATAAATGCATGGTTTTTTAAATTATTTGAAAAAAAAAAAGTTTCAATAAAGTTGTTATTGTTGGGTGAACAATACACAGTGTCAAATGCCAGCTGTCTCATCAATAAGCACTCATAAAGAGTAATGACTAGAGGAAAGAACATTCATTAAAGAATGATGCTGCAATAGCTTACAAGTCTTACATGTAACAGTCCTTTGGAAAACCACATTGCCTGGCTCAACACATTTCTATTGCCATTTCTTGTACCATTATTTAAAAAACAATTACGTGTCTTGATAACTTGATAACTATAGTTGATCATACATTAATAACTTCATTGGATTAATTTTTTATTGTTATTTGTTTATGCCCATTTTTTCTGAATAACTGACGCATTTTGTTCAATAAATTTTAAACTGCTTTTTTTACTGCATATATCTATTCTGCATATACACTGTCTATTTTTGTTTTTCCTTTATAACGGTAACACTTAACAATAAGGTTTCATTAGTTAACATTAGGTAACTACTGTAATAAACACTAACTAAGAATGAAGAATAATTCTACAGCATTTATTTATTTTAGTTAATGTTAACAGTAGAATACCTACCATGTATGACTTTCAAATGCTTTATGAAGATGGGTGACCATGCAAAAGTTTTAAATTTACAAAGTGGGCAATGGTAATTGGCTTCTGGAGTTTGGTTTGCTATCCTTGCACAAGCAGACCACTTTTTTTTTTTGTAAAAATAAGTTCATGAGTGGTAAAATGCATTACAAAATCTTCATATATATATACACTATATTGCCAAAAGTATTCGCTCACCCATCCAAATGATCAGAATCAGGTGTTCCAATCACTTCCATGGCCACAGGTGTATAAAATCAAGCACCTAGGCATGCAGACTGTTTTTACAAACATTTGTGAAAGAATGGGTCGCTCTCAGGAGCTCAGTGAATTCCAGCATGGAACTGTGATAGGATGCCACCTGTGCAACAAATCCAGTCGTGAAATTTCCTCGCTCCTAAATATTCCACAGTCAACTGTCAGCTGTATTATAAGAACGTGGAAGTGTTTGGGAACGACAGCAACTCAGCCACGAAGTGGTAGGCCACGTAAACTGACGGAGCGGGGTCAGCGGATGCTGAGGCACATAGTGCGAAGAGGTCGCCAACTTTCTGCAGAGTCAATTGCTACAGACCTCCAAACTTCATGTGGCCTTCAGATTAGCTCAAGAACAGTGCGCAGAGAGCTTCATGGAATGGGTTTCCATGGCCGAGCAGCTGCATCCAAGCCATACATCACCAAGTGCAATGCAAAGTGTCGGAAGCAGTGGTGTAAAGCACGCCACCACTGGACTCTAGAGCAGTGGAGACACGTTCTCTGGAGTGACGAATCGCGCTTCTCCATCTGGCAATCTGATGGACGAGTCTGGGTTTGGCGGTTGCCAGGAGAACGGTACTTGTCTGACTGCATTGTGCCAAGTGTAAAGTTTGGTGGAGGGGGGATTATGGTGTGGGGTTGTTTTTCAGGAGCTGGGTTTGGCCCCTTAGTTCCAGTGAAAGGAACTCTGAATGCTTCAGCATACCAAGACATTTTGGACAATTCCATGCTCCCAACTTTGTGGGAACAGTTTGGAGCTGGCCCCTTCCTCTTCCAACATGACTGTGCACCAGTGCACAAAGCAAGGTCCATAAAGACATGGATGACAGAGTCTGGTGTGGATGAACTTGACTGGCCTGCACAGAGTCCTGACCTCAACCCGATAGAACACCTTTGGGATGAATTAGAGCGAGACTGAGAGCCAGGCCTTCTCGTCCAACATCAGTGTGTGACCTCACAAATGCGCTTCTGGAAGAATGGTCAAAAATTCCCATAAACACACTCCTAAACCTTGTGGACAGCCTACCCAGAAGAGTTGAAGCTGTTATAGCTGCAAAGGGTGGACCGACGTCATATTGAACCCTATGGATTAGGAATGGGATGTCACTTAAGTTCATATGCGAGTCAAGGCAGGTGAGCGAATACTTTTGGCAAGATAGTGTATATATATATATATATATATATATGTGTGTGTGTTACAAACATATATGTTATTAGTTACCTCATTTCATTTTATTTCATTTTATTTGTCACGGGTATACCAGACTCCCTCACCAACGTACCCAGTCACCCGAATATTAATCTAGCACACCTGCATCTAGTTTTGTAATCGCTTCCACTCTATTTAAGTGCACCCTTTCCACTCAGTCACTGTCTGGTCTCGTACAAGTCTTGTGTCGAAAATTCCACGATTCTCTGATACTAGCCTCGCTACCTTATGCTCACTTTGCACCAGGTTCTAGTTCCAGCTCCTACCTTCTCCACTATTGTTCGCCTGGTCCTCCATTCTCCTGATCGAGGTATTTCCTGTTATCCATTCTCTCCGTCTGCCCTCCAGTCACCTCTCCGTAAGCTGCATAGTACCGGTATCTACTTCTTCCGCTTCTCCACCCGTTTTACGAACATTAATAAACATACCTGTTTGGGTTTGGAAATAAAGTCTGTGTCCAGTCTGGTTACCGTTACATTATTTCATTTTTATTTCATTGTACATGTTCTTTTTCGGCATTATGTGTCCTGTTTTTGTGTTTTTTGTACTTATTGTTTCTGCACTGTCCTGTCTTTGCTCTGTTTGCACCTAGTTGCACACTTTGCATTTTATGTGGCTAGGACAAACTTCTGTCCTCACTCTGTGTTGTTTTTTGTGTTTGAACTTTATGTTGACCTGCGCAGGTACAATCAGACTAAAAGAGGCTATAAGGCATTTGTCTGTTGATTGATTGTTGAGAGAATACAGGAACCAACACAGACAATGGGTAGTGGGGAAAGTAAGGAGAGTGATGATTTCTTGAGGGCATGTAAGCAAATTCATGATAACCAATTATGGGTCTGGTTCTGTATCACAATATCGTATGTGGGTGATGGACTGTGGATTTTCAGAGAAAGGTAGTTTTAGTGAAAGACAATTAGAAAAGTTGAGGGAAAAGTTACAAGAATGTGAGGCTTCAAAGAAAAATGGGGAGAAAAGAAGAGAAGTAGACTGGGTTGCCTATAATATGTGGGCAACTGAAGCCCAAAAACGCAAAACAAATGCACAGTCTTCCTCTCTTCAGTGTACTAAATCTCTTGTAGACCCAGACCTGGACAGCTGCCCTCCCAGACCACCGCTTCAGAGACACAGACAACCACTCCAACCGCATGTGTCCGCACCTCAACCATCCACAGCAGCTGAGTGGGACCCTCCTCCCTGTTATACGGGACCTGGAGCCTCCACCCCTTACTCCCCTGTGTGCTATGACACCCGTGGCCGAAAGCAAAAGGGGATCCTGAAGGAAACGAGACCAGATGATCCAATTTCCAGCACACTCGATGAGCATGATGCAGAGGCCGTTCCTGATGGCCGACACGGATCGCCTCACTCAAAAACCGATTCAGATGCCTATGGTCGAGGTAGCTGGCCCAGAGGGAGGACCGTGTATCACCCATGGGGATCTCCCAGATCCAAGAGAAGTGGGAGGTCAGAAGATCGGTGATAAACTGGTCCGATTTTGCAGAGAATTCAGACACACAGCCTATGAACTGCGACGCCTGATGATGAGAAAACCCAGCGTTGATGTGTCGTGCCTGCTTTTTGACTGGCCAGAGAGAAATATTCAGATTTGTCACGTAAACTGGAATAACGCCGAGAATGTTGAATACAGAGACTTAGTAATGCGCCTGACTCTTAACCAAGCTTTTCCAGTAAGAAAGGACATGACTAAAATCTCTATGTGCAGACAAGAAGACAATGAAACAGTCTCCAGATATCTTGCATGATTAACAGAAGTGCATGATGCTCACAGTGGCCTCGAGTGCCCAGCGGACTTGGCTGCAGCGGATATTACACCCTATGAGGCACACTTGAGAAACAGTTTTATAAATGGATTAAAAGAAGACATTGCAAGAAAAGTCAAACAAACGTGCATTACTTGGGACACTGGAAAGTTATCTCTGATTGAACAACATGCTGTGCACACAGAAAAGTTGTGGAATGCTGAAAGACAAAAAGGGAAATAAAAAAGAACAGAAATGAAAGACAGACTCACTATGGTTCAATTATTTGAGGCTCAAGGAGATTTTTACAGGGGGAGGGGCCGTGGCAGAGGTAGAGGTTGAGGACGGGGCAAGCCTGGATTCCAGAGTGGATGTTTCCTGTGTGGAAAAACAGACCACTGGATATGAGACTGTCCGAAGAGACATTGCGGGGAAGAAGCAAACATCGAAGCATGAGGTTTGGTTGGGTCAGGGACGGGTGAGCAGCCAAGGAAGGGTAAGGTCTGATCTTTTTGTGCAATGCAATGAAGAAAAGCTTAAGCTAACCATTCCATTTCCACCTGTCACTAAACCAGTGTCTAGCAAAGTATCAGAGGTTGCTATTTCACCTATGAATGAAACTTATGCTAAATATCATGAACCGGAATTTAAGAAAATGCCCGTGATTACCTTACTTGTTGAGCAAATACTGATACAGTTTCTAGTTGACTTAGGAGCAGGGCATGACACGATTGTGTGAATTTTCTATTTCACCTAGAATGAGCAATCGCTCTCTGTGTACTACAGGAGCATTGGGGATGTCAGTAATTGAGACATTCTCTGTGCCCTTAAAATGTGTGATAGTAACTACACAGAAACAATTTGAATTCTCTTTTTTAATTTCTGAGTGTTGCCAAATAAATCTGTTGGGTTGAGATTTGATGTGCAAACTAAATTTAAATTTGATCAGCCCATCTCTAGGCCTTAGGATAGAATGGGGAGATAACTCCTGCTGTGTAAAATATGATAACAGACCCCTGCTCTATGTGTATGAATGGAAACTGAGTAATTCCTGTCTCACTGACGTCACACACTTTCTAGTAGAGAAAGCAAAAACTCTCACCTCCTTTTGTCACACAGACCACATGATACCGAAAGCGCTGCACTGTACTGCGCACATACAGACACAAACCACATGAGAGTTATGAGACAGAATGGTACAGGAAGTTAGATAAGCCAGACATATTGATATTGAAGCGTGTGATATGGAATGAACACAGAATGTGCTGTAGAGTTTTCAGTTTGAGCTGGTCATCCAAACCCATTCCAAATAAGTCATGGATCTCCACATCTCTCTCTAGCCAAATTCATCAATGACGAGTGGGAATCTTTGGGAGAATGGATGTTACAGGCTACTCAAAGTCATGACTGGAAACCAACTGTGCAGCCAGCTGTTCTTTACAGCCCAAAATTAAATGCATATAGCATAGCACTAAATTGGCTGGCTAGAGCTGAGAGAGGCATGGTGATCCTTCCTGATGACGGGATAGATCCCAACCCATGGTACAAAACCGATTTAGCCCTACCCAAATTGGAATCTTCAGATGTATGACTACGAAAAGTGCCCAAGGAATTGTGGGTGAGTTGAAAATATGATGTAGGTCTGATTGAAAATTGCCCTCCAGTGATCATTACACCAAAATCAGATTATAGGCCAAAGAGGGCTCAATATCCCCTAAAACCATAAGCTATAGCAGGAATAACACCGGTGTTTAATTCTCTATTAATATCTGGAGTTATTGTGCCATGTGAGACATCTCCTGTGCAAACACTACTCTTCCCAGTAAGGAAAATAAGAGCTGGATGAGTGGAGATTCGTACAAGATTTGAAAGTGGTCAATGATGCTGTGATCCAATGAGCACCTAATGTTCCCAACCCATACACTATCTTGTCCCAAATTCCAGTTGACAGTGCATGGTTTTCTGTTGTCGAAATAGCTAACGTATTCTTTATCGTACCAGTAGATCCAGATTGTCAATTTTGGTTTGCGTTTTCCTTCAATGGAAAAGCCTATACTTTCACATGCTTATGTCAGGGCTATTGTGAGTCACCTAGAATATATAATGAAGCATTAAAGAACAGTTTAGATACACTGCAGCTAACTGAGAAATCTGTGTTGCTTCAGTATGTAGATCACATTCTTTTGGCCACACCGACTAAAGAGTGGTGTGAAAAAGACACTATTAAATTGCTCTGTCACCTCACTAAAGAAGGACATATAGCAAGCCTGTCAAAACTGCAATTTGTAGTGAAGTTCCTAGGACATTTAATTTCTGCAGAAGGTAAAAGACTCGAGTCGCGTAGAGTGGAAGCAATACAGAAAATTCGGTTACTAAAAAACAGTTAATGTCATTCTTGGGTATGTGTTCATACTGTAGGATGTTCATACCCGATTATGCTGTGTTAGAGGCACCACTGAGCGCTATTGCTCATGGACAAGGCCTGCAAGCACACAGAAAAGTGACTTGGACTGAGACTGCAAAAGGTACATTTCAACGACTGAAACAGACATTGCAGACCACACCCACATTGGGCATTCATGACCCGATGAGAGCATTTACACAGACTGTGGATGAAAAAGGGGGGTGCATGACATCTGTTTTACTTCAAGCGCATGGGGGTAGGCTGAGACCAGTGGCTTACTTCTCGGCAAAGCTAGATCCGGTAGCAGCAGGACTTCCTATGTGTCTTAGAGCAGTGGCTACAACAGAAAAAGCTGTCAATGCCTCACGAGACATCGTAGGCTACAGCAAATTAGCATTGTTGGTACCACATGCAGTGTCACAACTGCTTTTAGAACAAAAGACAGCACACATGACGGCCGCTCGATGGTTCAGATATAACACTGTACTCTTAGAAATGCCGAATGTCACAGTAAAACTGTGCATAGCTCTTAACCCTGCCACTCTTCTTCCCACAGAGCAGGGTGGAGAGCCTCATGAATGTGTGAGTGTGATTAATGACGTTTGTAGTCCAAGACCTGATTTACAGGAGATACCGTGGATCAACCCTGATCTGGAACTATTTGTGGATGGATCAGCATCGAGGGGCTCAGAAACAGGTCAAAAATGCATAGGGTTTGCAGTAGTGACAGAATGAAATTCTACTTTCATGTAAACTTCTGTCTCATTACTCAGCACACGCGCGGAACTCACCACCCTCATAGAGGCCTGCAAATTGGCAGAGGGTAAGACTGTGAATATTTACACAGATAGCAGGTACGCCTTTGGCATCACGCATGATTTTGGAACATTATGGAAGCATAGGGGTTTTCTGACCTCCTCAGGCAAGCTTATTGCACACTATGACCTGATAGCTGACATCCTGGATGCAATCCTACTTCCGAAACCTATTGCAGTATGTAAATGTGAAGCACATACGCGTTGTAATGATCCTATTTCCACAGGTAACACCAAAGCTGATGCAGCGGCAAAAGCAGAAGCCAAACAACCTGAACAGAAACGAAATACAAATATCATGACTATATTGTCTGCTCCTACTCTAAATCTCACTGAATTACATGGTGTGGGTGATCCTGAGGAGAAACAACACTGGAGGCAGTTGGGATGTGTCCAAAAACAAGGTGTGAAAACCGTGTTTACCGAAGAAACTGTTTCTTTTTTATGCTAAATTGACACATGGTAAAGACCACGTGTCAAAAGGAGGGATGGTGATAGAAATAAGGAAACACTGGCATGTTATAGGCTTTACTAACTACTTCCAAAACCTTTGTGAACGCTGTGTCATATGTACAACAAACAATGTTGGAAGAGACATTCCGAATACTCGGAGCACACATCCACCACCACAAAGGCCATTTGAACACTTACAAATGGACTTTATTGAGTTAACACCTAGCGAGGTTAAGAAGTATTGTCGGGATATAGTAGATATGTTCTCTAAATGGGTAGAGGCTTTTCCTACATCTAAGCAGGATGCTAGTGCAGTAGCAAAAGCACTACTCACTGAAATTATTCCACGGTGGGGAATTCCTGAGAGAATTGGTAGTACCCCATAATGGTACCCCATTCGTGAATCAGGCATTACAGCAAGTCATTGAATACTTAGGATTCAACCTGAAACAGCACTGTGCCTATCACCCAGCTAGTAGTGGAGCAGTAGAAAGGGAGAATGGCATATTAAAAAATAAATTGGCAAAATGCTGCGCTGAGACAGGTTTGTCATGGGTCAAAGCCCTCCCAATAGTGTTGATGTACATGCGAGCACAAGCAAGACGGAGAGCTAACCTGAGTCCATTTGACATTCTTTTTGTCAGGCCAATAACCACAGGAGTGGGTTTTCCAGGAAGCCAGAGACACAGTATCGGCGAATGTGAAGATCAAATGTTGAACTATTGCATAAATTTGTCTTCTGTGTTATGTGATATTCACAGGCAGGTGAAGGACTCCCTTCCTAAACCACACACAGACACCCTCCACCACCTGAAGCCTGGCAAGTGGAGTGAAAGACTTCAGGAGAAAGAATTGGAAGGCCAAGTGTTGGCTGGGACCGTTCCAGATTCTGCTGACTACACCCACCGCTGTGAAGATAGCAGAGAGAGCAACGTGGATACACACCAGCCACTGTAAGCGGGTACCAGTGCCGGATCAGGAACTAGGGGGAGAGTAAAGATACACCTAAGATACTCTAACACCCGTACTTAGGAAGACAACCCTAATGGATAGTGTTCTAGACCCTCGGTGAGGTGGGACGAGTGCGTAAGGGCAGTGCCTGCACTCTGAGCACCAATATACGTCAAGAAAGGTGAAGGTTCACTTAAAGTTTGGTGTTGTTCATAGGAATCATCTGAGACACAAAAAGGTGAACCTCGAAAAGACATCACTCCTGTGCACACTGTTTGGACACCCCAAGTGGTGTAGCATGTGTAAACCCATTTCCTCAAGAGAAGACAAGAGTGCACCTCTACTGAAGTGAGAAAATCAAATAGTAGAGCAAAGATGAAAGGGTTGACATTATCCCTTACATTAGCACTATGGCTGTGCGTAAAATGGACCAAACCAGAGACTAACATAGAGCTAACAGAAGGAACTGTTATTATAATAAGGGAAATATATGGGAATGGGTTCATTATCTCTACAAATACCCATGTGGGTCAAAAGGGTGGCTCACAGTGGGGTGTAGTACCAGTACATCTTTGACGAGTCACCGTCCAGGAGGTTGCTCCTGGAGTAAGAACAGACCAACAGTTAAATTTATTTTAAACAGAGGCAAGTTCTGGTGTGCTACTGAGCAGATAGGCACTGACTCCTAAGAACACACGGTGGACATTGAAGTGATTAAACCAGCTGTGATAGATAGGGTAATAATTGTAGTCATACCAGTTCTGGCCCAGGCTAATTTGGAAGATGATCTCACCAAACAGATTTCCACCATTAAGGCCACTGATCTGCAGAAACGAACAGAACTCACTCTGACTAAGTGTGAAGACAATTACACCTGTGCTTTAGCCCTTATGCAACACGAAGAACTTCAAATCAATAAGTCATGCTGGCTTTGTCTTCAAGTTCATCAGATGTTCAAAACTGTTCCTATAACTACAGGCATGATAGAACAGGTGTTGACATCCTGCAAACTCCCGGCTAGTATCAGTAATGTAGTTATGATGGGGAAAAGCCTTCTGACTAGCGGGAATGTAAGTTTCAACAGAGCAAATTGCACTGAAAAGCAACCAAAGTATCCTACACACCTAGTGTTCAGAGTGACAAAAGAGCAGGCTGATACTTGTGTATGCAGAGACTCGGGAAAAACAAACATGGGCATGTCGTGGTGCAAGCTGAACGTGTATGTTCTGGACAACAACGAGTTTTCAGCAAAGCAAGGTACCTGCACCAACATGGAGCCGGCCAACTGCACAGCGAAGTTGCTTGGCGGGACCCAAGTGAATTTCACATGCTCTTTCACAAGACTCACTTCATCAGCTGCTGCAATATGGGTGTGTGGCAATACAGGATTCTACCGACTACCTATGAAGGGCTGGAGAGGTTGCTTCTACCCAGTGTTACTCACTACTGGAACATCAGTGTATATACCTGATTATGAGAACAATACTAGACAGAAGAGAGCAGCATAGTAGCATAGTCTGAAAACGCCTCGATCACCTGCTCCACTGCGCGGAAGTCTTCATCTCGGCCAAGGAACAGCGTAGTGTCGTCAGCATACGCCGACACCTTGGCCCTAACCCCGTTCGCGCCCGGGATATGAAGTCCCTGAAAATCCGGATCTCTTCTCAGCCTCTCCACCAGAGGCTCTAGGAACAGCACATAGAGCATCAGCGAGAGCGGGCACCCCTGCCTGACCCCCCCTTTCTGCTCGATCAGCTCGGAAAGATGTCTGTTAATGGTGACACGGCTCACTGCCCCGGCATAAAGCAGTCGCACCATGGCAGTGAAAACCAGACCAAAGCCCATTCGTTCCAAGAGCGCAAACAGAAACGTGTGCAACACACGATCGAAGGCCTTCTCCTGGTCCAAATTCAGCAAAGCCAGCGGTACCTGGCGTTGCGTCGCCCATGCCAAAGCATCTCTGACCAGCGCCAGGTTCATACCACACATCCGTCCGGGCACCCCACAAGTCTGGTCAGGGTGCACAACCGTGGCCATCACCCTTCCAAGGCGTAGGACCAGTAACTTGGCAACGATCTTATAATCTGCCATCAACAATGTGATCGGCTGTCACCCTTCTTATGTAGGAGGGCGATATGCCCGACTCTCGCTGACTGTGGAAGGAGCCCAGCCCCAAACGCATCCCTGTAAATGGCCACCAGATCTGGGCCCACAAGGGGCCAAAAGGTCCGGTACCACTCCACAGGGAGACCGTCCCCTCCAGGAGCCACGCCTGTTTTCAGAGAGAGCATAGCACTCTCCACCTCCTCTAGAGACACCTGCTCTTCCAACTCCACTACGCTTTCCTCAGGCAGTCTATCTGCCACAGAGTCCAGAAACCCGGCTGTCAGTTCACCGCTCAATCCCCTTTGTTGGATGAGGTCGCAGTAGAAGGCACTAGCGCAGCCCAACATGTCCTCGGGCACAGTCAGTACCCAGGTACCATCACTCAAACCCTCTATATAAGACCCTCTCTGCCGGCTTCTGACACTATTTGGCAAATTCCCCGGAGAGTGGACCAGGCCACACGGAGCAGCCGGGTCCGTCTTCAACCTAACGAGGAACCTGCGCTTCCCGTTCCAGACACCGAAGCACCCTCGCAGCTTCTCCCCTGCTGAGACAGAAGAGCAGTACTGTGCCAGGAAAGCGCTGATGACCTTGTCTGCCACGAAGGGGTTGTAAACATGCACAGTGATGGGGACCTCATCCATGGCGAACAACGGGACCAGCCGAAGACCACGAAGCACCTCCTCCTCCCTGAGCTGTGAGCACCGGTCGAAAAAGGCAGAGCAGTCAGATAAGGCAGCGAAAGTGATGTCCAGGAACCCAGAGGAACAAAAATCCTGCAGGCAAAGGACCTGGGAGGGAGCCAATCCGCTAAAATCCCTGAGCAGCTGGAGCAAAACCCAACCCCAGCAAAATCGCGTCTTCACGTCCTCCGCAGCATCTCTGCAGAGCTCCACCCGAACAGAATGACGAAGCCGCACCACTCGGGCCGGCTGACGTTCAGCTCCTCTCTCCATGGTTATACTTAAGCTTAGCCAAAAGGCCGAGAACCAATAAACCTTTATCTCTTCTGCTTAACGGATAGACTCAAGCCACACCTATAGGGGTTGGACAATGAAACTGAATCACTGGCCAATTTAGTGTTGCAGGTTTCATGGCTAAATTTGACCAGCCTGGTGGCCAATCTTCATTGATTGCACATTCCACCAGTAAGAGCAGAGTGTGAAGGTTTAATTAGCAGAGTAATAGCACAGTTTTGCTTAAAATATTGCAATGCACACAACATTATGGGTGACATATCAGAGTTCAAAAGAGGACAAATTTTTGGTGCATGTCTCACTTGCGCATCTGTGACTAAGACAGCAAGTCTTTGTGATGTATCAAGAGCCATGGTATCCAGGGTAATGTCAGCATACCACCAAGAAGGACGAACCACATCCAACGGGAGTAACTGTGGATGCAAGAGGAAGCTGTCTGAAAGGGATGTCCGGGTGCTAACCCGGATTGTATCCAAAAAACATAAAACCACAGCTGCCCAACTCACTGCAGAATTAAATGTGCACCTCAACTCTCCTGTTTCCACCAAAACTGTCCGTCGGGAGCTCCACAGGGTCAATGTGCATGGCCGGGCTGCTATAGCCAAACCTTTGGTCACTCATGCCAATGCCAAACGTCGGTTTCAATGGTGCCAGCAGCGAAAATCTTGGGCTGTGGACAATGTGACACATGTATCGTTCTCTGATGAGTCCACCTTCACTGTCGTTCCCACATCCGGGAGAGTTGCGGTGTGGAGAAGCCCCAAAGAACCGTACCACCCAGACTGTTGCATGCCCAGAGGGATGCATGGGGGTGGATCAGTGATGGTTTGGGCTGCAATATCATGGCATTCCCTAGGCCCAATACTTGTGCTAGATGGGCGCGTCACTGCCAAGGACTACCGAACCATTCTGGAGGACCATGTGCACCCAATGGTTCAAACATTGTATCCTGAAGGCGGTGTCATGTATCAGGATGATAATGCACCAATACACACAGCAAGACTGGTGACAGAGTGGTTTGATGAACATGAAAGTGATGTTGAACATCTCCCATGACCTGCACAGTCACCAGATCTAAATATTATTGAGCCACTTTGGGGTGTTTTGGAGGAGCGAGTCAGGAAACGTTTTCCTCCACCAGCATCACGTAGTGACCTGGCAACTATTCTGCAAGAAGAACAGCTCAAAATCCCTCTGGCCACTGTGCAGGACTTGTATCTGTCATTCCCAAGATGAATTGATGCTGTATTGGCCGCAAAAGGAGGCCCTACACCATACTAATGAATTATTGTGGTCTAAAACCAGGCGTTTCAGTTTCATTGTCCAACCCCTGTATAAAGGCATGCATAAAGTCACATAACCAAATAAGACCCAACTCCTGGAAATTACCCACTTAACATTGAAACATACACAGCTTTGCCAGAGCAAAACTCATAAAAATACATCAAGCTCATTGATGTTCCTCTCCACAGAAATTTTGTCCTCTTCAACAAAAAGCAAAAGATTTATACATGACTTAATAAAAACCAGAGCCATAAAGAAAAACGAAAGCTGATTAGCACCAGGAAACCCTTGTCGGAGAAAGACAATGCTCGATGAGGGTAAGGCCCGCCCTTTGGGTTGGTTGAGTGGAGAAAGGGTGGGGAAAGGCTGACGAGCAACAACTGACAGTGGTGAGCAGAAGGAGGCGAAGGTAGGCTAGGGAACAGGTTGGGTTGAATGCAGAAATAATTTGATGAGTAAGTAAGTAAGTAAGTAAGTAAGTCAGTAAATGAGTAAGTTAATAATTTTTTGTCCTTTATTTTACATCAGAAAACAGTGCACCAAGCCTGGACGTACTGCAATACCAGGCCGATCCACGGAGCGGACGTAGCCCCTTATCCGGCTCCCAGCTCTGAAAATCTGTTTAATATAGAGGACGTGTGAGATATTACACTAAGAAGAACAGATTGTTTTTTTCCAATCCAAATCCTACCCATATCCATACCTAACCATTCACATTCTCAAGGCCAGACTAAGGCCAAAAATCCAGACCAGTGAAGACAATAGATCCTAGCTAAAAAGCCTGAGAAGCGATCCTACACAAACCCCATTCCATCTATTCTCCTTCTCAAACCCAGTCAAAGCCCAAAACCAGACTAGAAAACACTTGATCTTAGCCAAAAGGCCAAGAAGCAATAAACATTTATCTCCTCTGCTTAATGGACAGCCTCAGGCCACACCTATACAAGATGCATAAAACCATATAAGCAAATAAGACCCAACTCCTGGAAACTACCCCTTTAAGATTGAAGCATACACAGCTTTGCCAAAGCAAAGCTCATAAAAATACATCAAACTCATTGATGTTCCTCTCCACAGAACTCTTTAGTAAAATACAAATGATTTATAAGTGACTTAAGAGAAACCAGAGCTATAAAAAAAAAAAAAATGAGCAAGCAGCACCTGGAAACCCTTATCGGGGAAACACAATGCTCGATGAGGGTAAGGCCGGCCCCTTTTTTTTTCTTTTTTTTTTTTTTAATATCCTTTCCGTCACACTCGTCTTCTCAAAGCCAGACTAAGAAGTGCAATGTGAATACAGTCACAGCCCAAAGCCAGACCAGAGAACACTTGATCTTAGCCAAAAGGCCAAGAAGAAATAAACTTTTATGTCTTCTGCTTAACGGACAGCCCCAGGCCACACCTATACAGGCATGCATGAAGTCACATAACCAAATAAGACCCAAGTACTGGAAACTACCCATTTAACATTGAAGCATACACAGCTTTGCCAGAGCAAAGCTCACAAAAATACACGTAGGATTGCTTCTCGCTTCTCTATTTTAAACAGATTTTTAGAGCTGGGAGGCGGAAAAGGGACTTGCTCGTGGATCGGCCTGGTATTGCAGTACTTCCAGGCTTGATGCAACATTTACTGATGTAAAATGAAGGAAAATCAATTACTGACTTACTGACTGACTTACTAAATTATGTCTGCATTCAACCCGCCCTGTTCCCTAGCCTATCTTGACCTCCTTCTGCTCACCACTGTCAGTTGTTGCTTGTCAACCTTTCCCCACACTTTCTCCACTCATCCAACCCAAGGGGCCGGCCTTACCCTCATCGAGCATTGTGTTTCTCTGACAAGGGTTTCCTGGTGCTGCTTGGTTTTTTTTTCTTCACAGCGCTGGTTTCTCTTAAGTCATGTGTAAATCTTTTGCCTTTTATTGAAGATTTCTGTGGAGAGGAACATCAATGAGCTTGATGTATTTTTCTGTGCTTAGCTCTGACAAAGCTGTGTATGCTTCAATGTTAAATGGGTATTTTCCAGGAGTTGGGTTTTATTTGCTTATATGATTTTATGCATGCCTATGTAGGTGGGGCCTGAGGCTATCTGTTAAACAGAAAAGATAACAGTTTATTGCTCCTCTGCCTTTTGGTGTTCTCTGTTCTGATTTTGGGCTGTGACTGTATTCACATTGCACTTCGTAGTCTGGCTTTGAGAAGGCGAGTGTGACGGAAAGGATATAAAAAAAATAAAAGGGGCCGTCCTTACCCTCATCGAGCATTGTGTTTCTCCGACAAGGGTTTCCTGGTGCTGCTTGTCTTGAGGGTTTTTTTTGTTGTTTTTTTTTAAGTTTTGGTTTCTCTTAAGTCACGCATTAACCTTTTGCCTTTTAGTAAAGTTTTCTGTGGAAAGGAACGTCAATGAGTTACAAGCTGTGTATGCTTCAATGTTAAATGGGTATTTTCCAGGAGTTGGGTCTTATTTGCTTATGTGACTTTATGCATGCATGTATAGATGTGGCCTGAGGGTGTCCGTTAAGCAGAGGAGACAAAAGTTTATTGCGTCTTGGCATTTTGGTTAAGATCAAGTGTTCTCTGGTCTGGTTTTGGGCTTTGACTGGGTTTGAGAAGGAGAATGGACATCATTTTTCATCGAACTGGCTCGTTTCCTGCCTCGGCGCAGTGTGCTCTCTGCATTGTGCTTCTCTGGCGCTGAAAATGCGATTCCGCAAGTCTCAGCGCTCTACGAGCAAGGGAAAGCGGTTTTTCAGACAAACGCATGTGTGCAGCTGAATGGGGCAGTTTTCTTTGACTTTTTTCACGTTTGGGGTCGACTATGATATGAAACGTGATTGTTTACTTTAAAATGCCAAAATTCATAAGAAACAATGGAAAGTCATAAAAAATATGAATTTTGATATGACATGATTTTTTTCATCAAAGTGCAAAAATTCATAAGAAACATGGAAAAAGTGATACTCCATGAAAATTCACTTAACAAAGTCAACTTTCAAGATTTTTCATCGAACTGGCTCGTTTCCTGCCTCGCCGCAGTGTGCTCTCTGCATTGTGCTTCTCTGGCGCTGAAAATGCGATTCCGCAAGTCTCAGCGCTCTACGAGCAAGGGAAAGCGGTTTTTCAGTCAAACGAATGTGTGCAGCTGAATGGGGCAGTTTTCTTTGACTTTTTTCACATGTTTGGGGTCGACTATGATCATATGATCTTTATATATATAATGATTATATATAAAATAAATATATCCCGGAGCCTGGCTCCCATGAGTTACAGCATGTCGGTTGAGGTATAATGAAATGACTATAAATAGTGATAGCTCAGTTGTGAGCTGTGTAATAGTTAATTGAGTTTTTGAGAAGGATGCAATGGACCCCATGAGCAAGTGAGCCGACCTGGAGATGCTACAATATTTTGGTGTGATTTATACACATGGGTTTGTGCATTCTGACTTTTGGAGGCTTTATTATGTCCATTTTATAATCAAACATGAAAAGATTTTAAAGGTCATCTGTCTTGTTCTGATCGTGTTAAATAGACTACATTGCCAAAAGTTTTGGGACATCTGCCTTTACATAGACATGAATTTTAATGACATCCCATTCTTAATCCATAGGTTTTAATATGGAGTAGGCCTGCCCTTTGCAGCTGTAACAGCTTCAACTCTTCTAGGAAGGCTTTCCACAAGGTTTAGGAGTGTGATTATTGGAATGTTTGACCATTCCACTAGAAGCGCATTTGTGAGGTCAGGCACTGATGTTGGATGAGAAAGTATGGCTCATAGTTTCTGCTCTAATTCATCCCAAAGGTGTTCTGTCGGGTTGAGGTCAGGACTCTTTGCAGGCCAGTCAAGTTCCTCCACACCAAACTCACTCATCCATGTCCTTATGGACCTTGCTTTGTGCACTGGTGTACAGTCATGTTGGAACAGGAAGGGGTCATCCCCAAACTGTTCCCACAAAGTTGGGAGCATGAATTTGTTGAGAATGTCTTAACGACACATTCTTTCACAAATGTTTGGAGAAGCAGTCTGCATGCCTAGGTGCTTGATTTTAAACACCTGTGGCCATGGAAGTGATTAGAATACCCGAATTCAACGATTTGGAGGGGTGTCCCAAAACATTTGGAAATACAGTGTATAAACACAACTAGACTGAAATATACCAGTATGATATGCAACTAATTGTAAAACATGAATTAGCTAAGGAAACCAGTAGATATCAGTTTATACCAGGCTCAGCAGTATCACTCTCAGTTATGATCAGTTAATTAAATAAAAAATTCATTAGGCAAGAGGAATTTAGGGAGAAACTTGTTAATTAACTGATGAGAAACTGAACAACTGTGTTTACTCTAGTGATCCACTGTGGGCCAGCAGAGCCAGCATCCAAGCACACCTCCTTTAATGCATCAGTTGCATTTCTGGGTTTAAAATGTGAGTTAAAGCAGGAAAATCACCAAACTGGATGCTGGCCTTTCAGGACTGGAGTTTGTACCTACGGATTAGTTTATAATCAGGGTCCATCTGCTGTGTGACAGACATACAAATGTGTTTTAAATGTGGGGTTGGTTGTCTGTATTGAACCAGGGCAAGCAGACACACAGTAAGGAGTGTGAGTGTGAGAGAGTGTGTATGCATGAGAGAGTGACACAGAGAGCAGTATGTCATCCTTTGCTTATACTGTATCTGCATGTAGACATACAGTAGGGTCCTTTCCTTCCCTCCCCACGCACAGTCCCTGCTCCTCCTTTCAGCAGCTACAGACAACCAGATCACAATCCTACTACATCACGAACAAACCAGCACAGCTGCACACACATACACACACACACACACACACATTTTTAATTATAAAATTAAACTACCTTTGTTGTGGGACTGTTGAAGTCCTTTTAAGTCTTTTATTCTCACATTCTTACATCTTACATTCTCTGATGTCTGACAGCTGGGTCTAAGTTCAGGGTAGCTTGGAGTTGCTTCGTTCTCTTCATTCATAGTAAGTCATTTTGCATAAAAGCAACCAGCAAATCTACTAGTGAATGCTGCTAGACAAATGACAGTGATCTGAAACACACCAGCAAGTCCACCTCTGAATGGCTAAAAAAAAATAATGTTTTGGAGTTAGCTACCTAGTCAAAGTCCAGACTTAAATCCGATTGAGATTCTGTGGCATCACTTTAAACAGACCGTTCATGCTAGAAACCCTCCAGTGTGGCTGAATTAAAACAATTTAAAACAATTCTGCAAAGAAGAGTGAAGCAAATTTCCTCCAGAGTGATGTGAAAGACTCATTGCCAGTTATTGCTTATGCTTGATTGCAGTTGTTCGTGCCGAAGGGGCCACAAACAGGTTATTAGGTTTTGGGGGCAATTACTTTTTCACATAGGGCCAGGCAGGTTTGGACAGTTTTTTACCCCTTAATAAATGATATCATAATTTAAAAACTGCATTTTGTATTTACTCGCATAATTATCTTTGTATAATAAATCTGAACCATTTAAGTGAAAAAAAACTTTTATTTTTACACTGTATATATATATATATATATATATATATATATATATATATATATATAGAATAATATCAAATAAGAAATAAAGCTCAGATATTTAGATATAGACGGCCATGTTTTTTTTTTTTAGAGTGGGGGGGGGATCACTGCGCATGGGCACTGCGCAGCGTCACAGAACTCTTTGCGTAATGTTTGTGTTTAAACTGTGTTTCCTTTTAAACACTAAGGTGTTGTGGTTGTGAAGCAAGACTTGGATTATCCTTTGTGATTTTTCTACACTCCTGATTTCTTCTTACTCCGCGACTGGACCTGACTCTTACACCGACTCTACAGCAGTGATGATGAACTTCGGAGGAGGAGCCGCGCTTCAGCAGCACCAGGATGTGGAGCCCGAGCCCGAGCCCGGATGGAGCGGACTGGACGACCCCTGGAACGGTCAGTTACTGACTTTTCTCTCTTTGTCTTAAGTATAAAGTCTTTTAAACACCGCGGTATTATAAAAAAGAACCGCAGTCGGGAATATCGTTTTATTTGGTTAGATGATTTGGAGAAAATCTGTTCGGCTAATCGATATTTTGCTAATCGCTTTACGGACACAATCATTATGCTAAAGCTAGCGGACAAAGCGGCAGACTCCAGTGAAACGAGCAGGGAAGAAATCAACAGTGTTAATGTTTTCAGATATGTTAAAATCAGCTTTTTATAAAAGTCGGAATGTTTATTTAACGCTTATTAAAGTTTACTAAGACAAGACGAGGAGTGTTAGCAAAGATTAGCTAGACGGCTAGTTAGCATGTAGCTAAGCAATTGTTTTTCAGTGTTCCTAGTTTTTTTTAAAGAGTGAATAAAACAAGTTAAAATGTTACAGTAACATGATCTATTTTATTATTTGAACGATTTTTCATTGTCCGTGTTTGTGGAGTTGTTAAAGCGGAGAGAGGAAGGTGCTGTGAGGAAAGGCAGCTAGCTGAACAAAACCAATCGCTAGAAATAAATGGAGCTAGTGTGGCAAGGTAGAGTGCAGCTTAGGGAAAAATATCAAGCTGTTTGTTTCACTTCTGTTCAGCAAGGATTTGTTTATAGCTGTAATGAATAAAATAGTTAGGAGTAGTGTCATTTACGATAAAGGCAAAATTTTGAGAAGAGACACAAATGGACTCAAAGGGGATGTAAAGCATTGGAGTAAGGAACTGATAAAGAAACACACTGTCATAGAAATGTAGTTTAATCTGCATTGTTCTTGGGAAGATACTTTTGAGCATCGAGAAGTGACCAGTGTGAGTAACGGTGAAGCCGTGATAGCGTAAGTAACTCCTGTAAATGCAGAATATAAATACTGAGTTTTTCTGCACTGTTATAGGAGGATTACAGTAATATAACTTGTGTAAATATGTCTTGTTTTGATAGGGAGGTTTTCCTGCTTTACAAAATATACACAGTGCTGTTAAAAAGGGGTTTCTGCTTCTTTTTATGAGATGTTTTTCAATGTGCCGCATTGTCTGTTTTTCTTCTTTGACACAGGGACACAGAGGGAGACGTTTGTGTTTCCGCAGGATGAGGACGATGACAACTGGCCTGTGCTATGCCTCTCTCCTGTTTGGATGCCAACACCTGTGGGGAGCCCATCCCCACCTATGAGAGGCCTCTCTCCTTTATGTACCCCACCACCTGTGAGGAGCCCATCCCCACCTAGGAGAGGCCTCTCTCCTTTATGTACCCCACCACCTGTGAGGAGCCCATCCCCACCTAGGAGAGGCCTCTCTCCTTTATGTACCCCACCACCTGTGAGGAGCCCATCCCCACCTAGGAGAGGCCTCTCTCCTTTATGTACCCCACCACCTGTGAGGAGCCCATCCCCACCTAGGAGAGGCCTCTCTCCTTTATGTACCCCACCACCTGTGAGGAGCCCATCCCCACCTAGGAGAGGCCTCTCCCCTTTATGCACCCCACCACCTGTGAGGAGCCAATCCCCACCTATGAGAGGTCTCTCTCCTTTATGGACCCCACCACTCGTGAGGATCCCATCCCCACCTATGAGAGGTCTCTCTCCTTTATGGACCCAACCACTTGTGAGGATCCCATCCCCACCTTTGAGAGGTCTCTCCCCTTTATTGACCCCACCACCTGTGAGGAGCCCATCCCCACCTATGAGAGGCCTCTCTCCCGTATTGATCCCACCACCTGTGGAGAGCCTCTCTTCTGTATGGATCCCACCACCTGTATGGATCCCACCACCTGTGGGGAGCCCATCCACACATATTAGAGGCCTCTCTCCTGTATGGATCCGACCACCTGTATGGATCCCACCACCTGTGGGGAGCCCATCCACACATATTAGAGGCCTCTCTCCTGTATGGACCCCACCACCTGCTATGAGCACATCCGCACCTATGAGAGGCCTCTCTCCTGTATGTATCCCACCACCTGTGGGGAGCCGCTCTCCTGTATGGTTCCCAGCACCTGTATGGATCCCACCACCTGTGGAGAGCCCATCCCCACCTATGAGAGGCCTCCCTCCAGTTTGGATCCCACCACCTGTCCCACGCCAGGGCATAAGGAGGAGGAGGGACGAAGAGGATGGCAGTCAAGAAGCCCCTCCGAGTAGACGGCAGCATGTGGATCAGGATGGGTAGCTGGATTTCATCAGGAGGATCGTCCATCACCTCTTATCCATGATGTATAGTAAGTATGTATGGTAAGTATGTGTGGTAAGTATTTCACCCCTAGGTTTCAGCATTAGTCTTTTTTAATAAATATGTAATCCTTTTAAACACGTGGGGTGGTGAGAATCCGCTTGATACCTTCTCATCTGTTGGGTTGGAAAAAAAATAAAAAAAATTTTGGGAACAGGTTACATAGTTAGCTCCAAAATGTTTCATTAGACCCAAGAGCCCAGTGTTCATGCTCAGGCCTCTTCTGTAGTTTTTTAAGAACAGCTCTTACGAGCTCATAGCCCATAGTTCATAGCTACATCATTCAGTCACTTTATGAATCTTGGTGTGATTGGGCAGGCATCCAGAGGATTCTTACCACCGTCTGTAGCATAATCTCTAAATGTAAATCATTTTAATGATAGAATTGTGTTAAGATTAAAGTAGTTATGGCATTTAGTTAAATATGTGAGTCTGTTGTTTCTTGTGTATTTTGCATTTGCATTTAGTTTGTGTTAAATGTATAGGATTTTTATAATATTAATGTTGTTACTTATGTGTATTAGCCTAATTTATATTAATAAATATAATTTGTATTGTTGTAGAATCATGCATTGTTGTAAATATGTAAATATTACATTTTTAAGATTTAGATTTTAATATTAAGTTTTACAAATGTAGTGTTATAAAATGTTAAAATATTATATGAAATATTAATATCAGTAATAAGTGTACAGTTTGTCATTGCTTGTAAATAGTTAATACATTATTTTTTGGTTTAATACACACATGTCTCAAGTGTCTTTTTTTATAACACATCATAAACATTTCTCATTTGTTTCTCATATAATTACACAGTAAAAAGAGTACAGTATTGCTGTATTACATATCAGTATTTTTCTAAAACAACAGCCATGTTACTGTGTATAATGCTGTCAGAGAGAGAGAGAGAGAGTGTGTGTGTGTGTACTGAGATGAAATCACTGAAAGCTAAATAAAATCAGAAGGTTGTGAGTTCCAATCCCAGATCCACCAAGCTGCCACTGCTGGGCCCTCAACCCTCAATTACTCAGTTGTATAAAATAAGATAAAAAGTATCTCTGGATAAGGGCATCTGCTAAATGCCAGAAAAATAAATGTAAATGTCTGATATCTGCCTCTTGTCTCCTCAGTTCTGGTCAAACCTATGAGAGTGTCACACTTATTCAAAACACATCTCACTAAGACCTGTTATAAACATATTCTGTCTAATTTAACTCTGAATGAAATAAAACCTCATAAACCTTCTGATATTAATTATACTATTTTCCTTCCACCCTCATCGTCCTGACTCCTGACCCTGAGGCTGACCAGTGTGCCTGCACACCAGGAGATAGTGGATAGTAAAACTGCTTTATCTTCTTCATATCTGTCTGTTGGATTTTTTAATAAATTTTGGACTTGTTTCATGACTGCAGTTGTTGTGTCTGTTATCCAGTGTGACAGTGCTGTTAAAGATTCATATAATTTGGTACAACTTACAAATCGACTTAAAACAGTTTTTACTTGTACTAAAGATTTTAGGAGTACTTCTACTTTTACCCTCCTTAGAGAATTATTGGAAAGTAACAGTTCTTTTACATTCCTTTATATATATATATATATATATATATATATATATATATATATATATATATATATATATATATATATATATATATATATATATATATATTTTAAGGGAAACAATGTTAATATCAGCTTCATTGTGAGAGAAGTTCACACTCTGTAGCCACTGCAGTATATGGTTCCTGTATTTATGTCTGGTGTAAATGGAGTACACAGATATATGTTTTTCACAGACCAGTAGTGTCTCAGGTGTCTGATGCGACTGATTCATAATTCAGTGATTTATCAGAAACTTGTTGCCAAATCATTTCCCTGTGTTAGCCAATGTATTCATGTTTTATTTAACCTTTGTGGACTGTTCGAAAACACAAAATATTTTTTTCTCAAATTCCTTCACATAAATCTGTTTATCAACCTCAGTCCTGATGAAAACTACTAAATATAATTTATTTTAGAAATCCAGGATTTTAATTCCCTAAGTGATGTCACTGATTTGGGGTTAAAAAAACAACAGCACACAAAATGACATATTTTCAATATAAAATGTGATTGTGGACTGGATATTTTTTTACCTTTTATCACAGTCTTGGATATGTCGTATGTATATATACACTATATTGCCAAAAGTATTCGCTCACCTGCCTTGACTCGCATATGAACTTAAATGACATCCCATTCCTAATCCATAGGGTTCAATATGACGTCGGTCCACCCTTTGCAGCTATAACAGCTTCAACTCTTCTGGGAAGGCTGTCCACAAGATTTAGGAGTGTGTTTATGGGAATTTTTAACCATTCTTCCAGAAGCGCATTTGTGAGGTCACACACTGATGTTGGATGAGAAGGCCTGGCTCTCAGTCTCCGCTCTAATTCATCCCAAAGGTGTTCTATCGGATTGAGGTCAGGACTCTGTGCAGGCCAGTCAAGTTCATCCACACCAGACTCTGTCATCCATGTCTTTATGGACCTTGCTTTGTGCACTGGTGCACAGTCATGTTGGAAGAGGAAGGGGCCAGCTCCAAACTGTTCCCACAAAGTTGGGAGCATGGAATTGTCCAAAATGTCTTGGTATGCTGAAGCATTCAGAGTTCCTTTCACTTTTGACTGTGGAATATTTAGGAGCAAGGAAATTTCACGACTGGATTTGTTGCACAGGTGGCATCCTATCACAGTTCCACGCTGGAATTCACTGAGCTCCTGAGAGCGACCCATTGTTTCACAAATGTTTGTAAAAACAGTCTGCATGCCTAGGTGCTTGATTTTATACACCTGTGGCCATGGAAGTGATTGGAACACCTGATTCTGATTATTTGGATGAGTGAGCGAATACTTTTGGCAATATAGTGTATATATATATATATATATATATATATATATATATATATGACCTCCTGAGACCTGAGAAAAAAAAATATTTTTAAAATGTATAAAATATTTAAAAATCTATATAAAATATTTTTTTATATACATTAAATGTTGGGGTGGTAAAAAAATACATTGCAAAAGATTTTTTAAATTTTTTTTTATTTTGTTTCAATTTTATAGCATGGGATTTCATTGTTCTAATGAAAAATCCCTCAATACTCACGTTTTCATTCAATTTTCTCACATTTCCATGAATATATTCAGATTTTGATCATATATTCTCAAGATTTTGTCAGCGTATTCAGTTTTAAATAAATTTGTTCAGTTTTTTAATAAAAATTTCTCAGTCTTTCATTCAATATTCTTATGATTTTTTTCTGAATGTCACAGTGATCCTGAATAGGCGCACTGTCCACTGTTTGTACCTAAGGCAACTGCCAGATTTGTACATCCCTGACTTTCTACTACTAGAGCAATGTTTATTCTGGATCAAACATTTTTAAAGTGCTGCACACACACACATTATTGATCACGTGGCAATTACCAAGGAAATGTCTTTATTGAAATGTGGCAAGAAAAGGGTCCATAAATACTGATTTATATACAGGTGAATCACTCAATATATTCAACTGATATTTCAATATATTCATATTTTGATTATATATTCTCAGATTTTGGTTAAATTTTCTCACATTCCGATTACTTAATATAGGTTTTTGTTTTATATTCTCGGGATTCTATCAAAATATAAATTTTTCAATCTGTATATTCAGAGTTTTGAATAAATATTCTCAAGTTATTCAATCAATATTCTCATTCATTATATTCCTAAAGGACATGCCATAATATATAATTAATCAAATGCTGCAGAAATACGTTTTTGTATAAGATAGACATGACTGCAGTTTTCTTCAGTAATATTGTGCATATATGATCTCTGTGTGTTAATTGCTGACAAGCCTTTTTAACACCCCAAAATGTGATTTTCTTCATGACAGACATCAGGATAAAATTGGCAAATTGGCATCATCAGCTAGTGCAGGGTAAGTAGATTAAAATAGCTCATACATTCACTTTGACATGTTTTTTATAATATGGTTTATTAAGATCATTACATTTGGGCCTTTTTCCTCTTTTCCACCAGGTATTCACAACATGAGATGGGTGTGTAAAATATGTAGCTTCAAATAAGAAAAAAGAATAGGATCGTTGAAGCACTATCTACTAAAACATGGAATTGGTGGCCGCTGCCAGTCATATCCTTGTCTTTACACAGATTGCCCTTGTTCTTTCAAAACATTTATTGGCATTCGAACACACATGTCCCGACATCACACTGAATCAGTGACACCAGGAGATGTTCTTTCATTCAGTTGTGTGCTGTGTAGTTCTAGTTGTTTTAATTCAGAGAAGTTGTATTTTGAGCATCTTGGCAGCCATTTGAGGAAGTTTGAGGTAGTTGCATGTGTATTCAAAGATTGCAATTTCAGCACAAACAGATATGCCAACTTTGCCACACATAGGCACAGGAAACATACACCACATACCCTTGAAGACTTTAAAGTTGAAGTCTTGAAAAC
This sequence comes from Hemibagrus wyckioides, assembly GCF_019097595.1. Classification (NCBI taxonomy): domain Eukaryota; kingdom Metazoa; phylum Chordata; class Actinopteri; order Siluriformes; family Bagridae; genus Hemibagrus; species Hemibagrus wyckioides. Next base: position 9,167,269 of record NC_080738.1, on the reverse strand, counting down.
ATACACTGTTCCAGCTGTTGATAGGGATGATTCAGTGTTTGGTGAAAATGAGGAAGAGGCTGAGCCTCTGTTTGGGATTTGTCTCAGATTATAAAAGGGAAGTTTGGGCATCTCTTCCTAAAGCTGGAAAGCACTTTTAATGTGCCAAATAAATGCATTGATGAAATCGTAGATGAGCTCCAGTTCATATGCCGGAGTGCGTCTGGTCCATTGATAAGAGACATTGTTGAATCCACCTTAAAACAACACAACTGTGCTTTAGATTCTGCAGTCATTTTAGATTTGGTAAAAAATCTTTGTGAATCTCACCCAGTAAGTTCTGCATTAGGGACAAATGGTCCCTTTGCAAATGCGTACAAGAGAAGAGAATTCATCAAAAAACACTTTTCTGTTGTTGAACCAAGAGAGTACGTACTTGATGGTGTGGAGGGTAAAACTTTCAGTATGTACCAATATTGCAATCACTACTCCATGTCTTAAACAGTCAGGCTGTCCAAAATGCAGTTGGTAGTGACACGAAATTTAGAAGTGCTTCACAATTCACTACCGGTAGGTCATTTCATGATGGATCTCTTTATCAACAAAATGATTTTTTCTCTGAGGAAGACAGACTTAGTCTTGTTTTGTATATTGATGACTTTGAGGTGTGTAATCCCCTGGGGACATCACGAAAAAAGCACAAAATCACAGCAGTCTATTGGGCATTAGGGGACATTCCAGCACAGTCCCGATCAACATTGGCATCCATATATTTAGCTACATTGTGCAAGGCGGAGGACACAAAACATTTTGGATTTCAGGCAGTTTTAGAGCCACTCTTGACAGATCTTCAAAGTTTAGAAAAAGATGGACTTTTTGTTGCAAGTTTAGGGAAAGTCATCAGAGGGACTGTGGTGACTGTGGTGGCTGATAATCTTGTAGCTCATTCTCTGGCAGGATTTGTTGAGAGCTTTACAAGCGGTTACATCTGCCGTTTTTGCCTTGGGGAACGATCAGCGTTTCAGTCCAAAGAAGTGAGATCTGGCCTTTTTCAGCCAAGAACGAAAGAGCAGCATACACAGCATGTTCGTGTAGCTCTGTCCAACTCGAAAGACACTCCATGTTTTGGTGTGAAAAAACAGTGTGCACTTTCTGAAAAACTTGATCATTTCCATGTAACATCTGGTTACCCTCCAGATGTTTTACATGACCTTCTTGAAGGCATTGTTCCAGTGGAGCTGGCACTGTCGTTTGATGTCTTCATCATGAAGAAATTATTTTCCTTGATGGAGCTCAATAATTCCATTCGGCTCTTTCCATACAAGTGGAGCGATAAAACAAATCGTCCTCATCTTGTCCCTGGTAACCTTGCAGCACGAGGATCAGTGGGAGGCAATGTGCATGAAAACTGGTGTTTGTTGCGTCTACTGCCTCTAATAATAGGCCTAAAAGTAACTGATAATGACCCAGTGTGGCAGATGCTGATGACCTTGAAAGACATAGTAGAACTCGTAATGTCCCCAGTTCATACAGAGGAAAGCATTTGTTACCTTGACAGTTTGATTTCTGAGCACAGATGCAGATTTCTTGATGTTTTCCCACAAAAAAAGTTGCTTCCTAAGCACCACTTTCTTGAGCACTATCCTGAGCTCATTCGGGCATTTGGCCCTGTGGCTGCACTGTGGACAATGAGATTCGAAGCAAAACATAGCTTCTTCAAGAGAATTGTCAGACACACATTCAGAAACATCCTGCTGTCCCTTGCCAACAAGCATCAACTCATGATTGCATACCATCTTAATGCATCAAACCCAGAGAGATCAGCACCTGAAGTCACAAAAACAACAGAGGTCACTTTTGAAGTACTTAAAAATGACATACAGGAAATAGTGAGGAGCAGGTTTCCAACTTTGTCAGCAGTGCATGTTACTAATAGTGTGTCCTTTTTAGGCACCAACTATGCAGCAGGAATGTTGGTGTGTTGTGGTTCTACTGCAGGATTACCTGACTTTGCAGAGGTGATGCAGATAATGGTAGTACACGACAAACTGGCATTTGTTGTGAAACTGCAAAACACATGGTACAATGAGCATCTTAGGAGCTATGAGTTGGAAAACACTAGCAATGTTCAGTTAATTGAACAAAAAGCACTTGCAGATTTTTTGCCTTTGGCTGTGTACAGTGTGGAGGGAAGGCGACTAGTTACCTTGAAGCATTACATTTGCTTGCCCTATTAGATGTCACATATTAGTGCAGTGTTATTTTGGCTTCATGTAGGTAAGAAAAGATTTAAAATGCATTAATTCCTAATTCTTTTTTGTGTTATTCAGCTTCTCTTGCCGAGATGGGCACCCCAGCAAAGCTTCGGGTTATTTTGGATGATGCTGGTGTTCGCAAACTGGTTCTTCCCAAAGGCATCCCTGGTACAGTCCAGGACCTTGTGGCTGTTATTCAAAATACATTTAATATTTTAGGGGATTTTACGCTGACGTATCAAGACCAAGAATTTGGTGGCCAGTTTTTCACTTTGAGTTCTATTGATGAGGTGGAAGATAAAGGCACACTGAAAGTGGTGCAAGCTCAGTTTCCAATCCTGCAAAATATTGTGCTCAGTGTGGGTACAGGGGGAGAGTCAGAGTTTGAGTCCTCAATGTCAGATCAGCAAACCGATAGCTCTACCCACTCTTATGGATCTCAGGATACCATTTTGCTGTCTTCTTCTGATGAAAGTGGGACTCCTCACCGTTCACAGCCTTGGCCAGCCAAGTTTCAAATACCAGCCTTTTCCTATGATGTAGAGCTTTTATTGGATGCAGGAAATAAGGCCTACCAAAAGGATGGCACCCTCATAAACAACCCAAGAGTGACCAGTAGTGTACTGGAGAGATTAGCTGAAGCTATATTTGGATATACAGCATACCCAACTGGATTACAAGTTTTAGCTGTGGTAGCCCTGATTGAAAAGTACCCATGCCTCAAAGAGCCAGGTTCTTTTAATGGCTTATATGGATGGCAGCAAAGGATAAAATACAAAATGGGCAATTATCGGGCAAAAGTAAGAAGTCGCCAACTTGCCTGTCCAGAGTTAGAGGTTAACTCACAGAAAAGAAAGTCAAGTGGAAGTAACCCACCCAAAGGCATAAAAAGGCCCAAGAAAGCTGAAGTTAACTACCTGCCTCCAATGCCATTCGGAGAGACAGAAGAATCCTTAGAAAATGAAAGAATGGACCTGCTCAAGGAAATAAAGAAGAAAAACAACAAAAAGATAACAGATGAAAAAATGGACAAGTCTTTCTCCTATCGAAGACTAGAAGTGGTCAGGCATTGTCCTGCCGTACAGGATTTCATGGAGAGATGGCCTGCTCTTTTCTGTGAAGCTCAGGTAAATCTGGGCCATTAGCTCTCATTAGCTGATTTGTTGTCTACAGTTAATGAAATCACTCACTACTTATTTGTAGTAGTAACATTTTGACATTTTTGCTAAAAAACCAAACTAGCCCTGAAAGGATGATCTCTACAAAATGTAGTGAAAATTATATTTGGTATTGTAGGACTCTTGAGTAATGCTGATTTGTGTTAGGTTTGCCTATGAGTGACTTATTGTGAATATTACAGTAATGCACATGGAAATTTGTGTGTGTGTCACTTTTTTGTTTCAGATCAAAGAAGAGTTCAAAAGAATTACCACAATTCATCTGGAGTGAACCTTTTTCTCAAAGCTGGACATCTACACTCCCAGACTTCTGGACATGTTTCAGGCAAAAGGAGGAGTAGCAGGCACAAAAATAAGGCCCATCTTGGATTCATTCAGTCAGGTAAAGGGTAAAATTATGAAATTCACTGAGAACCAAAAACACTTTCCTAGTTATAAAATTTTTGTTATTTTGTATTGTTGTCACACTATTGACAGTAGGGGTGGGTGATATGGCAAAAAAAAATCACAAATTGGGGCGACAGCGGAGCTATAACTGCAGCAGCGAGAGTGGAGAAGTGGTCGGAGCTGAGAAGCTGGGTAAAACTTGATGTACAGCTGTTAAAGATGTTGAACAGTGAACACAGCGGCTCCTCTAGACCAAACTGCTGTAAAGAGGGTGGTAACTCCTGGCGTGAGAGCACATACACACGCGGGATACAGGCGCACACAAAGTGTTCCCGAAGTCGGACCGCTGCGCTGAGCACCTATTTAAATATTCAGCGTGAATCGCTCCATCAGCTGGTAACAATAAAACATGAAAGACAAACTAAAGGTGCCACAGATGTTTTAAACTCAATTATTAGTGGATCCTCCTGCAGAATAATATAACATATTTGTTTAAACTAATGAGGAAGGAGAAAAGAAGAGGAAGCTGATTAACTAACGGGCTGACTGATCTGTAGACCTGATTAACAAAACTGAGACTGAAAAAGTGGGAGGGTGAACGCAGGTAGAGAGAAGCAGCAGAAATGAGACCCAGAGAGAGATTTATGTCTAGTAAATATAAACGTGATTGTCAGTGTAGAGATGGAAAGACCAGAGAGACAAAATGCTGAAGACACAGGGACAGATACATGTGAAGACACTTTTTTTTTTTTTACACTTTTTCAGAATGCTAAATATTCACTCATTTGTTGTTGGTCATGTTTACATTTCTAGCTCTTACAGTTTCTGTAGGACACATGTTAGTTAGTATGGAAGCAATATTAAAATTTTCTAAAAAAAACAACTCAGGAAAATCCAGGTCCTTAGTAAAATCCCTGCTTATCAATTAATCGTTAATCGATCGTTGTCGTTAATCGTTAATTGATCGTTGATAGCAGAGAGAGCAACGTGGATACACACCAGCCACTGTAAGCGGGTACCAGTGCCGGATCAGGAACTAGGGGGAGAGTAAAGATACACCTAAGATACTCTAACACCCGTACTTAGGAAGACAACCCTAATGGATAGTGTTCTAGACCCTCTGTGAGGTGGGACGAGTGCGTAAGGGCAGTGCCTGCACTCTGAGCACCAATATACGTCAAGAAAGGTGAAGGTTCACTTAAAGTTTGGTGTTGTTCATAGGAATCATCTGAGACACAAAAAGGTGAACCTCGAAAAGACATCACTCCTGTGCACACTGTTTGGACACCCCAAGTGGTGTAGCATGTGTAAACCCATTTCCTCAAGAGAAGACAAGAGTGCACCTCTACTGAAGTGAGAAAATCAAATAGTAGAGCAAAGATGAAAGGGTTGACATTATCCCTTACATTAGCACTATGGCTGTGCGTAAAATGGACCAAACCAGAGACTAACATAGAGCTAACAGAAGGAACTGTTATTATAATAAGGGAAATATATGGGAATGGGTTCATTATCTCTACAAATACCCATGTGGGTCAAAAGGGTGGCTCACAGTGGGGTGTAGTACCAGTACATCTTTGACGAGTCACCGTCCAGGAGGTTGCTCCTGGAGTAAGAACAGACCAACAGTTAAATTTATTTTAAACAGAGGCAATTTCTGGTGTGCTACTGAGCAGATAGGCACTGACTCCTAAGAACACACGGTGGACATTGAAGTGATTAAACCAGCTGTGATAGATAGGGTAATAATTGTAGTCATACCAGTTCTGGCCCAGGCTAATTTGGAAGATGATCTCACCAAACAGATTTCCACCATTAAGGGGTCTAACGCCACTGATCTGCAGAAACGAACAGAACTCACTCTGACTAAGTGTGAAGACAATTACACCTGTGCTTTAGCCCTTATGCAACACGAAGAACTTCAAATCAATAAGTCATGCTGGCTTTGTCTTCAAGTTCATCAGATGTTCAAAACTGTTCCTATAACTACAGGCATGATAGAACAGGTGTTGACATCCTGCAAACTCCCGGCTAGTATCAGTAATGTAGTTATGATGGGGAAAAGCCTTCTGACTAGCGGGAATGTAAGTTTCAACAGAGCAAATTGCACTGAAAAGCAACCAAAGTATCCTACACACCTAGTGTTCAGAGTGACAAAAGAGCAGGCTGATACTTGTGTATGCAGAGACTCGGGAAAAACAAACATGGGCATGTCGTGGTGCAAGCTGAACGTGTATGTTCTGGACAACAACGAGTTTTCAGCAAAGCAAGGTACCTGCACCAACATGGAGCCGGCCAACTGCACAGCGAAGTTGCTTGGCGGGACCCAAGTGAATTTCACATGCTCTTTCACAAGACTCACTTCATCAGCTGCTGCAATATGGGTGTGTGGCAATACAGGATTCTACCGACTACCTATGAAGGGCTGGAGAGGTTGCTTCTACCCAGTGTTACTCACTACTGGAACATCAGTGTATATACCTGATTATGAGAACAATACTAGACAGAAGAGAGCAGCATAGTAGCATAGTCTGAAAACGCCTCGATCACCTGCTCCACTGCGCGGAAGTCTTCATCTCGGCCAAGGAACAGCGTAGTGTCGTCAGCATACGCCGACACCTTGGCCCTAACCCCGTTCGCGCCCGGGATATGAAGTCCCTGAAAATCCGGATCTCTTCTCAGCCTCTCCACCAGAGGCTCTAGGAACAGCACATAGAGCATCAGCGAGAGCGGGCACCCCTGCCTGACCCCCCCTTTCTGCTCGATCAGCTCGGAAAGATGTCTGTTAATGGTGACACGGCTCACTGCCCCGGCATAAAGCAGTCGCACCATGGCAGTGAAAACCAGACCAAAGCCCATTCGTTCCAAGAGCGCAAACAGAAACGTGTGCAACACACGATCGAAGGCCTTCTCCTGGTCCAAATTCAGCAAAGCCAGCGGTACCTGGCGTTGCGTCGCCCATGCCAAAGCATCTCTGACCAGCGCCAGGTTCATACCACACATCCGTCCGGGCACCCCACAAGTCTGGTCAGGGTGCACAACCGTGGCCATCACCCTTCCAAGGCGTAGGACCAGTAACTTGGCAACGATCTTATAATCTGCCATCAACAATGTGATCGGCTGTCACCCTTCTTATGTAGGAGGGCGATATGCCCGACTCTCGCTGACTGTGGAAGGAGCCCAGCCCCAAACGCATCCCTGTAAATGGCCACCAGATCTGGGCCCACAAGGGGCCAAAAGGTCCGGTACCACTCCACAGGGAGACCGTCCCCTCCAGGAGCCACGCCTGTTTTCAGAGAGAGCATAGCACTCTCCACCTCCTCTAGAGACACCTGCTCTTCCAACTCCACTACGCTTTCCTCAGGCAGTCTATCTGCCACAGAGTCCAGAAACCCGGCTGTCAGTTCACCGCTCAATCCCCTTTGTTGGATGAGGTCGCAGTAGAAGGCACTAGCGCAGCCCAACATGTCCTCGGGCACAGTCAGTACCCAGGTACCATCACTCAAACCCTCTATATAAGACCCTCTCTGCCGGCTTCTGACACTATTTGGCAAATTCCCCGGAGAGTGGACCAGGCCACACGGAGCAGCCGGGTCCGTCTTCAACCTAACGAGGAACCTGCGCTTCCCGTTCCAGACACCGAAGCACCCTCGCAGCTTCTTGACCTTGTCTGCCACGAAGGGGTTGTAAACATGCACAGTGATGGGGACCTCATCCATGGCGAACAACGGGACCAGCCGAAGACCACGAAGCACCTCCTCCTCCCTGAGCTGTGAGCACCGGTCGAAAAAGGCAGAGCAGTCAGATAAGGCAGCGAAAGTGATGTCCAGGAACCCAGAGGAACAAAAATCCTGCAGGCAAAGGACCTGGGAGGGAGCCAATCTGCTAAAATCCCTGAGCAGCTGGAGCAAAACCCAACCCCAGCAAAATCGCGTCTTCACGTCCTCCGCAGCATCTCTGCAGAGCTCCACCCGAACAGAATGACGAAGCCGCACCACTCGGGCCGGCTGACGTTCAGCTCCTCTCTCCATGGCTATACTTGAGCTTAGCCAAAAGGCCGAGAACCAATAAACCTTTATCTCTTCTGCTTAACGGATAGACTCAAGCCACACCTATAGGGGTTGGACAATGAAACTGAATCACTGGCCAATTTAGTGTTGCAGGTTTCATGGCTAAATTTGACCAGCCTGGTGGCCAATCTTCATTGATTGCACATTCCACCAGTAAGAGCAGAGTGTGAAGGTTTAATTAGCAGAGTAATAGCACAGTTTTGCTTAAAATATTGCAATGCACACAACATTATGGGTGACATATCAGAGTTCAAAAGAGGACAAATTTTTGGTGCATGTCTCACTTGCGCATCTGTGACTAAGACAGCAAGTCTTTGTGATGTATCAAGAGCCATGGTATCCAGGGTAATGTCAGCATACCACCAAGAAGGACGAACCACATCCAACGGGAGTAACTGTGGATGCAAGAGGAAGCTGTCTGAAAGGGATGTCCGGGTGCTAACCCGGATTGTATCCAAAAAACATAAAACCACAGCTGCCCAACTCACTGCAGAATTAAATGTGCACCTCAACTCTCCTGTTTCCACCAAAACTGTCCGTCGGGAGCTCCACAGGGTCAATGTGCATGGCCGGGCTGCTATAGCCAAACCTTTGGTCACTCATGCCAATGCCAAACGTCGGTTTCAATGGTGCCAGCAGCGAAAATCTTGGGCTGTGGACAATGTGACACATGTATCGTTCTCTGATGAGTCCACCTTCACTGTCGTTCCCACATCCGGGAGAGTTGCGGTGTGGAGAAGCCCCAAAGAACCGTACCACCCAGACTGTTGCATGCCCAGAGGGATGCATGGGGGTGGATCAGTGATGGTTTGGGCTGCAATATCATGGCATTCCCTAGGCCCAATACTTGTGCTAGATGGGCGCATCACTGCCAAGGACTACCGAACCATTCTGGAGGACCATGTGCACCCAATGGTTCAAACATTGTATCCTGAAGGCGGTGTCATGTATCAGGATGATAATGCACCAATACACACAGCAAGACTGGTGACAGAGTGGTTTGATGAACATGAAAGTGATGTTGAACATCTCCCATGACCTGCACAGTCACCAGATCTAAATATTATTGAGCCACTTTGGGGTGTTTTGGAGGAGCGAGTCAGGAAACGTTTTCCTCCACCAGCATCACGTAGTGACCTGGCAACTATTCTGCAAGAAGAACAGCTCAAAATCCCTCTGGCCACTGTGCAGGACTTGTATCTGTCATTCCCAAGATGAATTGATGCTGTATTGGCCGCAAAAGGAGGCCCTACACCATACTAATGAATTATTGTGGCCTAAAACCAGGCGTTTCAGTTTCATTGTCCAACCCCTGTATAAAGGCATGCATAAAGTCACATAACCAAATAAGACCCAACTCCTGGAAATTACCCACTTAACATTGAAACATACACAGCTTTGCCAGAGCAAAACTCATAAAAATACATCAAGCTCATTGATGTTCCTCTCCACAGAAATTTTGTCCTCTTCAACAAAAAGCAAAAGATTTATACATGACTTAATAAAAACCAGAGCCATAAAGAAAAACGAAAGCTGATTAGCACCAGGAAACCCTTGTCGGAGAAAGACAATGCTCGATGAGGGTAAGGCCAGCCCTTTGGGTTGGTTGAGTGGAGAAAGGGTGGGGAAAGGCTGACGAGCAACAACTGACAGTGGTGAGCAGAAGGAGGCGAAGGTAGGCTAGGGAACAGGTTGGGTTGAATGCAGAAATAATTTGATGAGTAAGTAAGTAAGTAAGTAAGTCAGTAAATGAGTAAGTTAATAATTTTTTGTCCTTTATTTTACATCAGAAAACAGTGCACCAAGCCTGGACGTACTGCAATACCAGGCCGATCCACGGAGCGGACGTAGCCCCTTATCCGGCTCCCAGCTCTGAAAATCTGTTTAATATAGAGGACGTGTGAGATATTACACTAAGAAGAACAGATTGTTTTTTTCCAATCCAAATCCTACCCATATCCATACCTAACCATTCACATTCTCAAGGCCAGACTAAGGCCAAAAATCCAGACCAGTGAAGACAATAGATCCTAGCTAAAAAGCCTGAGAAGCGATCCTACACAAACCCCATTCCATCTATTCTCCTTCTCAAACCCAGTCAAAGCCCAAAACCAGACTAGAAAACACTTGATCTTAGCCAAAAGGCCAAGAAGCAATAAACATTTATCTCCTCTGCTTAATGGACAGCCTCAGGCCACACCTATACAAGATGCATAAAACCATATAAGCAAATAAGACCCAACTCCTGGAAACTACCCCTTTAAGATTGAAGCATACACAGCTTTGCCAAAGCAAAGCTCATAAAAATACATCAAACTCATTGATGTTCCTCTCCACAGAAATCTTTAGTAAAATACAAATGATTTATAAGTGACTTAAGAGAAACCAGAGCAATAAAGAAAAAAACGAGCAAGCAGCACCTGGAAACCCTTATCGGGGAAACACAATGCTCGATGAGGGTAAGGCCGGCCCCTTTTTTTTTCTTTTTTTTTTTTTTTAATATCCTTTCCGTCACACTCGTCTTCTCAAAGCCAGACTAAGAAGTGCAATGTGAATACAGTCACAGCCCAAAGCCAGACCAGAGAACACTTGATCTTAGCCAAAAGGCCAAGAAGAAATAAACTTTTATGTCTTCTGCTTAACGGACAGCCTCAGGCCACACCTATACAGGCATGCATGAAGTCACATAACCAAATAAGACCCAAGTACTGGAAACTACCCATTTAACATTGAAGCATACACAGCTTTGCCAGAGCAAAGCTCACAAAAATACACGTAGGATTGCTTCTCGCTTCTCTATTTTAAACAGATTTTTAGAGCTGGGAGGCGGAAAAGGGACTTGCTCGTGGATCGGCCTGGTATTGCAGTACTTCCAGGCTTGATGCAACATTTACTGATGTAAAATGAAGGAAAATCAATTACTGACTTACTGACTGACTTACTAAATTATGTCTGCATTCAACCCGCCCTGTTCCCTAGCCTATCTTGACCTCCTTCTGCTCACCACTGTCAGTTGTTGCTTGTCAACCTTTCCCCACACTTTCTCCACTCATCCAACCCAAGGGGCCGGCCTTACCCTCATCGAGCATTGTGTTTCTCTGACAAGGGTTTCCTGGTGCTGCTTGGTTTTTTTTTCTTCACAGCGCTGGTTTCTCCTAAGTCATGTGTAAATCTTTTGCCTTTTATTGAAGATTTCCGTGGCGAGGGACATCAATGAGCTTGATGTATTTTTCTGTGCTTAGCTCTGACAAAGCTGTGTATGCTTCAATGTTAAATGGGTATTTTCCAGGAGTTGGGTTTTATTTGCTTATATGATTTTATGCATGCCTATGTAGGTGGGGCCTGAGGCTATCTGTTAAACAGAAAAGATAACAGTTTATTGCTCCTCTGCCTTTTGGTGTTCTCTGTTCTGATTTTGGGCTGTGACTGTATTCACATTGCACTTCGTAGTCTGGCTTTGAGAAGGCGAGTGTGGCGGAAAGGATATAAAAAAAATAAAAGGGGCCGTCCTTACCCTCATCGAGCATTGTGTTTCTCCGACAAGGGTTTCCTGGTGCTGCTTGTCTTGAGGTTTTTTTTTGTTGTTTTTTTTAAGTTTTGGTTTCTCTTAAGTCACGCATTAACCTTTTGCCTTTTAGTAAAGTTTTCTGTGGAAAGGAACGTCAATGAGTTACAAGCTGTGTATGCTTCAATGTTAAATGGGTATTTTCCAGGAGTTGGGTCTTATTTGCTTATGTGACTTTATGCATGCATGTATAGATGTGGCCTGAGGGTGTCCGTTAAGCAGAGGAGACAAAAGTTTATTGCGTCTTGGCATTTTGGTTAAGATCAAGTGTTCTCTGGTCTGGTTTTGGGCTTTGACTGGGTTTGAGAAGGAGAATGGACATCATTTTTCATCGAACTGGCTCGTTTCCTGCCTCGGCGCAGTGTGCTCTCTGCATTGTGCTTCTCTGGCGCTGAAAATGCGATTCCGCAAGTCTCAGCGCTCTACGAGCAAGGGAAAGCGGTTTTTCAGACAAACGCATGTGTGCAGCTGAATGGGGCAGTTTTCTTTGACTTTTTTCACGTTTGGGGTCGACTATGATATGAAACGTGATTGTTTACTTTAAAATGCCAAAATTCATAAGAAACAATGGAAAGTCATAAAAAATATGAATTTTGATATGACATGATTTTTTTCATCAAAGTGCAAAAATTCATAAGAAACATGGAAAAAGTGATACTCCATGAAAATTCACTTAACAAAGTCAACTTTCAAGATTTTTCATCGAACTGGCTCGTTTCCTGCCTCGCCGCAGTGTGCTCTCTGCATTGTGCTTCTCTGGCGCTGAAAATGCGATTCCGCAAGTCTCAGCGCTCTACGAGCAAGGGAAAGCGGTTTTTCAGTCAAACGAATGTGTGCAGCTGAATGGGGCAGTTTTCTTTGACTTTTTTCACATGTTTGGGGTCGACTATGATCATATGATCTTTATATATATAATGATTATATATAAAATAAATATATCCCGGAGCCTGGCTCCCATGAGTTACAGCATGTCGGTTGAGGTATAATGAAATGACTATAAATAGTGATAGCTCAGTTGTGAGCTGTGTAATAGTTAATTGAGTTTTTGAGAAGGATGCAATGGACCCCATGAGCAAGTGAGCCGACCTGGAGATGCTACAATATTTTGGTGTGATTTATACACATGGGTTTGTGCATTCTGACTTTTGGAGGCTTTATTATGTCCATTTTATAATCAAACATGAAAAGATTTTAAAGGTCATCTGTCTTGTTCTGATCGTGTTAAATAGACTACATTGCCAAAAGTTTTGGGACATCTGCCTTTACATAGACATGAATTTTAATGACATCCCATTCTTAATCCATAGGTTTTAATATGGAGTAGGCCTGCCCTTTGCAGCTGTAACAGCTTCAACTCTTCTAGGAAGGCTTTCCACAAGGTTTAGGAGTGTGATTATTGGAATGTTTGACCATTCCACTAGAAGCGCATTTGTGAGGTCAGGCACTGATGTTGGATGAGAAAGTATGGCTCATAGTTTCTGCTCTAATTCAATAGTAATAATAATAATAATAGTTCTGTCGGGTTGAGGTCAGGACTCTTTGCAGGCCAGTCAAGTTCCTCCACACCAAACTCACTCATCCATGTCCTTATGGACCTTGCTTTGTGCACTGGTGTACAGTCATGTTGGAACAGGAAGGGGTCATCCCCAAACTGTTCCCACAAAGTTGGGAGCATGAATTTGTCGAGAATGTCTTAACGACACATTCTTTCACAAATGTTTGGAGAAGCAGTCTGCATGCCTAGGTGCTTGATTTTAAACACCTGTGGCCATGGAAGTGATTAGAATACCCGAATTCAACGATTTGGAGGGGTGTCCCAAAACATTTGGAAATACAGTGTATAAACACAACTAGACTGAAATATACCAGTATGATATGCAACTAATTGTAAAACATGAATTAGCTAAGGAAACCAGTAGATATCAGTTTATACCAGGCTCAGCAGTATCACTCTCAGTTATGATCAGTTAATTAAATAAAAAATTCATTAGGCAAGAGGAATTTAGGGAGAAACTTGTTAATTAACTGATGAGAAACTGAACAACTGTGTTTACTCTAGTGATCCACTGTGGGCCAGCAGAGCCAGCATCCAAGCACACCTCCTTTAATGCATCAGTTGCATTTCTGGGTTTAAAATGTGAGTTAAAGCAGGAAAATCACCAAACTGGATGCTGGCCTTTCAGGACTGGAGTTTGTACCTACGGATTAGTTTATAATCAGGGTCCATCTGCTGTGTGACAGACATACAAATGTGTTTTAAATGTGGGGTTGGTTGTCTGTATTGAACCAGGGCAAGCAGACACACAGTAAGGAGTGTGAGTGTGAGAGAGTGTGTATGCATGAGAGAGTGACACAGAGAGCAGTATGTCATCCTTTGCTTATACTGTATCTGCATGTAGACATACAGTAGGGTCCTTTCCTTCCCTCCCCACGCACAGTCCCTGCTCCTCCTTTCAGCAGCTACAGACAACCAGATCACAATCCTACTACATCACGAACAAACCAGCACAGCTGCACACACACACACACACACACACACACATTTTAAATTATAAAATTAAACTACCTTTGTTGTGGGACTGTTGAAGTCCTTTTAAGTCTTTTATTCTAACATTCTTACATCTTACATTCTCTGATGTCTGACAGCTGGGTCTAAGTTCAGGGTAGCTTGGAGTTGCTTCGTTCTCTTCATTCATAGTAAGTCATTTTGCATAAAAGCAACCAGCAAATCTACTAGTGAATGCTGCTAGACAAATGACAGTGATCTGAAACACACCAGCAAGTCCACCTCTGAATGGCTAAAAAAAAATAATGTTTTGGAGTTAGCTACCTAGTCAAAGTCCAGACTTAAATCCGATTGAGATTCTGTGGCATCACTTTAAACAGACCGTTCATGCTAGAAACCCTCCAGTGTGGCTGAATTAAAACAATTTAAAACAATTCTGCAAAGAAGAGTGAAGCAAATTTCCTCCAGAGTGATGTGAAAGACTCATTGCCAGTTATTGCTTATGCTTGATTGCAGTTGTTCGTGCCGAAGGGGCCACAAACAGGTTATTAGGTTTTGGGGGCAATTACTTTTTCACATAGGGCCAGGCAGGTTTGGACAGTTTTTTACCCCTTAATAAATGATATCATAATTTAAAAACTGCATTTTGTATTTACTCGCATAATTATCTTTGTATAATAAAATTGATGATCTGAACCATTTAAGTGAAAAAAAAACTTTTATTTTTACACTGTATATATATATATATATATATATATATATATATAGAATAATATCAAATAAGAAATAAAGCTCAGATATTTAGATATAGACGGCCATGTTTTTTTTTTAGAGTGGGGGGGGGATCACTGCGCATGGGCACTGCGCAGCGTCACAGAACTCTTTACGTAATGTTTGTGTTTAAACTGTGTTTCCTTTTAAACACTAAGGTGTTGTGGTTGTGAAGCAAGACTTGGATTATCCTTTGTGATTTTTCTACACTCCTGATTTCTTCTTACTCCGCGACTGGACCTGACTCTTACACCGACTCTACAGCAGTGATGATGAACTTCGGAGGAGGAGCCGCGCTTCAGCAGCACCAGGATGTGGAGCCCGAGCCCGAGCCCGAGCCCGAGCCCGGATGGAGCGGACTGGACGACCCCTGGAACGGTCAGTTACTGACTTTTCTCTCTTTGTCTTAAGTATAAAGTCTTTTAAACACCGCGGTATTATAAAAAAGAACCGCAGTCGGGAATATCGTTTTATTTGGTTAGATGATTTGGAGAAAATCTGTTCGGCTAATCGATATTTTGCTAATCGCTTTACGGACACAATCATTATGCTAAAGCTAGCGGACAAAGCGGCAGACTCCAGTGAAACGAGCAGGGAAGAAATCAACAGTGTTAATGTTTTCAGATATGTTAAAATCAGCTTTTTATAAAAGTCGGAATGTTTATTTAACGCTTATTAAAGTTTACTAAGACAAGCCGAGGAGTGTTAGCAAAGATTAGCTAGACGGCTAGTTAGCATGTAGCTAAGCAATTGTTTTTCAGTGTTCCTAGTTTTTTTTAAAGAGTGAATAAAACAAGTTAAAATGTTACAGTAACATGATCTATTTTATTATTTGAACGATTTTTCATTGTCCGTGTTTGTGGAGTTGTTAAAGCGGAGAGAGGAAGGTGCTGTGAGGAAAGGCAGCTAGCTGAACAAAACCAATCGCTAGAAATAAATGGAGCTAGTGTGGCAAGGTAGAGTGCAGCTTAGGGAAAAATATCAAGCTGTTTGTTTCACTTCTGTTCAGCAAGGATTTGTTTATAGCTGTAATGAATAAAATAGTTAGGAGTAGTGTCATTTACGATAAAGGCAAAATTTTGAGAAGAGACACAAATGGACTCAAAGGGGATGTAAAGCATTGGAGTAAGGAACTGATAAAGAAACACACTGTCATAGAAATGTAGTTTAATCTGCATTGTTCTTGGGAAGATACTTTTGAGCATCGAGAAGTGACCAGTGTGAGTAACGGTGAAGCCGTGATAGCGTAAGTAACTCCTGTAAATGCAGAATATAAATACTGAGTTTTTCTGCACTGTTATAGGAGGATTACAGTAATATAACTTGTGTAAATATGTCTTGTTTTGATAGGGAGGTTTTCCTGCTTTACAAAATATACACAGTGCTGTTAAAAAGGGGTTTCTGCTTCTTTTTATGAGATGTTTTTCAATGTGCCGCATTGTCTGTTTTTCTTCTTTGACACAGGGACACAGAGGGAGACGTTTGTGTTTCCGCAGGATGAGGACGATGACAACTGGCCTGTGCTATGCCTCTCTCCTGTTTGGATGCCAACACCTGTGGGGAGCCCATCCCCACCTATGAGAGGCCTCTCTCCTTTATGTACCCCACCACCTGTGAGGAGCCCATCCCCACCTAGGAGAGGCCTCTCTCCTTTATGTACCCCACCACCTGTGAGGAGCCCATCCCCACCTAGGAGAGGCCTCTCCCCTTTATGTACCCCACCACCTGTGAGGAGCCCATCCCCACCTAGGAGAGGCCTCTCTCCTTTATGTACCCCACCACCTGTGAGGAGCCCATCCCCACCTAGGAGAGGCCTCTCTCCTTTATGTACCCCACCACCTGTGAGGAGCCCATCCCCACCTAGGAGAGGCCTCTCCCCTTTATGTACCCCACCACCTGTGAGGATCCCATCCCCACCTAGGAGAGGCCTCTCCCCTTTATGCACCCCACCACCTGTGAGGAGCCCATCCCCACCTAGGAGAGGCCTCTCCCCTTTATGGACCCCACCACTCGTGAGGATCCCATCCCCACCTATGAGAGGTCTCTCTCCTTTATGGACCCAACCACTCGTGAGGATCCCATCCCCACCTTTGAGAGGTCTCTCCCCTTTATTGACCCCACCACCTGTGAGGAGCCCAT
Organism: Hemibagrus wyckioides; assembly: GCF_019097595.1. Lineage (NCBI taxonomy): Eukaryota > Metazoa > Chordata > Actinopteri > Siluriformes > Bagridae > Hemibagrus > Hemibagrus wyckioides. The sequence goes on along the minus strand of NC_080738.1, from coordinate 9,150,419 downwards.
CCCCACCTATGAGAGGCCTCTCTCCCGTATTGATCCCACCACCTGTGGAGAGCCTCTCTTCTGTATGGATCCCACCACCTGTATGGATCCCACCACCTGTGGGGAGCCCATCCACACATATTAGAGGCCTCTCTCCTGTATGGATCCGACCACCTGTATGGATCCCACCACCTGTGGGGAGCCCATCCACACATATTAGAGGCCTCTCTCCTGTATGGACCCCACCACCTGCTATGAGCACATCCGCACCTATGAGAGGCCTCTCTCCTGTATGTATCCCACCACCTGTGGGGAGCCGCTCTCCTGTATGGTTCCCACCACCTGTATGGATCCCACCACCTGTGGAGAGCCCATCCCCACTTATGAGAGGCCTCCCTCCAGTTTGGATCCCACCACCTGTCCCACGCCAGGGCATAAGGAGGAGGAGGGACGAAGAGGATGGCAGTCAAGAAGCCCCTCCGAGTAGACGGCAGCATGTGGATCAGGATGGGTAGCTGGATTTCATCAGGAGGATCGTCCATCACCTCTTATCCATGATGTATAGTAAGTATGTATGGTAAGTATGTGTGGTAAGTATTTCACCCCTAGGTTTCAGCATTAGTCTTTTTTAATAAATATGTAATCCTTTTAAACACGTGGGGTGGTGAGAATCCGCTTGATACCTTCTCATCTGTTGGGTTGGAAAAAAAATAAAAAAAATTTTGGGAACAGGTTACATAGTTAGCTCCAAAATGTTTCATTAGACCCAAGAGCCCAGTGTTCATGCTCAGGTCTCTTCTGTAGTTTTTTAAGAACAGCTCTTACGAGCTCATAGCCCATAGTTCATAGCTACATCATTCAGTCACTTTATGAATCTTGGTGTGATTGGGCAGGCATCCAGAGGATTCTTACCACCGTCTGTAGCATAATCTCTAAATGTAAATCATTTTAATGATAGAATTGTGTTAAGATTAAAGTAGTTATGGCATTTAGTTAAATATGTGAGTCTGTTGTTTCTTGTGTATTTTGCATTTGCATTTAGTTTGTGTTAAATGTATAGGATTTTTATAATATTAATGTTGTTACTTATGTGTATTAGCCTAATTTATATTAATAAATATAATTTGTATTGTTGTAGAATCATGCATTGTTGTAAATATGTAAATATTACATTTTTAAGATTTAGATTTTAATATTAAGTTTTACAAATGTAGTGTTATAAAATGTTAAAATATTATATGAAATATTAATATCAGTAATAAGTGTACAGTTTGTCATTGCTTGTAAATAGTTAATACATTATTTTTTGGTTTAATACACACATGTCTCAAGTGTCTTTTTTTTATAACACATCATAAACATTTCTCATTTGTTTCTCATATAATTACACAGTAAAACGAGTACAGTATTGCTGTATTACATATCAGTATTTTTCTAAAACAACAGCCATGTTACTGTGTATAATGCTGTCAGAGAGAGAGAGAGTGTGTGTGTGTGTGTGTGTACTGAGATGAAATCACTGAAAGCTAAATAAAATCAGAAGGTTGTGAGTTCCAATCCCAGATCCACCAAGCTGCCACTGCTGGGCCCTCAACCCTCAATTACTCAGTTGTATAAAATAAGATAAAAAGTATCTCTGGATAAGGGCATCTGCTAAATGCCAGAAAAATAAATGTAAATGTCTGATATCTGCCTCTTGTCTCCTCAGTTCTGGTCAAACCTATGAGAGTGTCACACTTATTCAAAACACATCTCACTAAGACCTGTTATAAACATATTCTGTCTAATTTAACTCTGAATGAAATAAAACCTCATAAACCTTCTGATATTAATTATACTATTTTCCTTCCACCCTCATCGTCCTGACTCCTGACCCTGAGGCTGACCAGTGTGCCTGCACACCAGGAGATAGTGGATAGTAAAACTGCTTTATCTTCTTCATATCTGTCTGTTGGATTTTTTAATAAATTTTGGACTTGTTTCATGACTGCAGTTGTTGTGTCTGTTATCCAGTGTGACAGTGCTGTTAAAGATTCATATAATTTGGTACAACTTACAAATCGACTTAAAACAGTTTTTACTTGTACTAAAGATTTTAGGAGTACTTCTACTTTTACCCTCCTTAGAGAATTATTGGAAAGTAACAGTTCTTTTACATTCCTTTATATATATATATATATATATATATATATATATATATATATATATATATATATATATATATATATATATATATATATATTTTAAGGGAAACAAAGTTAATATCAGCTTCATTGTGAGAGAAGTTCACACTCTGTAGCCACTGCAGTATATGGTTCCTGTATTTATGTCTGGTGTAAATGGAGTACACAGATATATATTTTTCACAGACCAGTAGTGTCTCAGGTGTCTGATGCGACTGATTCATAATTCAGTGATTTATCAGAAACTTGTTGCCAAATCATTTCCCTGTGTTAGCCAATGTATTCATGTTTTATTTAACCTTTGTGGACTGTTCGAAAACACAAAATATTTTTTTCTCAAATTCCTTCACATAAATCTGTTTATCAACCTCAGTCCTGATGAAAACTACTAAATATAATTTATTTTAGAAATCCAGGATTTTAATTCCCTAAGTGATGTCACTGATTTGGGGTTAAAAAAAACAACAGCACACAAAATGACATATTTTCAATATAAAATGTGATTGTGGACTGGATATTTTTTTACCTTTTATCACAGTCGTGGATATGTCGTATGTATATATACACTATATTGCCAAAAGTATTCGCTCACCTGCCTTGACTCGCATATGAACTTAAATGACATCCCATTCCTAATCCATAGGGTTCAATATGACGTCGGTCCACCCTTTGCAGCTATAACAGCTTCAACTCTTCTGGGAAGGCTGTCCACAAGATTTAGGAGTGTGTTTATGGGAATTTTTAACCATTCTTCCAGAAGCGCATTTGTGAGGTCACACACTGATGTTGGATGAGAAGGCCTGGCTCTCAGTCTCCGCTCTAATTCATCCCAAAGGTGTTCTATCGGACTGAGGTCAGGACTCTGTGCAGGCCAGTCAAGTTCATCCACACCAGACTCTGTCATCCATGTCTTTATGGACCTTGCTTTGTGCACTGGTGCACAGTCATGTTGGAAGAGGAAGGGGCCAGCTCCAAACTGTTCCCACAAAGTTGTGAGCATGGAATTGTCCAAAATGTCTTGGTATGCTGAAGCATTCAGAGTTCCTTTCACTGGATTCCACTTTTGACTGTGGAATATTTAGGAGCGAGGAAATTTCACGACTGGATTTGTTGCACAGGTGGCATCCTATCACAGTTCCACGCTGGAATTCACTGAGCTCCTGAGAGCGACCCATTGTTTCACAAATGTTTGTAAAAACAGTCTGCATGCCTAGGTGCTTGATTTTATACACCTGTGGCCATGGAAGTGATTGGAACACCCGATTCTGATTATTTGGATGAGTGAGCGAATACTTTTGGCAATATAGTGTATATATATATATATATATATATATATATATATATATATATATATATATATATATATATATATATATGACCTCCTGAGACCTGAGAAAAAAAAATATTTTTAAAATGTATAAAATATTTAAAAATCTATATAAAATATTTTTTTATATACATTAAATGTTGGGGTGGTAAAAACAAATACATTGCAAAAGATTTTTTAAAAATTTTTTTATTTTGTTTCAATTTTATAGCATGGGATTTCATTGTTCTAATGAAAAATCCCTCAATACTCACGTTTTCATTCAATTTTCTCACATTTCCATGAATATATTCAGATTTTGATCATATATTCTCAAGATTTTGTCAGCGTGTTCAGTTTTAAATAAATTTGTTCAGTTTTTTAATAAAAATTTCTCAGTCTTTCATTCAATATACTTATGATTTTTTTCTGAATGTCACAGTGATCCTGAATAGGCGCACTGTCCACTGTTTGTACCTAAGGCAACTGCCAGATTTGTACATCCCTGACTTTCTACTACTAGAGCAATGTTTATTCTGGATCAAACATTTTTAAAGTGCTGCACACACACACATTATTGATCACGTGGCAATTACCAAGGAAATGTCTTTATTGAAATGTGGCAAGAAAAGGGTCCATAAATACTGATTTATATACAGGTGAATCACTCAATATATTCAACTGATATTTCAATATATTCATATTTTGATTATATATTCTCAGATTTTGGTTAAATTTTCTCACATTCCAATTAATTTATATAGGTTTTTGTTTTATATTCTCGGGATTCTATCAAAATATAAATTTTTCAATCTGTATATTCAGAGTTTTGAATAAATATTCTCAAGTTATTCAATCAATATTCTCATTCATTATATTCCTAAAGGACATGCCATAATATATAATTAATCAAATGCTGCAGAAATACGTTTTTGTATAAGATAGACATGACTGCAGTTTTCTTCAGTAATATTGTGCATATATGATCTCTGTGTGTTAATTGCTGACAAGCCTTTTTAACACCCCAAAATGTGATTTTCTTCATGACAGACATCAGGATAAAATTGGCAAATTGGCATCATCAGCTAGTGCAGGGTAAGTAGATTAAAATAGCTCATACATTCACTTTGACATGTTTTTTATAATATGGTTTATTAAGATCATTACATTTGGGCCTTTTTCCTCTTTTCCACCAGGTATTCACAACATGAGATGGGTGTGTAAAATATGTAGCTTCAAATAAGAAAAAAGAATAGGATCGTTGAAGCACTATCTACTAAAACATGGAATTGGTGGCCGCTGCCAGTCATATCCTTGTCTTTACACAGATTGCCCTTGTTCTTTCAAAACATTTATTGGCATTCGAACACACATGTCCCGACATCACACTGAATCAGTGACACCAGGAGATGTTCTTTCATTCAGTTGTGTGCTGTGTAGTTCTAGTTGTTTTAATTCAGAGAAGTTGTATTTTGAGCATCTTGGCAGCCATTTGAGGAAGTTTGAGGTAGTTGCATGTGTATTCAAAGATTGCAATTTCAGCACAAACAGATATGCCAACTTTGCCACACATAGGCACAGGAAACATACACCACATACCCTTGAAGACTTTAAAGTTGAAGTCTTGAAAACATACACTGTTCCAGCTGTTGATAGGGATGATTCAGTGTTTGGTGAAAATGAGGAAGAGGCTGAGCCTCTGTTTGGGATTTGTCTCAGATTATAAAAGGGAAGTTTGGGCATCTCTTCCTAAAGCTGGAAAGCACTTTTAATGTGCCAAATAAATGCATTGATGAAATCGTAGATGAGCTCCAGTTCATATGCCGGAGTGCGTCTGGTCCATTGATAAGAGACATTGTTGAATCCACCTTAAAACAACACAACTGTGCTTTAGATTCTGCAGTCATTTTAGATTTGGTAAAAAATCTTTGTGAATCTCACCCAGTAAGTTCTGCATTAGGGACAAATGGTCCCTTTGCAAATGCGTACAAGAGAAGAGAATTCATCAAAAAACACTTTTCTGTTGTTGAACCAAGAGAGTATGTACTTGATGGTGTGGAGGGTAAAACTTTCAGTATGTACCAATATTGCAATCACTACTCCATGTCTTAAACAGTCAGGCTGTCCAAAATGCAGTTGGTAGTGACACGAAATTTAGAAGTGCTTCACAATTCACTACCGGTAGGTCATTTCATGATGGATCTCTTTATCAACAAAATGATTTTTTCTCTGAGGAAGACAGACTTAGTCTTGTTTTGTATATTGATGACTTTGAGGTGTGTAATCCCCTGGGGACATCACGAAAAAAGCACAAAATCACAGCAGTCTATTGGGCATTAGGGGACATTCCAGCACAGTCCCGATCAACATTGGCATCCATATATTTAGCTACATTGTGCAAGGCGGAGGACACAAAACATTTTGGATTTCAGGCAGTTTTAGAGCCACTCTTGACAGATCTTCAAAGTTTAGAAAAAGATGGACTTTTTGTTGCAAGTTTAGGGAAAGTCATCAGAGGGACTGTGGTGACTGTGGTGGCTGATAATCTTGTAGCTCATTCTCTGGCAGGATTTGTTGAGAGCTTTACAAGCGGTTACATCTGCCGTTTTTGCCTTGGGGAACGATCAGCGTTTCAGTCCAAAGAAGTGAGATCTGGCCTTTTTCAGCCAAGAACGAAAGAGCAGCATACACAGCATGTTCGTGTAGCTCTGTCCAACTCGAAAGACACTCCATGTTTTGGTGTGAAAAAACAGTGTGCACTTTCTGAAAAACTTGATCATTTCCATGTAACATCTGGTTACCCTCCAGATGTTTTACATGACCTTCTTGAAGGCATTGTTCCAGTGGAGCTGGCACTGTCGTTTGATGTCTTCATCATGAAGAAATTATTTTCCTTGATGGAGCTCAATAATTCCATTCGGCTCTTTCCATACAAGTGGAGCGATAAAACAAATCGTCCTCATCTTGTCCCTGGTAACCTTGCAGCACGAGGATCAGTGGGAGGCAATGTGCATGAAAACTGGTGTTTGTTGCGTCTACTGCCTCTAATAATAGGCCTAAAAGTAACTGATAATGACCCAGTGTGGCAGATGCTGATGACCTTGAAAGACATAGTAGAACTCGTAATGTCCCCAGTTCATACAGAGGAAAGCATTTGTTACCTTGACAGTTTGATTTCTGAGCACAGATGCAGATTTCTTGATGTTTTCCCACAAAAAAAGTTGCTTCCTAAGCACCACTTTCTTGAGCACTATCCTGAGCTCATTCGGGCATTTGGCCCTGTGGCTGCACTGTGGACAATGAGATTCGAAGCAAAACATAGCTTCTTCAAGAGAATTGTCAGACACACATTCAGAAACATCCTGCTGTCCCTTGCCAACAAGCATCAACTCATGATTGCATACCATCTTAATGCATCAAACCCAGAGAGATCAGCACCTGAAGTCACAAAAACAACAGAGGTCACTTTTGAAGTACTTAAAAATGACATACAGGAAATAGTGAGGAGCAGGTTTCCAACTTTGTCAGCAGTGCATGTTACTAATAGTGTGTCCTTTTTAGGCACCAACTATGCAGCAGGAATGTTGGTGTGTTGTGGTTCTACTGCAGGATTACCTGACTTTGCAGAGGTGATGCAGATAATGGTAGTACACGACAAACTGGCATTTGTTGTGAAACTGCAAAACACATGGTACAATGAGCATCTTAGGAGCTATGAGTTGGAAAACACTAGCAATGTTCAGTTAATTGAACAAAAAGCACTTGCAGATTTTTTGCCTTTGGCTGTGTACAGTGTGGAGGGAAGGCGACTAGTTACCTTGAAGCATTACATTTGCTTGCCCTATTAGATGTCACATATTAGTGCAGTGTTATTTTGGCTTCATGTAGGTAAGAAAAGATTTAAAATGCATTAATTCCTAATTCTTTTTTGTGTTATTCAGCTTCTCTTGCCGAGATGGGCACCCCAGCAAAGCTTCGGGTTATTTTGGATGATGCTGGTGTTCGCAAACTGGTTCTTCCCAAAGGCATCCCTGGTACAGTCCAGGACCTTGTGGCTGTTATTCAAAATACATTTAATATTTTAGGGGATTTTACGCTGACGTATCAAGACCAAGAATTTGGTGGCCAGTTTTTCACTTTGAGTTCTATTGATGAGGTGGAAGATAAAGGCACACTGAAAGTGGTGCAAGCTCAGTTTCCAATCCTGCAAAATATTGTGCTCAGTGTGGGTACAGGGGGAGAGTCAGAGTTTGAGTCCTCAATGTCAGATCAGCAAACCGATAGCTCTACCCACTCTTATGGATCTCAGGATACCATTTTGCTGTCTTCTTCTGATGAAAGTGGGACTCCTCACCGTTCACAGCCTTGGCCAGCCAAGTTTCAAATACCAGCCTTTTCCTATGATGTAGAGCTTTTATTGGATGCAGGAAATAAGGCCTACCAAAAGGATGGCACCCTCATAAACAACCCAAGAGTGACCAGTAGTGTACTGGAGAGATTAGCTGAAGCTATATTTGGATATACAGCATACCCAACTGGATTACAAGTTTTAGCTGTGGTAGCCCTGATTGAAAAGTACCCATGCCTCAAAGAGCCAGGTTCTTTTAATGGCTTATATGGATGGCAGCAAAGGATAAAATACAAAATGGGCAATTATCGGGCAAAAGTAAGAAGTCGCCAACTTGCCTGTCCAGAGTTAGAGGTTAACTCACAGAAAAGAAAGTCAAGTGGAAGTAACCCACCCAAAGGCATAAAAAGGCCCAAGAAAGCTGAAGTTAACTACCTGCCTCCAATGCCATTCGGAGAGACAGAAGAATCCTTAGAAAATGAAAGAATGGACCTGCTCAAGGAAATAAAGAAGAAAAACAACAAAAAGATAACAGATGAAAAAATGGACAAGTCTTTCTCCTATCGAAGACTAGAAGTGGTCAGGCATTGTCCTGCCGTACAGGATTTCATGGAGAGATGGCCTGCTCTTTTCTGTGAAGCTCAGGTAAATCTGGGCCATTAGCTCTCATTAGCTGATTTGTTGTCTACAGTTAATGAAATCACTCACTACTTATTTGTAGTAGTAACATTTTGACATTTTTGCTAAAAAACCAAACTAGCCCTGAAAGGATGATCTCTACAAAATGTAGTGAAAATTATATTTGGTATTGTAGGACTCTTGAGTAATGCTGATTTGTGTTAGGTTTGCCTATGAGTGACTTATTGTGAATATTACAGTAATGCACATGGAAATTTGTGTGTGTGTCACTTTTTTGTTTCAGATCAAAGAAGAGTTCAAAAGAATTACCACAATTCATCTGGAGTGAACCTTTTTCTCAAAGCTGGACATCTACACTCCCAGACTTCTGGACATGTTTCAGGCAAAAGGAGGAGTAGCAGGCACAAAAATAAGGCCCATCTTGGATTCATTCAGTCAGGTAAAGGGTAAAATTATGAAATTCACTGAGAACCAAAAACACTTTCCTAGTTATAAAATTTTTGTTATTTTGTATTGTTGTCACACTATTGACAGTAGGGGTGGGTGATATGGCAAAAAAAAATCACAAATTGGGGCGACAGCGGAGCTATAACTGCAGCAGCGAGAGTGGAGAAGTGGTCGGAGCTGAGAAGCTGGGTAAAACTTGATGTACAGCTGTTAAAGATGTTGAACAGTGAACACAGCGGCTCCTCTAGACCAAACTGCTGTAAAGAGGGTGGTAACTCCTGGCGTGAGAGCACATACACACGCGGGATACAGGCGCACACAAAGTGTTCCCGAAGTCGGACCGCTGCGCTGAGCACCTATTTAAATATTCAGCGTGAATCGCTCCATCAGCTGGTAACAATAAAACATGAAAGACAAACTAAAGGTGCCACAGATGTTTTAAACTCAATTATTAGTGGATCCTCCTGCAGAATAATATAACATATTTGTTTAAACTAATGAGGAAGGAGAAAAGAAGAGGAAGCTGATTAACTAACGGGCTGACTGATCTGTAGACCTGATTAACAAAACTGAGACTGAAAAAGTGGGAGGGTGAACGCAGGTAGAGAGAAGCAGCAGAAATGAGACCCAGAGAGAGATTTATGTCTAGTAAATATAAACGTGATTGTCAGTGTAGAGATGGAAAGACCAGAGAGACAAAATGCTGAAGACACAGGGACAGATACATGTGAAGACACTTTTTTTTTTTTTACACTTTTTCAGAATGCTAAATATTCACTCATTTGTTGTTGGTCATGTTTACATTTCTAGCTCTTACAGTTTCTGTAGGACACATGTTAGTTAGTATGGAAGCAATATTAAAATTTTCTAAAAAAAACAACTCAGGAAAATCCAGGTCCTTAGTAAAATCCCTGCTTATCAATTAATCGTTAATCGATCGTTGTCGTTAATCGTTAATTGATCGTTGATAGCAGAGAGAGCAACGTGGATACACACCAGCCACTGTAAGCGGGTACCAGTGCCGGATCAGGAACTAGGGGGAGAGTAAAGATACACCTAAGATACTCTAACACCCGTACTTAGGAAGACAACCCTAATGGATAGTGTTCTAGACCCTCTGTGAGGTGGGACGAGTGCGTAAGGGCAGTGCCTGCACTCTGAGCACCAATATACGTCAAGAAAGGTGAAGGTTCACTTAAAGTTTGGTGTTGTTCATAGGAATCATCTGAGACACAAAAAGGTGAACCTCGAAAAGACATCACTCCTGTGCACACTGTTTGGACACCCCAAGTGGTGTAGCATGTGTAAACCCATTTCCTCAAGAGAAGACAAGAGTGCACCTCTACTGAAGTGAGAAAATCAAATAGTAGAGCAAAGATGAAAGGGTTGACATTATCCCTTACATTAGCACTATGGCTGTGCGTAAAATGGACCAAACCAGAGACTAACATAGAGCTAACAGAAGGAACTGTTATTATAATAAGGGAAATATATGGGAATGGGTTCATTATCTCTACAAATACCCATGTGGGTCAAAAGGGTGGCTCACAGTGGGGTGTAGTACCAGTACATCTTTGACGAGTCACCGTCCAGGAGGTTGCTCCTGGAGTAAGAACAGACCAACAGTTAAATTTATTTTAAACAGAGGCAATTTCTGGTGTGCTACTGAGCAGATAGGCACTGACTCCTAAGAACACACGGTGGACATTGAAGTGATTAAACCAGCTGTGATAGATAGGGTAATAATTGTAGTCATACCAGTTCTGGCCCAGGCTAATTTGGAAGATGATCTCACCAAACAGATTTCCACCATTAAGGGGTCTAACGCCACTGATCTGCAGAAACGAACAGAACTCACTCTGACTAAGTGTGAAGACAATTACACCTGTGCTTTAGCCCTTATGCAACACGAAGAACTTCAAATCAATAAGTCATGCTGGCTTTGTCTTCAAGTTCATCAGATGTTCAAAACTGTTCCTATAACTACAGGCATGATAGAACAGGTGTTGACATCCTGCAAACTCCCGGCTAGTATCAGTAATGTAGTTATGATGGGGAAAAGCCTTCTGACTAGCGGGAATGTAAGTTTCAACAGAGCAAATTGCACTGAAAAGCAACCAAAGTATCCTACACACCTAGTGTTCAGAGTGACAAAAGAGCAGGCTGATACTTGTGTATGCAGAGACTCGGGAAAAACAAACATGGGCATGTCGTGGTGCAAGCTGAACGTGTATGTTCTGGACAACAACGAGTTTTCAGCAAAGCAAGGTACCTGCACCAACATGGAGCCGGCCAACTGCACAGCGAAGTTGCTTGGCGGGACCCAAGTGAATTTCACATGCTCTTTCACAAGACTCACTTCATCAGCTGCTGCAATATGGGTGTGTGGCAATACAGGATTCTACCGACTACCTATGAAGGGCTGGAGAGGTTGCTTCTACCCAGTGTTACTCACTACTGGAACATCAGTGTATATACCTGATTATGAGAACAATACTAGACAGAAGAGAGCAGCATAGTAGCATAGTCTGAAAACGCCTCGATCACCTGCTCCACTGCGCGGAAGTCTTCATCTCGGCCAAGGAACAGCGTAGTGTCGTCAGCATACGCCGACACCTTGGCCCTAACCCCGTTCGCGCCCGGGATATGAAGTCCCTGAAAATCCGGATCTCTTCTCAGCCTCTCCACCAGAGGCTCTAGGAACAGCACATAGAGCATCAGCGAGAGCGGGCACCCCTGCCTGACCCCCCCTTTCTGCTCGATCAGCTCGGAAAGATGTCTGTTAATGGTGACACGGCTCACTGCCCCGGCATAAAGCAGTCGCACCATGGCAGTGAAAACCAGACCAAAGCCCATTCGTTCCAAGAGCGCAAACAGAAACGTGTGCAACACACGATCGAAGGCCTTCTCCTGGTCCAAATTCAGCAAAGCCAGCGGTACCTGGCGTTGCGTCGCCCATGCCAAAGCATCTCTGACCAGCGCCAGGTTCATACCACACATCCGTCCGGGCACCCCACAAGTCTGGTCAGGGTGCACAACCGTGGCCATCACCCTTCCAAGGCGTAGGACCAGTAACTTGGCAACGATCTTATAATCTGCCATCAACAATGTGATCGGCTGTCACCCTTCTTATGTAGGAGGGCGATATGCCCGACTCTCGCTGACTGTGGAAGGAGCCCAGCCCCAAACGCATCCCTGTAAATGGCCACCAGATCTGGGCCCACAAGGGGCCAAAAGGTCCGGTACCACTCCACAGGGAGACCGTCCCCTCCAGGAGCCACGCCTGTTTTCAGAGAGAGCATAGCACTCTCCACCTCCTCTAGAGACACCTGCTCTTCCAACTCCACTACGCTTTCCTCAGGCAGTCTATCTGCCACAGAGTCCAGAAACCCGGCTGTCAGTTCACCGCTCAATCCCCTTTGTTGGATGAGGTCGCAGTAGAAGGCACTAGCGCAGCCCAACATGTCCTCGGGCACAGTCAGTACCCAGGTACCATCACTCAAACCCTCTATATAAGACCCTCTCTGCCGGCTTCTGACACTATTTGGCAAATTCCCCGGAGAGTGGACCAGGCCACACGGAGCAGCCGGGTCCGTCTTCAACCTAACGAGGAACCTGCGCTTCCCGTTCCAGACACCGAAGCACCCTCGCAGCTTCTTGACCTTGTCTGCCACGAAGGGGTTGTAAACATGCACAGTGATGGGGACCTCATCCATGGCGAACAACGGGACCAGCCGAAGACCACGAAGCACCTCCTCCTCCCTGAGCTGTGAGCACCGGTCGAAAAAGGCAGAGCAGTCAGATAAGGCAGCGAAAGTGATGTCCAGGAACCCAGAGGAACAAAAATCCTGCAGGCAAAGGACCTGGGAGGGAGCCAATCTGCTAAAATCCCTGAGCAGCTGGAGCAAAACCCAACCCCAGCAAAATCGCGTCTTCACGTCCTCCGCAGCATCTCTGCAGAGCTCCACCCGAACAGAATGACGAAGCCGCACCACTCGGGCCGGCTGACGTTCAGCTCCTCTCTCCATGGCTATACTTGAGCTTAGCCAAAAGGCCGAGAACCAATAAACCTTTATCTCTTCTGCTTAACGGATAGACTCAAGCCACACCTATAGGGGTTGGACAATGAAACTGAATCACTGGCCAATTTAGTGTTGCAGGTTTCATGGCTAAATTTGACCAGCCTGGTGGCCAATCTTCATTGATTGCACATTCCACCAGTAAGAGCAGAGTGTGAAGGTTTAATTAGCAGAGTAATAGCACAGTTTTGCTTAAAATATTGCAATGCACACAACATTATGGGTGACATATCAGAGTTCAAAAGAGGACAAATTTTTGGTGCATGTCTCACTTGCGCATCTGTGACTAAGACAGCAAGTCTTTGTGATGTATCAAGAGCCATGGTATCCAGGGTAATGTCAGCATACCACCAAGAAGGACGAACCACATCCAACGGGAGTAACTGTGGATGCAAGAGGAAGCTGTCTGAAAGGGATGTCCGGGTGCTAACCCGGATTGTATCCAAAAAACATAAAACCACAGCTGCCCAACTCACTGCAGAATTAAATGTGCACCTCAACTCTCCTGTTTCCACCAAAACTGTCCGTCGGGAGCTCCACAGGGTCAATGTGCATGGCCGGGCTGCTATAGCCAAACCTTTGGTCACTCATGCCAATGCCAAACGTCGGTTTCAATGGTGCCAGCAGCGAAAATCTTGGGCTGTGGACAATGTGACACATGTATCGTTCTCTGATGAGTCCACCTTCACTGTCGTTCCCACATCCGGGAGAGTTGCGGTGTGGAGAAGCCCCAAAGAACCGTACCACCCAGACTGTTGCATTCCCAGAGGGATGCATGGGGGTGGATCAGTGATGGTTTGGGCTGCAATATCATGGCATTCCCTAGGCCCAATACTTGTGCTAGATGGGCGCGTCACTGCCAAGGACTACCGAACCATTCTGGAGGACCATGTGCACCCAATGGTTCAAACATTGTATCCTGAAGGCGGTGTCATGTATCAGGATGATAATGCACCAATACACACAGCAAGACTGGTGACAGAGTGGTTTGATGAACATGAAAGTGATGTTGAACATCTCCCATGACCTGCACAGTCACCAGATCTAAATATTATTGAGCCACTTTGGGGTGTTTTGGAGGAGCGAGTCAGGAAACGTTTTCCTCCACCAGCATCACGTAGTGACCTGGCAACTATTCTGCAAGAAGAACAGCTCAAAATCCCTCTGGCCACTGTGCAGGACTTGTATCTGTCATTCCCAAGATGAATTGATGCTGTATTGGCCGCAAAAGGAGGCCCTACACCATACTAATGAATTATTGTGGTCTAAAACCAGGCGTTTCAGTTTCATTGTCCAACCCCTGTATAAAGGCATGCATAAAGTCACATAACCAAATAAGACCCAACTCCTGGAAATTACCCACTTAACATTGAAACATACACAGCTTTGCCAGAGCAAAACTCATAAAAATACATCAAGCTCATTGATGTTCCTCTCCACAGAAATTTTGTCCTCTTCAACAAAAAGCAAAAGATTTATACATGACTTAATAAAAACCAGAGCCATAAAGAAAAACGAAAGCTGATTAGCACCAGGAAACCCTTGTCGGAGAAAGACAATGCTCGATGAGGGTAAGGCCCGCCCTTTGGGTTGGTTGAGTGGAGAAAGGGTGGGGAAAGGCTGACGAGCAACAACTGACAGTGGTGAGCAGAAGGAGGCGAAGGTAGGCTAGGGAACAGGTTGGGTTGAATGCAGAAATAATTTGATGAGTAAGTAAGTAAGTAAGTAAGTCAGTAAATGAGTAAGTTAATAATTTTTTGTCCTTTATTTTACATCAGAAAACAGTGCACCAAGCCTGGACGTACTGCAATACCAGGCCGATCCACGGAGCGGACGTAGCCCCTTATCCGGCTCCCAGCTCTGAAAATCTGTTTAATATAGAGGACGTGTGAGATATTACACTAAGAAGAACAGATTGTTTTTTTCCAATCCAAATCCTACCCATATCCATACCTAACCATTCACATTCTCAAGGCCAGACTAAGGCCAAAAATCCAGACCAGTGAAGACAATAGATCCTAGCTAAAAAGCCTGAGAAGCGATCCTACACAAACCCCATTCCATCTATTCTCCTTCTCAAACCCAGTCAAAGCCCAAAACCAGACTAGAAAACACTTGATCTTAGCCAAAAGGCCAAGAAGCAATAAACATTTATCTCCTCTGCTTAATGGACAGCCTCAGGCCACACCTATACAAGATGCATAAAACCATATAAGCAAATAAGACCCAACTCCTGGAAACTACCCCTTTAAGATTGAAGCATACACAGCTTTGCCAAAGCAAAGCTCATAAAAATACATCAAACTCATTGATGTTCCTCTCCACAGAAATTTTTAGTAAAATACAAATGATTTATAAGTGATTTAAGAGAAACCAGAGCTATAAAGAAAAAAACGAGCAAGCAGCACCTGGAAACCCTTATCGGGGAAACACAATGCTCGATGAGGGTAAGGCCGGCCCCTTTTTTTTTCTTTTTTTTTTTTTTAATATCCTTTCCGTCACACTCGTCTTCTCAAAGCCAGACTAAGAAGTGCAATGTGAATACAGTCACAGCCCAAAGCCAGACCAGAGAACACTTGATCTTAGCCAAAAGGCCAAGAAGAAATAAACTTTTATGTCTTCTGCTTAACGGACAGCCCCAGGCCACACCTATACAGGCATGCATGAAGTCACATAACCAAATAAGACCCAAGTACTGGAAACTACCCATTTAACATTGAAGCATACACAGCTTTGCCAGAGCAAAGCTCACAAAAATACACGTAGGATTGCTTCTCGCTTCTCTATTTTAAACAGATTTTTAGAGCTGGGAGGCGGAAAAGGGACTTGCTCGTGGATCGGCCTGGTATTGCAGTACTTCCAGGCTTGATGCAACATTTACTGATGTAAAATGAAGGAAAATCAATTACTGACTTACTGACTGACTTACTAAATTATGTCTGCATTCAACCCGCCCTGTTCCCTAGCCTATCTTGACCTCCTTCTGCTCACCACTGTCAGTTGTTGCTTGTCAACCTTTCCCCACACTTTCTCCACTCATCCAACCCAAGGGGCCGGCCTTACCCTCATCGAGCATTGTGTTTCTCTGACAAGGGTTTCCTGGTGCTGCTTGGTTTTTTTTTCTTCACAGCGCTGGTTTCTCCTAAGTCATGCGTAAATCTTTTGCCTTTTATTGGAGATTTCTGTGGAGAGGAACATCAATGAGCTTGATGTATTTTTCTGTGCTTAGTTCTGACAAAGCTGTGTATGCTTCAATGTTAAATGGGTATTTTCCAGGAGTTGGGTTTTATTTGCTTATATGATTTTATGCATGCCTATGTAGGTGGGGCCTGAGGCTATCTGTTAAACAGAAAAGATAACAGTTTATTGCTCCTCTGCCTTTTGGTGTTCTCTGTTCTGATTTTGGGCTGTGACTGTATTCACATTACACTTCGTAGTCTGGCTTTGAGAAGGCGAGTGTGACGGAAAGGATATAAAAAAAATAAAAGTGGCCGTCCTTACCCTCATCGAGCATTGTGTTTCTCCGACAAGGGTTTCCTGGTGCTGCTTGTCTTGAGGGTTTTTTTTGTTGTTTTTTTTTAAGTTTTGGTTTCTCTTAAGTCACGCATTAACCTTTTGCCTTTTAGTAAAGTTTTCTGTGGAAAGGAACGTCAATGAGTTACAAGCTGTGTATGCTTCAATGTTAAATGGGTATTTTCCAGGAGTTGGGTCTTATTTGCTTATGTGACTTTATGCATGCATGTATAGATGTGGCCTGAGGGTGTCCGTTAAGCAGAGGAGACAAAAGTTTATTGCGTCTTGGCATTTTGGTTAAGATCAAGTGTTCTCTGGTCTGGTTTTGGGCTTTGACTGGGTTTGAGAAGGAGAATGGACATCATTTTTCATCGAACTGGCTCGTTTCCTGCCTCGGCGCAGTGTGCTCTCTGCATTGTGCTTCTCTGGCGCTGAAAATGCGATTCCGCAAGTCTCAGCGCTCTACGAGCAAGGGAAAGCGGTTTTTCAGACAAACGCATGTGTGCAGCTGAATGGGGCAGTTTTCTTTGACTTTTTTCACGTTTGGGGTCGACTATGATATGAAACGTGATTGTTTACTTTAAAATGCCAAAATTCATAAGAAACAATGGAAAGTCATAAAAAATATGAATTTTGATATGACATGATTTTTTTCATCAAAGTGCAAAAATTCATAAGAAACATGGAAAAAGTGATACTCCATGAAAATTCACTTAACAAAGTCAACTTTCAAGATTTTTCATCGAACTGGCTCGTTTCCTGCCTCGCCGCAGTGTGCTCTCTGCATTGTGCTTCTCTGGCGCTGAAAATGCGATTCCGCAAGTCTCAGCGCTCTACGAGCAAGGGAAAGCGGTTTTTCAGTCAAACGAATGTGTGCAGCTGAATGGGGCAGTTTTCTTTGACTTTTTTCACATGTTTGGGGTCGACTATGATCATATGATCTTCATATATATAATGATTATATATAAAATAAATATATCCCGGAGCCTGGCTCCCATGAGTTACAGCATGTCGGTTGAGGTATAATGAAATGACTATAAATAGTGATAGCTCAGTTGTGAGCTGTGTAATAGTTAATTGAGTTTTTGAGAAGGATGCAATGGACCCCATGAGCAAGTGAGCCGACCTGGAGATGCTACAATATTTTGGTGTGATTTATACACATGGGTTTGTGCATTCTGACTTTTGGAGGCTTTATTATGTCCATTTTATAATCAAACATGAAAAGATTTTAAAGGTCATCTGTCCTTGTTCTGATCGTGTTAAATAGACTACGTTGCCAAAAGTTTTGGGACATCTGCCTTTACATAGACATGAATTTTAATGACATCCCATTCTTAATCCATAGGTTTTAATATGGAGTAGGCCTGCCCTTTGCAGCTGTAACAGCTTCAACTCTTCTAGGAAGGCTTTCCACAAGGTTTAGGAGTGTGATTATTGGAATGTTTGACCATTCCACTAGAAGCGCATTTGTGAGGTCAGGCACTGATGTTGGATGAGAAAGTATGGCTCATAGTTTCTGCTCTAATTCATCCCAAAGGTGTTCTGTCGGGTTGAGGTCAGGACTCTTTGCAGGCCAGTCAAGTTCCTCCACACCAAACTCACTCATCCATGTCCTTATGGACCTTGCTTTGTGCACTGGTGTACAGTCATGTTGGAACAGGAAGGGGTCATCCCCAAACTGTTCCCACAAAGTTGGGAGCATGAATTTGTTGAGAATGTCTTAACGACACATTCTTTCACAAATGTTTGGAGAAGCAGTCTGCATGCCTAGGTGCTTGATTTTAAACACCTGTGGCCATGGAAGTGATTAGAATACCCGAATTCAACGATTTGGAGGGGTGTCCCAAAACATTTGGAAATACAGTGTATAAACACAACTAGACTGAAATATACCAGTATGATATGCAACTAATTGTAAAACATGAATTAGCTAAGGAAACCAGTAGATATCAGTTTATACCAGGCTCAGCAGTATCACTCTCAGTTATGATCAGTTAATTAAATAAAAAATTCATTAGGCAAGAGGAATTTAGGGAGAAACTTGTTAATTAACTGATGAGAAACTGAACAACTGTGTTTACTCTAGTGATCCACTGTGGGCCAGCAGAGCCAGCATCCAAGCACACCTCCTTTAATGCATCAGTTGCATTTCTGGGTTTAAAATGTGAGTTAAAGCAGGAAAATCACCAAACTGGATGCTGGCCTTTCAGGACTGGAGTTTGTACCTACGGATTAGTTTATAATCAGGGTCCATCTGCTGTGTGACAGACATACAAATGTGTTTTAAATGTGGGGTTGGTTGTCTGTATTGAACCAGGGCAAGCAGACACACAGTAAGGAGTGTGAGTGTGAGAGAGTGTGTATGCATGAGAGAGTGACACAGAGAGCAGTATGTCATCCTTTGCTTATACTGTATCTGCATGTAGACATACAGTAGGGTCCTTTCCTTCCCTCCCCACGCACAGTCCCTGCTCCTCCTTTCAGCAGCTACAGACAACCAGATCACAATCCTACTACATCACGAACAAACCAGCACAGCTGCACACACATACACACACACACACACACATTTTTAATTATAAAATTAAACTACCTTTGTTGTGGGACTGTTGAAGTCCTTTTAAGTCTTTTATTCTCACATTCTTACATCTTACATTCTCTGATGTCTGACAGCTGGGTCTAAGTTCAGGGTAGCTTGGAGTTGCTTCGTTCTCTTCATTCATAGTAAGTCATTTTGCATAAAAGCAACCAGCAAATCTACTAGTGAATGCTGCTAGACAAATGACAGTGATCTGAAACACACCAGCAAGTCCACCTCTGAATGGCTAAAAAAAAATAATGTTTTGGAGTTAGCTACCTAGTCAAAGTCCAGACTTAAATCCGATTGAGATTCTGTGGCATCACTTTAAACAGACCGTTCATGCTAGAAACCCTCCAGTGTGGCTGAATTAAAACAATTTAAAACAATTCTGCAAAGAAGAGTGAAGCAAATTTCCTCCAGAGTGATGTGAAAGACTCATTGCCAGTTATTGCTTATGCTTGATTGCAGTTGTTCGTGCCGAAGGGGCCACAAACAGGTTATTAGGTTTTGGGGGCAATTACTTTTTCACATAGGGCCAGGCAGGTTTGGACAGTTTTTTACCCCTTAATAAATGATATCATAATTTAAAAACTGCATTTTGTATTTACTCGCATAATTATCTTTGTATAATAAAATTGATGATCTGAACCATTTAAGTGAAAAAAAAACTTTTATTTTTACACTGTATATATATATATATATATATATAGAATAATATCAAATAAGAAATAAAGCTCAGATATTTAGATATAGACGGCCATGTTTTGTTTTTTTTAGAGTGGGGGGGGGATCACTGCGCATGGGCACTGCGCAGCGTCACAGAACTCTTTACGTAATGTTTGTGTTTAAACTGTGTTTCCTTTTAAACACTAAGGTGTTGTGGTTGTGAAGCAAGACTTGGATTATCCTTTGTGATTTTTCTACACTCCTGATTTCTTCTTACTCCGCGACTGGACCTGACTCTTACACCGACTCTACAGCAGTGATGATGAACTTCGGAGGAGGAGCCGCGCTTCAGCAGCACCAGGATGTGGAGCCCGAGCCCGAGCCCGAGCCCGGATGGAGCGGACTGGACGACCCCTGGAACGGTCAGTTACTGACTTTTCTCTCTTTGTCTTAAGTATAAAGTCTTTTAAACACCGCGGTATTATAAAAAAAAAACCGCAGTCGGGAATATCGTTTTATTTGGTTAGATGATTTGGAGAAAATCTGTTCGGCTAATCGATATTTTGCTAATCGCTTTACGGACACAATCATTATGCTAAAGCTAGCGGACAAAGCGGCAGACTCCAGTGAAACGAGCAGGGAAGAAATCAACAGTGTTAATGTTTTCAGATATGTTAAAATCAGCTTTTTATAAAAGTCGGAATGTTTATTTAACGCTTATTAAAGTTTACTAAGACAAGACGAGGAGTGTTAGCAAAGATTAGCTAGACGGCTAGTTAGCATGTAGCTAAGCAATTGTTTTTCAGTGTTCCTAGTTTTTTTTAAAGAGTGAATAAAACAAGTTAAAATGT
Organism: Hemibagrus wyckioides; assembly: GCF_019097595.1. Taxonomy (NCBI): domain Eukaryota; kingdom Metazoa; phylum Chordata; class Actinopteri; order Siluriformes; family Bagridae; genus Hemibagrus; species Hemibagrus wyckioides. Next base: position 9,129,824 of record NC_080738.1, on the reverse strand, counting down.
TACAGTAACATGATCTATTTTATTATTTGAACGATTTTTCATTGTCCGTGTTTGTGGAGTTGTTAAAGCGGAGAGAGGAAGGTGCTGTGAGGAAAGGCAGCTAGCTGAACAAAACCAATCGCTAGAAATAAATGGAGCTAGTGTGGCAAGGTAGAGTGCAGCTTAGGGAAAAATATCAAGCTGTTTGTTTCACTTCTGTTCAGCAAGGATTTGTTTATAGCTGTAATGAATAAAATAGTTAGGAGTAGTGTCATTTACGATAAAGGCAAAATTTTGAGAAGAGACACAAATGGACTCAAAGGGGATGTAAAGCATTGGAGTAAGGAACTGATAAAGAAACACACTGTCATAGAAATGTAGTTTAATCTGCATTGTTCTTGGGAAGATACTTTTGAGCATCGAGAAGTGACCAGTGTGAGTAACGGTGAAGCCGTGATAGCGTAAGTAACTCCTGTAAATGCAGAATATAAATACTGAGTTTTTCTGCACTGTTATAGGAGGATTACAGTAATATAACTTGTGTAAATATGTCTTGTTTTGATAGGGAGGTTTTCCTGCTTTACAAAATATACACAGTGCTGTTAAAAAGGGGTTTCTGCTTCTTTTTATGAGATGTTTTTCAATGTGCCGCATTGTCTGTTTTTCTTCTTTGACACAGGGACACAGAGGGAGACGTTTGTGTTTCCGCAGGATGAGGACGATGACAACTGGCCTGTGCTATGCCTCTCTCCTGTTTGGATGCCAACACCTGTGGGGAGCCCATCCCCACCTATGAGAGGCCTCTCTCCTTTATGTACCCCACCACCTGTGAGGAGCCCATCCCCACCTAGGAGAGGCCTCTCTCCTTTATGTACCCCACCACCTGTGAGGAGCCCATCCCCACCTAGGAGAGGCCTCTCTCCTTTATGTACCCCACCACCTGTGAGGAGCCCATCCCCACCTAGGAGAGGCCTCTCTCCTTTATGTACCCCACCACCTGTGAGGAGCCCATCCCCACCTAGGAGAGGCCTCTCTCCTTTATGTACCCCACCACCTGTGAGGAGCCCATCCCCACCTAGGAGAGGCCTCTCCCCTTTATGCACCCCACCACCTGTGAGGAGCCAATCCCCACCTATGAGAGGTCTCTCTCCTTTATGGACCCCACCACTCGTGAGGATCCCATCCCCACCTATGAGAGGTCTCTCTCCTTTATGGACCCAACCACTTGTGAGGATCCCATCCCCACCTTTGAGAGGTCTCTCCCCTTTATTGACCCCACCACCTGTGAGGAGCCCATCCCCACCTATGAGAGGCCTCTCTCCCGTATTGATCCCACCACCTGTGGAGAGCCTCTCTTCTGTATGGATCCCACCACCTGTATGGATCCCACCACCTGTGGGGAGCCCATCCACACATATTAGAGGCCTCTCTCCTGTATGGATCCGACCACCTGTATGGATCCCACCACCTGTGGGGAGCCCATCCACACATATTAGAGGCCTCTCTCCTGTATGGACCCCACCACCTGCTATGAGCACATCCGCACCTATGAGAGGCCTCTCTCCTGTATGTATCCCACCACCTGTGGGGAGCCGCTCTCCTGTATGGTTCCCAGCACCTGTATGGATCCCACCACCTGTGGAGAGCCCATCCCCACCTATGAGAGGCCTCCCTCCAGTTTGGATCCCACCACCTGTCCCACGCCAGGGCATAAGGAGGAGGAGGGACGAAGAGGATGGCAGTCAAGAAGCCCCTCCGAGTAGACGGCAGCATGTGGATCAGGATGGGTAGCTGGATTTCATCAGGAGGATCGTCCATCACCTCTTATCCATGATGTATAGTAAGTATGTATGGTAAGTATGTGTGGTAAGTATTTCACCCCTAGGTTTCAGCATTAGTCTTTTTTAATAAATATGTAATCCTTTTAAACACGTGGGGTGGTGAGAATCCGCTTGATACCTTCTCATCTGTTGGGTTGGAAAAAAAATAAAAAAAATTTTGGGAACAGGTTACATAGTTAGCTCCAAAATGTTTCATTAGACCCAAGAGCCCAGTGTTCATGCTCAGGCCTCTTCTGTAGTTTTTTAAGAACAGCTCTTACGAGCTCATAGCCCATAGTTCATAGCTACATCATTCAGTCACTTTATGAATCTTGGTGTGATTGGGCAGGCATCCAGAGGATTCTTACCACCGTCTGTAGCATAATCTCTAAATGTAAATCATTTTAATGATAGAATTGTGTTAAGATTAAAGTAGTTATGGCATTTAGTTAAATATGTGAGTCTGTTGTTTCTTGTGTATTTTGCATTTGCATTTAGTTTGTGTTAAATGTATAGGATTTTTATAATATTAATGTTGTTACTTATGTGTATTAGCCTAATTTATATTAATAAATATAATTTGTATTGTTGTAGAATCATGCATTGTTGTAAATATGTAAATATTACATTTTTAAGATTTAGATTTTAATATTAAGTTTTACAAATGTAGTGTTATAAAATGTTAAAATATTATATGAAATATTAATATCAGTAATAAGTGTACAGTTTGTCATTGCTTGTAAATAGTTAATACATTATTTTTTGGTTTAATACACATGTCTCAAGTGTCTTTTTTTATAACACATCATAAACATTTCTCATTTGTTTCTCATATAATTACACAGTAAAAAGAGTACAGTATTGCTGTATTACATATCAGTATTTTTCTAAAACAACAGCCATGTTACTGTGTATAATGCTGTCAGAGAGAGAGAGAGTGTGTGTGTGTGTGTGTGTGTACTGAGATGAAATCACTGAAAGCTAAATAAAATCAGAAGGTTGTGAGTTCCAATCCCAGATCCACCAAGCTGCCACTGCTGGGCCCTCAACCCTCAATTACTCAGTTGTATAAAATAAGATAAAAAGTATCTCTGGATAAGGGCATCTGCTAAATGCCAGAAAAATAAATGTAAATGTCTGATATCTGCCTCTTGTCTCCTCAGTTCTGGTCAAACCTATGAGAGTGTCACACTTATTCAAAACACATCTCACTAAGACCTGTTATAAACATATTCTGTCTAATTTAACTCTGAATGAAATAAAACCTCATAAACCTTCTGATATTAATTATACTATTTTCCTTCCACCCTCATCGTCCTGACTCCTGACCCTGAGGCTGACCAGTGTGCCTGCACACCAGGAGATAGTGGATAGTAAAACTGCTTTATCTTCTTCATATCTGTCTGTTGGATTTTTTAATAAATTTTGGACTTGTTTCATGACTGCAGTTGTTGTGTCTGTTATCCAGTGTGACAGTGCTGTTAAAGATTCATATAATTTGGTACAACTTACAAATCGACTTAAAACAGTTTTTACTTGTACTAAAGATTTTAGGAGTACTTCTACTTTTACCCTCCTTAGAGAATTATTGGAAAGTAACAGTTCTTTTACATTCCTTTATATATATATATATATATATATATATATATATATATTTTAAGGGAAACAATGTTAATATCAGCTTCATTGTGAGAGAAGTTCACACTCTGTAGCCACTGCAGTATATGGTTCCTGTATTTATGTCTGGTGTAAATGGAGTACACAGATATATATTTTTCACAGACCAGTAGTGTCTCAGGTGTCTGATGCGACTGATTCATAATTCAGTGATTTATCAGAAACTTGTTGCCAAATCATTTCCCTGTGTTAGCCAATGTATTCATGTTTTATTTAACCTTTGTGGACTGTTCGAAAACACAAAATATTTTTTTCTCAAATTCCTTCACATAAATCTGTTTATCAACCTCAGTCCTGATGAAAACTACTAAATATAATTTATTTTAGAAATCCAGGATTTTAATTCCCTAAGTGATGTCACTGATTTGGGGTTAAAAAAACAACAGCACACAAAATGACATATTTTCAATATAAAATGTGATTGTGGACTGGATATTTTTTTACCTTTTATCACAGTCTTGGATATGTCGTATGTATATATACACTATATTGCCAAAAGTATTCGCTCACCTGCCTTGACTCGCATATGAACTTAAATGACATCCCATTCCTAATCCATAGGGTTCAATATGACGTCGGTCCACCCTTTGCAGCTATAACAGCTTCAACTCTTCTGGGAAGGCTGTCCACAAGATTTAGGAGTGTGTTTATGGGAATTTTTAACCATTCTTCCAGAAGCGCATTTGTGAGGTCACACACTGATGTTGGATGAGAAGGCCTGGCTCTCAGTCTCCGCTCTAATTCATCCCAAAGGTGTTCTATCGGATTGAGGTCAGGACTCTGTGCAGGCCAGTCAAGTTCATCCACACCAGACTCTGTCATCCATGTCTTTATGGACCTTGCTTTGTGCACTGGTGCACAGTCATGTTGGAAGAGGAAGGGGCCAGCTCCAAACTGTTCCCACAAAGTTGGGAGCATGGAATTGTCCAAAATGTCTTGGTATGCTGAAGCATTCAGAGTTCCTTTCACTTTTGACTGTGGAATATTTAGGAGCAAGGAAATTTCACGACTGGATTTGTTGCACAGGTGGCATCCTATCACAGTTCCACGCTGGAATTCACTGAGCTCCTGAGAGCGACCCATTGTTTCACAAATGTTTGTAAAAACAGTCTGCATGCCTAGGTGCTTGATTTTATACACCTGTGGCCATGGAAGTGATTGGAACACCTGATTCTGATTATTTGGATGAGTGAGCGAATACTTTTGGCAATATAGTGTATATATATATATATATATATATATATATATATATATATATATATATATATATATGACCTCCTGAGACCTGAGAAAAAAAAATATTTTTAAAATGTATAAAATATTTAAAAATCTATATAAAATATTTTTTTATATACATTAAATGTTGGGGTGGTAAAAAAATACATTGCAAAAGATTTTTTAAAAAATTTTTTATTTTGTTTCAATTTTATAGCATGGGATTTCATTGTTCTAATGAAAAATCCCTCAATACTCACGTTTTCATTCAATTTTCTCACATTTCCATGAATATATTCAGATTTTGATCATATATTCTCAAGATTTTGTCAGCGTATTCAGTTTTAAATAAATTTGTTCAGTTTTTTAATAAAAATTTCTCAGTCTTTCATTCAATATTCTTATGATTTTTTTCTGAATGTCACAGTGATCCTGAATAGGCGCACTGTCCACTGTTTGTACCTAAGGCAACTGCCAGATTTGTACATCCCTGACTTTCTACTACTAGAGCAATGTTTATTCTGGATCAAACATTTTTAAAGTGCTGCACACACACACATTATTGATCACGTGGCAATTACCAAGGAAATGTCTTTATTGAAATGTGGCAAGAAAAGGGTCCATAAATACTGATTTATATACAGGTGAATCACTCAATATATTCAACTGATATTTCAATATATTCATATTTTGATTATATATTCTCAGATTTTGGTTAAATTTTCTCACATTCCGATTACTTAATATAGGTTTTTGTTTTATATTCTCGGGATTCTATCAAAATATAAATTTTTCAATCTGTATATTCAGAGTTTTGAATAAATATTCTCAAGTTATTCAATCAATATTCTCATTCATTATATTCCTAAAGGACATGCCATAATATATAATTAATCAAATGCTGCAGAAATACGTTTTTGTATAAGATAGACATGACTGCAGTTTTCTTCAGTAATATTGTGCATATATGATCTCTGTGTGTTAATTGCTGACAAGCCTTTTTAACACCCCAAAATGTGATTTTCTTCATGACAGACATCAGGATAAAATTGGCAAATTGGCATCATCAGCTAGTGCAGGGTAAGTAGATTAAAATAGCTCATACATTCACTTTGACATGTTTTTTATAATATGGTTTATTAAGATCATTACATTTGGGCCTTTTTCCTCTTTTCCACCAGGTATTCACAACATGAGATGGGTGTGTAAAATATGTAGCTTCAAATAAGAAAAAAGAATAGGATCGTTGAAGCACTATCTACTAAAACATGGAATTGGTGGCCGCTGCCAGTCATATCCTTGTCTTTACACAGATTGCCCTTGTTCTTTCAAAACATTTATTGGCATTCGAACACACATGTCCCGACATCACACTGAATCAGTGACACCAGGAGATGTTCTTTCATTCAGTTGTGTGCTGTGTAGTTCTAGTTGTTTTAATTCAGAGAAGTTGTATTTTGAGCATCTTGGCAGCCATTTGAGGAAGTTTGAGGTAGTTGCATGTGTATTCAAAGATTGCAATTTCAGCACAAACAGATATGCCAACTTTGCCACACATAGGCACAGGAAACATACACCACATACCCTTGAAGACTTTAAAGTTGAAGTCTTGAAAACATACACTGTTCCAGCTGTTGATAGGGATGATTCAGTGTTTGGTGAAAATGAGGAAGAGGCTGAGCCTCTGTTTGGGATTTGTCTCAGATTATAAAAGGGAAGTTTGGGCATCTCTTCCTAAAGCTGGAAAGCACTTTTAATGTGCCAAATAAATGCATTGATGAAATCGTAGATGAGCTCCAGTTCATATGCCGGAGTGCGTCTGGTCCATTGATAAGAGACATTGTTGAATCCACCTTAAAACAACACAACTGTGCTTTAGATTCTGCAGTCATTTTAGATTTGGTAAAAAATCTTTGTGAATCTCACCCAGTAAGTTCTGCATTAGGGACAAATGGTCCCTTTGCAAATGCGTACAAGAGAAGAGAATTCATCAAAAAACACTTTTCTGTTGTTGAACCAAGAGAGTACGTACTTGATGGTGTGGAGGGTAAAACTTTCAGTATGTACCAATATTGCAATCACTACTCCATGTCTTAAACAGTCAGGCTGTCCAAAATGCAGTTGGTAGTGACACGAAATTTAGAAGTGCTTCACAATTCACTACCGGTAGGTCATTTCATGATGGATCTCTTTATCAACAAAATGATTTTTTCTCTGAGGAAGACAGACTTAGTCTTGTTTTGTATATTGATGACTTTGAGGTGTGTAATCCCCTGGGGACATCACGAAAAAAGCACAAAATCACAGCAGTCTATTGGGCATTAGGGGACATTCCAGCACAGTCCCGATCAACATTGGCATCCATATATTTAGCTACATTGTGCAAGGCGGAGGACACAAAACATTTTGGATTTCAGGCAGTTTTAGAGCCACTCTTGACAGATCTTCAAAGTTTAGAAAAAGATGGACTTTTTGTTGCAAGTTTAGGGAAAGTCATCAGAGGGACTGTGGTGACTGTGGTGGCTGATAATCTTGTAGCTCATTCTCTGGCAGGATTTGTTGAGAGCTTTACAAGCGGTTACATCTGCCGTTTTTGCCTTGGGGAACGATCAGCGTTTCAGTCCAAAGAAGTGAGATCTGGCCTTTTTCAGCCAAGAACGAAAGAGCAGCATACACAGCATGTTCGTGTAGCTCTGTCCAACTCGAAAGACACTCCATGTTTTGGTGTGAAAAAACAGTGTGCACTTTCTGAAAAACTTGATCATTTCCATGTAACATCTGGTTACCCTCCAGATGTTTTACATGACCTTCTTGAAGGCATTGTTCCAGTGGAGCTGGCACTGTCGTTTGATGTCTTCATCATGAAGAAATTATTTTCCTTGATGGAGCTCAATAATTCCATTCGGCTCTTTCCATACAAGTGGAGCGATAAAACAAATCGTCCTCATCTTGTCCCTGGTAACCTTGCAGCACGAGGATCAGTGGGAGGCAATGTGCATGAAAACTGGTGTTTGTTGCGTCTACTGCCTCTAATAATAGGCCTAAAAGTAACTGATAATGACCCAGTGTGGCAGATGCTGATGACCTTGAAAGACATAGTAGAACTCGTAATGTCCCCAGTTCATACAGAGGAAAGCATTTGTTACCTTGACAGTTTGATTTCTGAGCACAGATGCAGATTTCTTGATGTTTTCCCACAAAAAAAGTTGCTTCCTAAGCACCACTTTCTTGAGCACTATCCTGAGCTCATTCGGGCATTTGGCCCTGTGGCTGCACTGTGGACAATGAGATTCGAAGCAAAACATAGCTTCTTCAAGAGAATTGTCAGACACACATTCAGAAACATCCTGCTGTCCCTTGCCAACAAGCATCAACTCATGATTGCATACCATCTTAATGCATCAAACCCAGAGAGATCAGCACCTGAAGTCACAAAAACAACAGAGGTCACTTTTGAAGTACTTAAAAATGACATACAGGAAATAGTGAGGAGCAGGTTTCCAACTTTGTCAGCAGTGCATGTTACTAATAGTGTGTCCTTTTTAGGCACCAACTATGCAGCAGGAATGTTGGTGTGTTGTGGTTCTACTGCAGGATTACCTGACTTTGCAGAGGTGATGCAGATAATGGTAGTACACGACAAACTGGCATTTGTTGTGAAACTGCAAAACACATGGTACAATGAGCATCTTAGGAGCTATGAGTTGGAAAACACAAGCAATGTTCAGTTAATTGAACAAAAAGCACTTGCAGATTTTTTGCCTTTGGCTGTGTACAGTGTGGAGGGAAGGCGACTAGTTACCTTGAAGCATTACATTTGCTTGCCCTATTAGATGTCACATATTAGTGCAGTGTTATTTTGGCTTCATGTAGGTAAGAAAAGATTTAAAATGCATTAATTCCTAATTCTTTTTTGTGTTATTCAGCTTCTCTTGCCGAGATGGGCACCCCAGCAAAGCTTCGGGTTATTTTGGATGATGCTGGTGTTCGCAAACTGGTTCTTCCCAAAGGCATCCCTGGTACAGTCCAGGACCTTGTGGCTGTTATTCAAAATACATTTAATATTTTAGGGGATTTTACACTGACGTATCAAGACCAAGAATTTGGTGGCCAGTTTTTCACTTTGAGTTCTATTGATGAGGTGGAAGATAAAGGCACACTGAAAGTGGTGCAAGCTCAGTTTCCAATCCTGCAAAATATTGTGCTCAGTGTGGGTACAGGGGGAGAGTCAGAGTTTGAGTCCTCAATGTCAGATCAGCAAACCGATAGCTCTACCCACTCTTATGGATCTCAGGATACCATTTTGCTGTCTTCTTCTGATGAAAGTGGGACTCCTCACCGTTCACAGCCTTGGCCAGCCAAGTTTCAAATACCAGCCTTTTCCTATGATGTAGAGCTTTTATTGGATGCAGGAAATAAGGCCTACCAAAAGGATGGCACCCTCATAAACAACCCAAGAGTGACCAGTAGTGTACTGGAGAGATTAGCTGAAGCTATATTTGGATATACAGCATACCCAACTGGATTACAAGTTTTAGCTGTGGTAGCCCTGATTGAAAAGTACCCATGCCTCAAAGAGCCAGGTTCTTTTAATGGCTTATATGGATGGCAGCAAAGGATAAAATACAAAATGGGCAATTATCGGGCAAAAGTAAGAAGTCGCCAACTTGCCTGTCCAGAGTTAGAGGTTAACTCACAGAAAAGAAAGTCAAGTGGAAGTAACCCACCCAAAGGCATAAAAAGGCCCAAGAAAGCTGAAGTTAACTACCTGCCTCCAATGCCATTCGGAGAGACAGAAGAATCCTTAGAAAATGAAAGAATGGACCTGCTCAAGGAAATAAAGAAGAAAAACAACAAAAAGATAACAGATGAAAAAATGGACAAGTCTTTCTCCTATCGAAGACTAGAAGTGGTCAGGCATTGTCCTGCCGTACAGGATTTCATGGAGAGATGGCCTGCTCTTTTCTGTGAAGCTCAGGTAAATCTGGGCCATTAGCTCTCATTAGCTGATTTGTTGTCTACAGTTAATGAAATCACTCACTACTTATTTGTAGTAGTAACATTTTGACATTTTTGCTAAAAAACCAAACTAGCCCTGAAAGGATGATCTCTACAAAATGTAGTGAAAATTATATTTGGTATTGTAGGACTCTTGAGTAATGCTGATTTGTGTTAGGTTTGCCTATGAGTGACTTATTGTGAATATTACAGTAATGCACATGGAAATTTGTGTGTGTGTCACTTTTTTGTTTCAGATCAAAGAAGAGTTCAAAAGAATTACCACAATTCATCTGGAGCGAACCTTTTTCTCAAAGCTGGACATCTACACTCCCAGACTTCTGGACATGTTTCAGGCAAAAGGAGGAGTAGCAGGCACAAAAATAAGGCCCATCTTGGATTCATTCAGTCAGGTAAAGGGTAAAATTATGAAATTCACTGAGAACCAAAAACACTTTCCTAGTTATAAAATTTTTGTTATTTTGTATTGTTGTCACACTATTGACAGTAGGGGTGGGTGATATGGCAAAAAAAAATCACAAATTGGGGCGACAGCGGAGCTATAACTGCAGCAGCGAGAGTGGAGAAGTGGTCGGAGCTGAGAAGCTGGGTAAAACTTGATGTACAGCTGTTAAAGATGTTGAACAGTGAACACAGCGGCTCCTCTAGACCAAACTGCTGTAAAGAGGGTGGTAACTCCTGGCGTGAGAGCACATACACACGCGGGATACAGGCGCACACAAAGTGTTCCCGAAGTCGGACCGCTGCGCTGAGCACCTATTTAAATATTCAGCGTGAATCGCTCCATCAGCTGGTAACAATAAAACATGAAAGACAAACTAAAGGTGCCACAGATGTTTTAAACTCAATTATTAGTGGATCCTCCTGCAGAATAATATAACATATTTGTTTAAACTAATGAGGAAGGAGAAAAGAAGAGGAAGCTGATTAACTAACGGGCTGACTGATCTGTAGACCTGATTAACAAAACTGAGACTGAAAAAGTGGGAGGGTGAACGCAGGTAGAGAGAAGCAGCAGAAATGAGACCCAGAGAGAGATTTATGTCTAGTAAATATAAACGTGATTGTCAGTGTAGAGATGGAAAGACCAGAGAGACAAAATGCTGAAGACACAGGGACAGATACATGTGAAGACACTTTTTTTTTTTTTACACTTTTTCAGAATGCTAAATATTCACTCATTTGTTGTTGGTCATGTTTACATTTCTAGCTCTTACAGTTTCTGTAGGACACATGTTAGTTAGTATGGAAGCAATATTAAAATTTTCTAAAAAAAACAACTCAGGAAAATCCAGGTCCTTAGTAAAATCCCTGCTTATCAATTAATCGTTAATCGATCGTTGTCAATCAACTAACGATTAATGAATCAAGCGATAATTTGCACCCACATTAGTCTCCACATTAACGTCACTGACCTTCTGCTGCTCTGATTCATTTTGATCTGCTTGAGCCAGAGTTTTATCCTGACACTGCAGCACTGGAAGTTAGAACTCGATTCATCACTGTGTTTCATGAAGCTGATGCGCAGCTCCGATCGAGTCCGGGTCCTGTCCGACTTTATATTGCAGATAGCATGGGCCATAGAACTACAGATCATAGAATTTGCGCTATAGCGCGATCCTGACAATCTCCTTGTTAAGGCAGATTGTGGAGACGTTATAATCGTTCACGATTTAATATTGTTAAATCGCACACCCCTAACTGACAATGATCTGTTTAGTGGCCAATTCTTGTGACCACAGGAAACTTCATAAATCAAAAGTCTACCAATGAAACGGGTTATGGTTGTGTACGCAGGCAGTAAAGTGTCAAATGCCCATTCACCAATTCAGATTCAGGTTACCAATTAGAAATATACAGACCTATATAACTGACCTTAGTTCAGTAAGTGTAATGGTAAAATGGTCTGCACATATGTAGCACCTTTTCTACCTTTAAGCTACTGACAGAGCGCTGCTGCCTTTGACATCTGGTGTCAACTGTCCCCTGCTCACCAGGAAACATCCACACAACAATCACACATTTACACAAGGCAATGGAGGGTGATGTGGCCATAATTGCAGTATGCCATTCCGGTTGAGCGGTGACTGCTGTACCACTGAACCACTGCCACCCCTGTACAGTAAAGATTCCTTTTCTATGTATTTTAACAGGATGTTGAAAGCAGACGAGATGCTGTCATCCGCTGCTTGATGGAGTTCCTTGGTGAGTCTGGAGAGGAGCTTGTCAAAGATTACCAGGTAATGAATGTCATAAATTTTCTGCCATTTTCTTGATACCACAATCTTTTTTGTAAGATTAAAAAAAATGAAAAAATACAGTCTTGTTTATCTGATCACACTTTCCTCATCATTTAAAATATGTATTTATTATAATGAGGTTTTTATTATTCAACCTGTGTTGATTACATTGGTGATTCTGTTATTAGATTTCTGAAACAAATGGTCATAATCTACTGAGCGCTTTCTCCCCTGTTCACTCTGACCAGTCCATTCCTTTGTGGTCGTGCTAGAGGAGCAGCAGGAGCAAAAACTATATTTCCTATTGTAAATATAAAATTGTATTTTGCACAATTTCTAACTGAAACAGAGCCATGTTACACTGTATGAGCTTCACTTAATATGAACAGAGTGGTTGTTGCAGAGACACTACCCCAAGGTGATAGAAGCCTTGTTTGTAATGTACAACTTATTTTCTAATGCACACGCACCACACAGGTGGTATTACAAAAAGCCTTTTTATATGAAAACTTTCATCTCCAGTAAGAGGTAAATGTTTAAACACATTTACAGTAAAGTACAGTGAATTACTGTATGAGCTGTATGACCATGTTGCTCCTCCAGCAGCACCAAAAAGTGGACAGGGGAGAGTTGGGAACGTATGTGACCACTGTCTTGTGATCATGGTAAATGGCTGATATTAAAGTGGCTGACAAAATTATATATTTTTTAATTATTTCAGAAAAAAAAAATGTTACTGTGAATTTGAGTGTGTAAAACTAAAACCAAGGAAAAGTATTGGCAATAAAGGGCCTGTTACAATTTGCCATCCAAACATTTTCTGTTTGATTATGAGGAAAAGATAAAGCTATTTATTATTATTATTATTACTATTATTGTTGATCATAGTTTGAATTGGTATATGATGTACATTGCAAATAGACTGCTTTTTAATCTCTTCTTGGATCTCTACAGATATGCTAAAATCTTGCATGATAGATAATACGCACATAAACCTTATTGTATGTGTACTGTATCTGTATTTCCAGGAAATTGAAATGGTTATGCACTATATACATTTGAATATAGATATTTTTGTTTTGACAGGACGTCACCAAAGAATCTGTCTGGGACGAGTATGCTGACCAAATAATGAAGATATTCGTCATCCGTGAAAGTGGTGCAACTGAGTGCCCCACCCCTGCTCATATGTCGATCATCATCGAAGGAACAGAAGTTCTTGAAGACTGTGGATATGTAGCGATGGCTTGCCTTCTGCTCATGGGCATCATCTACGCTATGAACTTAACCTACCCACCAAAACTGAAATATACATTTGAAGTGTTTCAGAAGCTCTTCCTTGAGCTCGATACACTCAAGATGTCTCCCAAAGTCCAGTCTCTGCGGAAAAAGTCCAGTCTCTGCTGGCATGAGCGTACGTTCCCAAATGTGCTTGTGGTTTATACCTAAAACCTAACACGAGTGATTTGCACTTTTGCTTCTCTTTAGAAGGGATTTCAAACTCAGGTTTTATGAAGCTAACTTCTATTCTATAGAAGAAATACTGAAGTTTTTATTGAATGTATTCTTACTAAACAGGCTTTATTTTTGTATTTTTATTTTTTTTTATGGAGATGGGTAAATCTGTTTTGATGGAAAATGATGGATGGCAGCAGATGTCAAGTGTCAGTGAAATACATTTACACAGTCTAAGCCTTGTTCAACAGGGGACTTTTGTTACACAGATTTTGTTTTGCTATTCACTTTACATTTTATATTGTCTTAAACTCTGTGTATACTTTGATATGAAAGTTACCTGCTACTAGGTATCTGTTGTAGTTTCAACAGCATTTTGCTGTTTATAATGCATGTGATGTCGCCTTTATAACATATGTGATATTTCTCCCTTAAAGGAGATCATACAGTTTCAGATGTATTGTCATTGCATCAGCTTGTTACTTCAAATTTTATAGCACATAATAAATGGTGCTGTTGTTGGAAGACTCTCTCTTATTGTAAATTAGTATATTTTATTAAACAAAATACTATGAAAACATTAATATAACTAAATAAAAAATTTAAAAAAGTAAGTACGTATTTAGAAACATTTTAAAAAAGATTACTTGAGAAAAGTAAGTAAATTTTTGTACCAAGAACAGAATATTACTGTACTTTACTTAAATATTTGGACAGAATGTACTTCGTTTGTCTTGGTATAATTTACTTGGGATTATCTCTTGTAAACTTTACTTAGAATTTGTGTGTGGAAATTGTTGCCTAGCTTTTTTCAAGTAAATTTCACTCCAGATTTTTGAACATGGTTTTGAACATGATTGGTGAACATTCAGTGTACTGCTGGAATTATTGGAGTGGGCTCCAGTCTCTACGGCTTAGTACAGATTCATCCCTTGTAATCACACACTAATACAACACAGGCATGAACCATAGGAGAAAGACAAAGCACACAGTTCAAGTTGTAAAATGCTGAAGAGCTCACCTGAGAACAAATGTGAACCTTATTTCATACGATCATCTTAGTATGTATGTGTTAAATGAATTATTAATTGTTCAATTAATGTATTGTTTTTGTTTGTTTGTTTTTGTTTTTGTTTTTTTCAACTCATCATACGCCTTCTGCTTGGCCTTAGACACCTCCCTCTTCAGTCTGTGCTGTAACTCCTTGTATTCCTGTCTATTCTCTTCAGTCCTGTCCATGTCCCACTTCTTCTTGGCTAACCTCTTCCTCTGAATACCATCCTGAACTTCCTCATTCCACCACCAAGTCTCCTTATCTTCTTTCCTCCTTCCAGATGACACACCCAGCACCTTTCTTCGTGTCTCCATGATCACTTCTGCTGTAGTTTCCCAGTCATCTGGCAGCACTACCTGACCACCCAGAGCCTTCCTCAACTTCTGTCTAAATTCCTCACAACATTCCTCCTTTTTCAGCTTCCACCACTTGGTTTTCTTCTCCATCTCTATCTTTGACCTCTGCTTACAGATGATCAAATTTATCCTACACACCACCATCCTATGCTGTCTGGCTACACTCTCTCCCACTACCACTTTACAGTCACTAATCTCTTTCAGATTGCCTCTTCTACATAGGATGTAGTCTACCTGTGTGCTCCTACCTCCACTCTTGTAAGTCACTCTATGCTCCTCCCTCTTCTGAAAATAAGTGTTAACCACAGCCATGTCCATCCTCCTAGCAAAGTACACTACCATCTGTCCTTCAAGGTTCCTTTCCTTAACTCCAAACACCAACATGTCCATTAAAATCTGCTCCTGTCACCACTGTCTCATCTGTTGGAATACTCTCTATCACCTCATCTAATTCACTCCAGAATCTCTCTTTCTCCTCTAACTCACAACCTACCTGTGGGGCATAACCACTAACAACATTCAACATCACCCCTTCAACCTCTAATTCTCTAATCCTCATCACCCTGTCTGACACTCTCTTCACCTCCAGAACATTCCTCACAAACTCATCCTTCAGGACCACACCTACCCCATTTCTCTTACTATCCACACCATAATAAAACAGCTTGAATCCTGCTCCTATACTACGAGCCTTGCTACCCTTCCACCTGGTCTCCTGTACACACAGTATATCCACCTTCCTTCTCTCCATCATATCAGCCAGCTCTCTACCTTTCCCTGTCATAGTACCAACATTCAGAGTTCCTATTCTCAGTCCTACACTCTTACCTTTCCTCTTCTCTCTCTGTCTACGCACTCTTCTTCCTCCTCTACTTCTTCGACCAACAGTAGCCCAATTTCCACCAGCTCCCTGTAGGTCAATGGCGCCGATGGCGGTCGTTGTTAACCCGGGCCTCGACCGATCCAGTATGAAATTTAGAGTACTGACGATTCACATGGTTAAATTTGGCAGTGTTTTACGCCGGATGCTCTTCCTGATGCAACCCTCTCTATTTATCTTGGCTTGGGACCGGCACAGAAGTCACTGGACTGTGACCCCCATGGCTAGATTGTATGATATTATATACCAGTGTCACTATATCCAAAACTGATATCAGTCCTTCCGCTATTAGACTTGTCCATATCTGACCATGCCTTTACAATGTCTACCTCCAGAATCTTTGTCAGAAATCATATCTTAATCAGGCCTTTTAAAAGTTCCAACTGCAAATTAATTGTAACAGTTACAAAGGTATGACAAACACACACCCTTTTACATAGAAGCAGAAAGTCAGTACTACCCACAAATACAATTATTTCCATTACTAATTCCAACAGAGATGTTTCCATTAAACATCCTTAAGTAGATTATTAAATATTTAATCCTTGCTCACCAATCATTCTTGGCACACATTTGTAGAGAGATAACCAAATTTGCACACAGATAACCAAAATGATCTTACGTGGGACATTGAAGGCCAATTTCTGAGGCTTTGAGTCCAATTTGTGGAGTCACTAGTCACATCATCAGCTTTTGGTTTCAGTGATCTTGACTTCTCTGCAAAAGATAAACACTGGTCACAGCTGGAAATTTAAAACATTAAAAAGGTTCAAACAACATACTTGTCATGCTTTTGTTACCTCTAGGTTGGATTATTGTAATGCCTTACTGTCTGGATGTTTCAGTTGGAGCATAAACAAGCTGCAGTTAGTCCAGAATGCAGCAGCTAGAGTCCTAACTAGAACCAGAAGATATGAACACATCACTCCTATTTTAGCCACACTACATTGGCTCCCAGTCAGATTTCGCATTGATTATAAAATACTATTACTGACCTATAAAGCACTAAATGGTCTCGCGCCACAGTACTTGAGTGATCTTTAGTTCTTAGAAGATCTTTAGATCTTAGTCAAGCTTTTTATATATAGTTCTTAGGTAAAGGAGCAGATCTGGAAGGTTCATGGGCATAGAGTGTTTGGTGTACTGGGATATTTGGATGCTGTCATCTTACCACCCTCGCCAAGTCGCTCAGGTTTGCTGAGGGTGAAGTGGTTGGACGCTTTATGTCCCGGGAAGCCTTCATGTCTGTCACCTTCTGGCTCTCCCTTTTAGTTATGCTGTCATAGCTAGTCTTGCCGGAGTCCCTGCCTGCACTTTATACATAATCTTACATTGTCTTTAAACATCACACGATCGGAATCATACTTAATATCTTTCTCTTTCTCTCTCTGTCTTTCTCTGTCGAGCTATACACCCCACTCCTGAGCTCCCAGTGTTTGCCAGTTTCCATTGTGACCACTGCCCTACCCCTGGTCAGAGTCTCGTCGCTTGTTGGTGCCCACTGATGCTGTGGATAGATCTGTGTGGACCAGGAGACAGCCATGGACAGAGCCACTTGGGGACTTTCACACCATCACAGATCTGCCATTTCATCTGTCAGCTTGTGACAGTTTAGTGTCTATAATGACCTTAGAAACTACAATGACCTAATAGTTCCTCATGGGCCATTGATTGCTGTTGTAGAAAGGACATTAATCAGTTACAGTTACATTATTTACTGCTTAGTGTCACCCATATGAGGATGGGTTCCCTTCTGAGCCTGGTTCCTCTCAAGGTTTTTTCCTTATTTCATCCCAGGGAGTTTTTCCTTTCCACCGTCGCCACAGGTTTGCTCATTAGGGATAAAATAGGGATAAAATACTTTAATAATTAAATTTAATAATTTTATTCTTATTTCGAGTTATTTAGTTATTTTTTATTTTCATTTTTCCCCTCCCCTTTCTGTTTTTCTTCTTTTGTAAAGCTGCTTTGAGACAATGTTCATTGTAAAAAGCACTATACAAAATAAATTGAATTGAATTGAATACTCAAACTACAGTATCTCTGCTCTGCATAGCCTCTTATTTTACACAAGGTGAGTGATTACTACAAATAGAAAGAGATTTAAAAAATTGCACTGAAGTACACACAGACAAACAACAGAGAAAGACACAAGGATGCAGAGGAGACACAGGAGAGCACAATTACATGTAAACAATAAACATAGAGCAAGAAGCGTAAGCAGTGATTGATATTGCGAAGTGCCATCAAACACCCAATAAACACTGCACAGAACAGTAGAAAGCAATGATCCTTACATCAGCCCAAAACATCACAGAGCATGTGATAGCTATTTTAGCCAAAAATAGTGACATGTCTCATGTGTTACATGTTAAAGTTAATTTCAAAAATAGACAATCACAAGGAGTGGAAAACAAAGGAAGCCAATCCAAAACAGACACATTAGATAAGTGATACTTTCAAAATAAAACAGGAAACCAACTAAACACAGAACACCATAACAGGACATCATGGGCCTTTCAAAAATCATATTTTACAATTAAATTATGCATGTGCTTATTTATTTACTGTTAGTTATTTAAGAAATAAATAATGGAAACAATTAATGCCATGTACTACCTTGCTTTTTCTCAGATGCAATACCTGCAGGAGATAGATATTGTGAAAAAAGGACATGTTTATATGTCATGCCAACAAGTGTTTTTTTATTATATAAATGCATGGTTTTTTAAATTATTTGAAAAAAAAAGTTTCAATAAAGTTGTTATTGTTGGGTGAACAATACACAGTGTCAAATGCCAGCTGTCTCATCAATAAGCACTCATAAAGAGTAATGACTAGAGGAAAGAACATTCATTAAAGAATGATGCTGCAATAGCTTACAAGTCTTACATGTAACAGTCCTTTGGAAAACCACATTGCCTGGCTCAACACATTTCTATTGCCATTTCTTGTACCATTATTTAAAAAACAATTACGTGTCTTGATAACTTGATAACTATAGTTGATCATACATTAATAACTTCATTGGATTAATTTTTTATTGTTATTTGTTTATGCCCATTTTTTCTGAATAACTGACGCATTTTGTTCAATAAATTTTAAACTGCTTTTTTTACTGCATATATCTATTCTGCATATACACTGTCTATTTTTGTTTTTCCTTTATAACGGTAACACTTAACAATAAGGTTTCATTAGTTAACATTAGGTAACTACTGTAATAAACACTAACTAAGAATGAAGAATAATTCTACAGCATTTATTTATTTTAGTTAATGTTAACAGTAGAATACCTACCATGTATGACTTTCAAATGCTTTATGAAGATGGGTGACCATGCAAAAGTTTTAAATTTACAAAGTGGGCAATGGTAATTGGCTTCTGGAGTTTGGTTTGCTATCCTTGCACAAGCAGACCACTTTTTTTTTTGTAAAAACAAGTTCATGAGTGGTAAAATGCATTACAAAATCTTCATATATATATACACTATATTGCCAAAAGTATTCGCTCACCCATCCAGATAATCAGAATCAGGTGTTCCAATCACTTCCATGGCCACAGGTGTATAAAATCAAGCACCTAGGCATGCAGACTGTTTTTACAAACATTTGTGAAAGAATGGGTCGCTCTCAGGAGCTCAGTGAATTCCAGCATGGAACTATGATAGGATGCCACCTGTGCAACAAATCCAGTCGTGAAATTTCCTCGCTCCTAAATATTCCACAGTCAACTGTCAGCTGTATTATAAGAACGTGGAAGTGTTTGGGAACGACAGCAACTCAGCCACGAAGTGGTAGGCCACGTAAACTGACGGAGCGGGGTCAGCGGATGCTGAGGCACATAGTGCGAAGAGGTCGCCAACTTTCTGCAGAGTCAATTGCTACAGACCTCCAAACTTCATGTGGCCTTCAGATTAGCTCAAGAACAGTGCGCAGAGAGCTTCATGGAATGGGTTTCCATGGCCGAGCAGCTGCATCCAAGCCATACATCACCAAGTGCAATGCAAAGTGTCGGAAGCAGTGGTGTAAAGCACGCTGCCACTGGACTCTAGAGCAGTGGAGACGCGTTCTCTGGAGTGACGAATCGCGCTTCTCCATCTGGCAATCTGATGGACAAGTCTGGGTTTGGCGGTTGCCAGGAGAACGGTACTTGTCTGACTGCATTGTGCCAAGTGTAAAGTTTGGTGGAGGGGGGATTATGGTGTGGGGTTGTTTTTCAGGAGCTGGGTTTGGCCCCTTAGTTCCAGTGAAAGGAACTCTGAATGCTTCAGCATACCAAGACATTTTGGACAATTCCATGCTCCCAACTTTGTGGGAACAGTTTGGAGCTGGCCCCTTCCTCTTCCAACATGACTGTGCACCAGAAACCAAAGCAAGGTCCATAAAGACATGGATGACAGAGTCTGGTGTGGATGAACTTGACTGGCCTGCACAGAGTCCTGACCTCAACCCGATAGAACACCTTTGGGATGAATTAGAGCGGAGACTGAGAGCCAGGCCTTCTCGTCCAACATCAGTGTGTGACCTCACAAATGCGCTTCTGGAAGAATGGTCAAAAATTCCCATAAACACACTCCTAAACCTTGTGGACAGCCTACCCAGAAGAGTTGAAGCTGTTATAGCTGCAAAGGGTGGACCGACGTCATATTGAACCCTATGGATTAGGAATGGGATGTCACTTAAGTTCATATGCGAGTCAAGGCAGGTGAGCGAATACTTTTGGCAATATAGTGTATATATATATATATATATATATATGTGTGTGTGTGTTACAAACATATATGTTATTAGTTACCTCATTTCATTTTATTTCATTTTATTTGTCACGGGTATACCAGACTCCCTCACCAACGTACCCAGTCACCCGAATATTAATCTAGCACACCTGCATCTAGTTTTGTAATCGCTTCCACTCTATTTAAGTGCACCCTTTCCACTCAGTCACTGTCTGGTCTCGTACAAGTCTTGTGTCGAAAATTCCACGATTCTCTGATACTAGCCTCGCTACCTTATGCTCACTTTGCACCAGGTTCTAGTTCCAGCTCCTACCTTCTCCACTATTGTTCGCCTGGTCCTCCATTCTCCTGATCGAGGTATTTCCTGTTATCCGTTCTCTCCGTCTGCCCTCCAGTCACCTCTCCGTAAGCTGCATAGTACCGGTATCTACTTCTTCCGCTTCTCCACCCGTTTTACGAACATTAATAAACATACCTGTTTGGTTTTGGAAATAAAGTCTGTGTCCAGTCTGGTTACCGTTACATTATTTCATTTTTATTTCATTGTACATGTTCTTTTTCGGCATTATGTGTCCTGTTTTTGTGTTTTTTGTACTTATTGTTTCTGCACTGTCCTGTCTTTGCTCTGTTTGCACCTAGTTGCACACTTTGCATTTTATGTGGCTAGGACAAACTTCTGTCCTCACTCTGTGTTGTTTTTTGTGTTTGAACTTCATGTTGACCTGCGCAGGTACAATCAGACTAAAAGAGGCTATAAGGCATTTGTCTGTTGATTGATTGTTGAGAGAATACAGGAACCAACACAGACAATGGGTAGTGGGGAAAGTAAGGAGAGTGATGATTACTTGAGGGCATGTAAGCAAATTCATGATAACCAATTATGGGTCTGGTTCTGTATCACAATATCGTATGTGGGTGATGGACTGTGGATTTTCAGAGAAAGGTAGTTTTAGTGAAAGACAATTAGAAAAGTTGAGGGAAAAGTTACAAGAATGTGAGGCTTCAAAGAAAAATGGGGAGAAAAGAAGAGAAGTAGACTGGGTTGCCTATAATATGTGGGCAACTGAAGCCCAAAAACGCAAAACAAATGCACAGTCTTCCTCTCTTCAGTGTACTAAATCTCTTGTAGACCCAGACCTGGACAGCTGCCCTCCCAGACCACCGCTTCAGAGACACAGACAACCACTCCAACCGCATGTGTCCGCACCTCAACCATCCACAGCAGCTGAGTGGGACCCTCCTCCCTGTTATACGGGACCTGGAGCCTCCACCCCTTACTCCCCTGTGTGCTATGACACCCGTGGCCGAAAGCAAAAGGGGATCCTGAAGGAAACGAGACCAGATGATCCAATTTCCAGCACACTCGATGAGCATGATGCAGAGGCCGTTCCTGATGGCCGACACGGATCGCCTCACTCAAAAACCGATTCAGATGCCTATGGTCGAGGTAGCTGGCCCAGAGGGAGGACCGTGTATCACCCATGGGGATCTCCCAGATCCAAGAGAAGTGGGAGGTCAGAAGATCGGTGATAAACTGGTCCGATTTTGCAGAGAATTCAGACACACAGCCTATGAACTGCGACGCCTGATGATGAGAAAACCCAGCGTTGATGTGTCGTGCCTGCTTTTTGACCGGCCAGAGAGAAATATTCAGATTTGTCACGTAAACTGGAATAATGCCGAGAATGTTGAATACAGAGACTTAGTAATGCGCCTGACTCTTAACCAAGCTTTTCCAGTAAGAAAGGACATGACTAAAATCTCTATGTGCAGACAAGAAGACAATGAAACAGTCTCCAGATATCTTGCATGATTAACAGAAGTGCATGATGCTCACAGTGGCCTCGAGTGCCCAGCGGACTTGGCTGCAGCGGATATTACACCCTATGAGGCACACTTGAGAAACAGTTTTATAAATGGATTAAAAGAAGACATTGCAAGAAAAGTCAAACAAACGTGCATTACTTGGGACACTGGAAAGTTATCTCTGATTGAACAACATGCTGTGCACACAGAAAAGTTGTGGAATGCTGAAAGACAAAAAGGGAAATAAAAAAGAACAGAAATAAAAGACAGACTCACTATGGTTCAATTATTTGAGGCTCAAGGAGATTTACAGGGGGAGGGGCCGTGGCAGAGGTAGAGGTTGAGGACGGGGCAAGCCTGGATTCCAGAGTGGATGTTTCCTGTGTGGAAAAACAGACCACTGGATATGAGACTGTCCGAAGAGACATTGCGGGGAAGAAGCAAACATCGAAGCATGAGGTTTGGTTGGGTCAGGGACGGGTGAGCAGCCAAGGAAGGGTAAGGTCTGATCTTTTTGTGCAATGCAATGAAGAAAAGCTTAAGCTAACCATTCCATTTCCACCTGTCACTAAACCAGTGTCTAGCAAAGTATCAGAGGTTGCTATTTCACCTATGAATGAAACTTATGCTAAATATCATGAACCGGAATTTAAGAAAATGCCCGTGATTACCTTACTTGTTGAGCAAATACTGATACAGTTTCTAGTTGACTTAGGAGCAGGGCATGACACGATTGTGTGAATTTTCTATTTCACCTAGAATGAGCAATCGCTCTCTGTGTACTACAGGAGCATTGGGGATGTCAGTAATTGAGACATTCTCTGTGCCCTTAAAATGTGTGATAGTAACTACACAGAAACAATTTGAATTCTCTTTTTTAATTTCTGAGTGTTGCCAAATAAATCTGTTGGGTTGAGATTTGATGTGCAAACTAAATTTAAATTTGATCAGCCCATCTCTAGGCCTTAGGATAGAATGGGGAGATAACTCCTGCTGTGTAAAATATGATAACAGACCCCTGCTCTATGTGTATGAATGGAAACTGAGTAATTCCTGTCTCACTGATGTCACACACTTTCTAGTAGAGAAAGCAAAAACTCTCACCTCCTTTTGTCACACAGACTACATGATACCGAAAGCGCTGCACTGTACTGCGCACATACAGACACAAACCACATGAGAGTTATGAGACAGAATGGTACAGGAAGTTAGATAAGCCAGACATATTGATATTGAAGCGTGTGATATGGAATGAACACAGAATGTGCTGTAGAGTTTTCAGTTTGAGCTGGTCATCCAAACCCATTCCAAATAAGTCATGGATCTCCACATCTCTCTCTAGCCAAATTCATCAATGACGAGTGGGAATCTTTGGGAGAATGGATGTTACAGGCTACCCAAAGTCATGACTGGAAACCAACTGAGCAGCCAGCTGTTCTTTACAGCCCAAAATTAAATGCATATAGCATAGCACTAAATTGGCTGGCTAGAGCTGAGAGAGGCATGGTGATCCTTCCTGATGACGGGATAGATCCCAACCCATGGTACAAAACCGATTTAGCCCTACCCAAATTGGAATCTTCAGATGTATGACTACGAAAAGTGCCCAAGGAATTGTGGGTGAGTTGAAAATATGATGTAGGTCTGATTGAAAATTGCCCTCCAGTGATCATTACACCAAAATCAGATTATAGGCCAAAGAGGGCTCAATATCCCCTAAAACCATAAGCTATAGCAGGAATAACACCGGTGTTTAATTCTCTATTAATATCTGGAGTTATTGTGCCATGTGAGACATCTCCTGTGCAAACACTACTCTTCCCAGTAAGGAAAATAAGAGCTGGATGAGTGGAGATTCGTACAAGATTTGAAAGTGGTCAATGATGCTGTGATCCAATGAGCACCTAATGTTCCCAACCCATACACTATCTTGTCCCAAATTCCAGTTGACAGTGCATGGTTTTCTGTTGTCGAAATAGCTAACGTATTCTTTATCGTACCAGTAGATCCAGATTGTCAATTTTGGTTTGCGTTTTCCTTCAATGGAAAAGCCTATACTTTCACATGCTTATGTCAGGGCTATTGTGAGTCACCTAGAACAGCTAACTGAGAAATCTGTGTTGCTTCAGTATGTAGATCACATTCTTTTGGCCACACCGACTAAAGAGTGGTGTGAAAAAGACACTATTAAATTGCTCTGTCACCTCACTAAAGAAGGACATATAGCAAGCCTGTCAAAACTGCAATTTGTAGTGAAGTTCCTAGGACATTTAATTTCTGCAGAAGGTAAAAGACTCGAGTCGCGTAGAGTGGAAGCAATACAGAAAATTCGGTTACTAAAAAACAGTTAATGTCATTCTTGGGTATGTGTTCATACTGTAGGATGTTCATACCCGATTATGCTGTGTTAGAGGCACCACTGAGCGCTATTGCTCATGGACAAGGCCTGCAAGCACACAGAAAAGTGACTTGGACTGAGACTGCAAAAGGTACATTTCAACGACTGAAACAGACATTGCAGACCACACCCACATTGGGCATTCATGACCCGATGAGAGCATTTACACAGACTGTGGATGAAAAAGGGGGGTGCATGACATCTGTTTTACTTCAAGCGCATGGGGGTAGGCTGAGACCAGTGGCTTACTTCTCGGCAAAGCTAGATCCGGTAGCAGCAGGACTTCCTATGTGTCTTAGAGCAGTGGCTACAACAGAAAAAGCTGTCAATGCCTCACGAGACATCGTAGGCTACAGCAAATTAGCATTGTTGGTACCACATGCAGTGTCACAACTGCTTTTAGAACAAAAGACAGCACACATGACGGCCGCTCGATGGTTCAGATATAACACTGTACTCTTAGAAATGCCGAATGTCACAGTAAAACTGTGCATAGCTCTTAACCCTGCCACTCTTCTTCCCACAGAGCAGGGTGGAGAGCCTCATGAATGTGTGAGTGTGATTAATGACGTTTGTAGTCCAAGACCTGATTTACAGGAGATACCGCGGATCAACCCTGATCTGGAACTATTTGTGGATGGATCAGCATCGAGGGGCTCAGAAACAGGTCAAAAATGCATAGGGTTTGCAGTAGTGACAGAATGAAATTCTACTTTCATGTAAACTTCTGTCTCATTACTCAGCACACGCGCGGAACTCACCACCCTCATAGAGGCCTGCAAATTGGCAGAGGGTAAGACTGTGAATATTTACACAGATAGCAGGTACGCCTTTGGCATCACGCATGATTTTGGAACATTATGGAAGCATAGGGGTTTTCTGACCTCCTCAGGCAAGCTTATTGCACACTATGACCTGATAGCTGACATCCTGGATGCAATCCTACTTCCGAAACCTATTGCAGTATGTAAATGTGAAGCACATACGCGTTGTAATGATCCTATTTCCACAGGTAACACCAAAGCTGATGCAGCGGCAAAAGCAGAAGCCAAACAACCTGAACAGAAACGAAATACAAATATCATGACTATATTGTCTGCTCCTACTCTAAATCTCACTGAATTACATGGTGTGAGTGATCCTGAGGAGAAACAACACTGGAGGCAGTTGGGATGTGTCCAAAAACAAGGTGTGAAAACCATGTTTACCGAAGAAACTGTTTCTTTTTTATGCTAAATTGACACATGGTAAAGACCACGTGTCAAAAGGAGGGATGGTGATAGAAATAAGGAAACACTGGCATGTTATAGGCTTTACTAACTACTTCCAAAACCTTTGTGAACGCTGTGTCATATGTACAACAAACAATGTTGGAAGAGGCATTCCGAATACTCGGAGCACACATCCACCACCACAAAGGCCATTTGAACACTTACAAATGGACTTTATTGAGTTAACACCTAGCGAGGTTAAGAAGTATTGTCGGGATATAGTAGATATGTTCTCTAAATGGGTAGAGGCTTTTCCTACATCTAAGCAGGATGCTAGTGCAGTAGCAAAAGCACTACTCACTGAAATTATTCCACGGTGGGGAATTCCTGAGAGAATTGGTAGTACCCCATAATGGTACCCCATTCGTGAATCAGGCATTACAGAAAGTCATTGAATACTTAGGATTCAACCTAAAACAGCACTGTGCCTATCACCCAGCTAGTAGTGGAGCAGTAGAAAGGGAGAATGGCATATTAAAAAATAAATTGGCAAAATGCTGCGCTGAGACAGGTTTGTCATGGGTCAAAGCCCTCCCAATAGTGTTGATGTACATGCGAGCACAAGCAAGACGGAGAGCTAACCTGAGTCCATTTGACATTCTTTTTGTCAGGCCAATAACCACAGGAGTGGGTTTTCCAGGAAGCCAGAGACACAGTATCGGCGAATGTGAAGATCAAATGTTGAACTATTGCATAAATTTGTCTTCTGTGTTTTGTGATATTCACAGGCAGGTGAAGGACTCCCTTCCTAAACCACACACAGACACCCTCCACCACCTGAAGCCTGGCAAGTGGAGTGAAAGACTTCAGGAGAAAGAATTGCAAGGCCAAGTGTTGGCTGGGACCGTTCCAGATTCTGCTGACTACACCCACCGCTGTGAAGATAGCAGAGAGAGCAACGTGGATACACACCAGCCACTGTAAGCGGGTACCAGTGCCGGATCAGGAACTAGGGGGAGAGTAAAGATACACCTAAGATACTCTAACACCCGCACTTAGGAAGACAACCCTAATGGATAGTGTTCTAGACCCTCGGTGAGGTGGGACGAGTGCGTAAGGGCAGTGCCTGCACTCTGAGCACCAATATACGTCAAGAAAGGTGAAGGTTCACTTAAAGTTTGGTGTTGTTCATAGGAATCATCTGAGACACAAAAAGGTGAACCTCGAAAAGACATCACTCCTGTGCACACTGTTTGGACACCCCAAGTGGTGTAGCATGTGTAAACCCATTTCCTCAAGAGAAGACAAGAGTGCACCTCTACTGAAGTGAGAAAATCAAAGTAGAGTAGAGCACAGTAGAGCAAAGATGAAAGGGTTGACATTATCCCTTACATTAGCACTATGGCTGTGCGTAAAATGGACCAAACCAGAGACTAACATAGAGCTAACAGAAGGAACTGTTAGCTGTATGTTAGTCTCTGGTTGGTCCATTCTACGCACAGCCATAGTTCTAATGTGCTAATGTACAGTGACTTGCACAACAGTGTATGATAATAAGGGAAATATATGGGAATGGGTTCATTATCTCTACAAATACCCATGTGGGTCAAAAGGGTGGCTCACAGTGGGGTGTAGTACCAGTACATCTTTGACGAGTCACCGTCCAGGAGGTTGCTCCTGGAGTAAGAACAGACCAACAGTTAAATTTATTTTAAACAGAGGCAAGTTCTGGTGTGCTACTGAGCAGAGAGGCACTGACTCCTAAGAACACACGGTGGACATTGAAGTGATTAAACCAGCCGTGATAGATAGGGTAATAATTGTAGTCATACCAGCTCTGGCCCAGGCTAATTTGGAAGATGATCTCACCAAACAGATTTCCACCATTAAGGGGTCTAACGCCACTGATCTGCAGAAACGAACAGAACTCACTCTGACTAAGTGTGAAGACAATTACGCCTGTGCTTTAGCCCTTATGCAACATGAAGAACTTCAAATCAATAAGTCATGCTGGCTTTGTCTTCAAGTTCATCAGATGTTCAAAACTGTTCCTATAACTACAAGCGTGATAGAACAGGTGTTGACGTCCTGCAAACTCCCGGCTAGTATCAGTAACGTAGTTATGATGGGGAAAAGCCTTCTGACTAGCGGGAATGTAAGTTTCAACAGAGCAAATTGCACTGAAAAGCAACCAAAGTATCCTACACACCTAGTGTTCAGAGTGACAAAAGAGCAGGCTGATACTTGTGTATGCAGAGACTCGGGAAAAACAAACGTGGGCATGTCGTGGTGCAAGCTGAACGTGTATGTTCTGGACAACAACGAGTTTTCAGCAAAGCAAGGTAACTGCACCAACATGGAGCCGGCCAACTGCACAGCGAAGTTGCATGGCGGGACCCAAGTGAATTTCACATGCTCTTTCACAAGACTCACTTCATCAGCTGCTGCAATATGGGTGTGTGGCAATACAGGATTCTACCGACTACCTATGAAGGGCTGGAGAGGTTGCTTCTACCCAGTGTTACTCACTACTGGAACATCAGTGTATATACCTGATTATGAGAACAATACTAGACAGAAGAGAGCAGTATTCAAATATAACGGATACATATTAGACGATCCGTGGACTAGCCCGTCAGAAAATATAGGATGGTCAGTATTTCTAGGAGGAGGAATAGGAATACAGTAGCCCTAAATAAAATCAATGGATTAGCCTATATGGTTCTGACCCTGGTGAATAATACTGAAACATTGACTACAATGATCACTGATGAACTTACACAGCTTCGGAGTGCAGTCATACAAAAATTGCCTAGTGTTAGATATGCTCACGGCAAAGAAAGAAGTAGTGTGCAAGATGCTTGACATCTCGTGTTGTTTTGACATTCCAGATGTGTCTGCTAATGTTACAGAGGTGCTCAACCACATAAGGAGTATTTAAATTAAGAATAGTCAATCCTCTAAATTGTGATCAGCATCAGATTATACTTATATGAATTATTAACAGGAGTCAGATTATCATTATACACAGAGTTCAAAGAATGAATGCAAATTTTAATAAATGAAGCTGGATTAGACCCCCTCCAAAAGCGGACAATTCATGGTTCAGTTGGTTCACTGTCTTTTGGAGAGGCTGGTGATACTGGATGGTGCATAGACTGCAGGCCATAATAGTGATCAGACTTCTAGCGCTGATGTGTGTTCCCTGCATCTGTCAGTTGGTGTCTACCACTCTACAATGATTAGTTGCCTCAACACTCAACAGGAAAATACAGCAGTGCTCTACGAGCAAGGGAAAGCGGTTTATTAGGCATACGCATATTTGCAGCTGAATGGGACAGTTTTCTTTAACTTTTTTCACATGTATGAGGTCAACTATGATATGAAATGTGATTGTTTACTTTAAAATGCCAAAATTCATGAGAAACATAGGAAAGTGATACAAAATATGAATTTTGATATGAAATATGATTTTTTTCATCAAAGTGCAAAAATTCATAATTAACATGGAAACAGTGATATTCCATGAAAATTCATTTAACAAAGTCAACTTTCATCATTTTTCATCGAACTGGCTTGTTTCCTGCCTCAGCACCGTGTTATCTCTGCATTGTGCTTCTCTTGCGCTGAAAATGCGATTCCGCAAGTCTCAGCGCTCTACGAGCAAGGGAAAGCGTTTTTTCAGGCAAACGTATATCTACAGCTGAATGGGGCAGTTTTCTTTGACTTCTTTCACGTTTGGGGTCAACTATGATATGAAATGTGATTGTGTACTTTAAAATGCCAAAATTCATGAGACACATAGGAATGTCATAAAAAACATGAATTTTCCTATTTTTAGCCTTCTCAAGGCCAGACTAAGGATTGTAATGTGAACCCAGACCAAGGCCAAAAAGCCAGACCAGTGAACACAATAGATCCTAGCTCAAAAGCCTGAGAAGCGATCCTACACAAACCCCATTCCATCTATTCTCCTTTTGAAACCCAGTCAAAGCCCAAAATCAGACCAGAGAACACGTGATCTTAGCTAAAAGGCCAAGAAGCAATAAACTTTTATCTCCTCTGCTTAACAGACAGCCTCAGGCCACACCTGTGTTCCTCTCCACGGAAATATTTAACAAAAGGCAAAAGATTTATGCGTGACTGAAGAAAACCCAGAGCTATAAAGAAATAAAAGCTGAGCAGCACCAGGGAACCCTTGTCAGAGAAACACAATGCTCGATGAGGGCAAGGCCCGCCCCTTGGTTGGTTGAGTGGAAAAAGGGTGGGGAAAGGTTGACGAGCAACAACTGACAGTGGTGAGCAGAAGGAGGCAAAGATAGGCTAGGGAACAGGGCGGGTTGAATGCAGAAATAATTTGATGAGTAAGTAAGTAAATAAGTAAGTCAGTAAATCAGTAAGTTAATAATTTTTTGTCCTTTATTTTACATCAGAAAACAGTGCACCAAGCCTGGATGTACTGCAATACCAAGCCGATGCACGTGGCAAGCCCCTTATCCGGCTCCCAGCTCTAAATATTTATTTAATATAGAGGACGTGTGAGATATTACACTAAGAAGAACAGATTGTTTTTTTCCAATCCAAATCCTACCCATATCCATACCTAACCATTCACTTTCTCAAGGCCAGACTAAGGATTGTAACGTGAACCCAGACCAAGGCCAAAAATCCAGACCAGTGAAGACAATAGATCCTAGCTATAAAGCCTGAGAAGCAATCCTACACAAACCCCATTCCATCTATTCTCCTTCTCAAACCCAGTCAAAGCCCAAAACCAGACTAGAAAACACTTGATCTTAGCCAAAAGGCCAAGAAGCAATAAACATTTATCTCCTCTGCTTAATGGACAGCCTCAGGCCACACCTATACAAGATGCATAAAACCATATAAGCAAATAAGACCCAACTCCTGGAAACTACCCATTTAACATTGAAGCATACACAGCTTTGCCAAAGCAAATCTCATAAAAATACATCAAACTCATTGATGTTCCTCTCCACAGAAATCTTTAGTAAAATACAAAAGATTTATTTATTTTTTATTTTATTTTTTTTATTAGAACCGGTTCCACACAATAATAAACGATACATCAAATCCAGCAAAACAAAACCAGTCCGTCCCTCTTAAATCCCACCCACTTACCACACATCAATATAAAACATAAAACAATCAGACCCACAGTCACATTTCTTGTCATAACACAAACCACCTTATACAAAAATTAAATTCACAAAAAAAATTATCACAAATATGTCAGGAGACCAAAATGTTCAAATCCAACAGAATACAGAAGAATCCGAACCAGTCAACACAATCTCAAGGCACTTTCCCCAAAACCAAGCCTTTCCCAGAAAAACTTCCCTCCACCCACCCACCCACCCACCCACCCACCCTCACCAGCCAAACCTTCACTCCCCTCCCTCCCTCTCCCCCCCCTCCCTCCCCACCCCCCGAAAATCCACAGTCCTTCCCACACCCCAACTGCCGCTCACCCCATTTTCCACTACCCATCTTATTCAATGGTATTACTATCCCCCTCCACCCCTGCCAACCCCTGTTCTGACCCGTCTTGCCACAACTTGTGTCCACCCCTCCTCCTCCCTTGTCCCTCCATCCCGCTCTAAACAATCCTCCCCCAATGTGTGTCCAGCCCGCGCTCCCTCGACCTCAATCTCCCTTGTACCTATAATGTCCCCTACAGTCAGGAGGTCAAACTCCCGTCCTCTCTCCAGACGTGACCTCTTTATTCTTCTCTCCTCCGTCGCCCCCTCCGCCTCTGTGGTAGCTCCAGTCCTGGAGAGACTGCCGCCCTCCCCCATATCCTGGTCTGGATCTGATCCCACATCCTCCATGCCGTCCGAGAACTCCATTGAGGCCCAGTCTGGTTGCACCAGGGTCGAGGCTTCCGCTACCCCTTCTGTCGCCTCCGCCCAACTTCCAAACAGCCCAGCATCCAGCCCCAGACTGGGCCTCGAAGCCTGTTCCTCCCCCGACGGTGCCCCCACGGCTGGGATTACCTGGCCGGCTGTCAGGGACTCTCCCGGGGTCAGGTCCAAAGAGCCCCCTTCTGCCTGCGTCAGCTGAACCTCCTTGTTAGATGGCCCTGCTACCTCATCGCTCACTGGCCCGTTTGATGCCGCAGGCTCTGCTGCCCCTTCGGTGAACACAGCTTCCTCCTGCTCCCCCTTTTCCCGGGCACTTAAGGACAGGAATTCCTCAGCAAAAAGACTGGCATAAGTCCCCTTTCTCGATAGGCACTGGCGATACAGGTGCTCCTCGCTGCCACACAGACTGCAGGCCTTTGGCGCACCACAGTCGGCCGCGAGGTGGTCCTCCAAGCTACAGATGCGGCACCTCTGTCCAGGGCAGACCTCCTTTGCGTGGCCAAGGGCCCCACACTTCTAGCAGTACAACGGCTGGCCAGAGAAGTGGAAGAAACCCCGGTTGGGACCGATGGAAAAATTCCCTGGAGAGTGGACCAGGCCACCTGGAGCAGCCGGGTCCGTCTTCAACCTGACGAGGAACCTGCGCTTCCCGGTCCAGAGGCCGAAGCGCCCTCGCAGTTTCTCCCCTGCTGAGACAGAAGAGCAGTACCGTGCCAAGAAAGCTCTGATGACCTCGTCCGCCACGAAGGGGTTATAAACGTGTACAGTGATGGGGACCTCATCCATGGCGAACAACGGGACCAGCCGAAGACCACGAAGCACCTCCTCCTCCCTGAGCCGCGAGCACCGGTCGAAAAAGGTAGAGCAGTCAGTGAAGGCAGCGAAAGTGATGTCCAGGAACCCAGAAGAACAAAAATCCTGCAGGCAAAGGACCTTGGAGGGAGCCAATCCACTAAAGTGCCTGAGCAGCCGGAGCAAAATCCAATCCCAGCAAAATCGCGTCTTCACGTCCTCCGCAGCATCTCTGCAGAGCTCCACCCGAACAGAATGACGAAGCCGCACCACTCGAGCCGGCTGACATTCAGCTCCTCTCTCCATGGCTATACTTGATCTTAGCCAAAAGGCCAAGAAGCAATAAACATTTATCTCCTCTGCTTAATGGACAGCCTCAGGCCACACCTATACAAGATGCATAAAATCATATAAGCAAATAAGACCTAACTCCTGGAAACTACCCATTTAACATTGAAGCAGACACAGCTTTGCCAAAGCTCATAAAAATACTTCAAACTCACTGATGTACCTCTCTACAGAAATCTTTAGTAAAATACAAAAGACGTATATGTGACTTAAGAGAAACCAGAGCTATAAAGAAAAAAACAAGCAAGCAGCACCAGGAAACCCTTATCGGGGAAACACAATGCTCGATGAGGGTAAGGCCGGCCCCTTTTTTTTTTCTTTTTTTTTTTATATCCTTTCCATCACACTCATCTTCTCAAAGCCAGACTAAGTACAATACAGTCACAGCCCAAAGCCAGACCAGAGAACTTAGCCAAAAGGCCAAGAAGAAATAAACTTTTATGTCTTCTGCTTAACGGACAGCCCCAGGCCACACCTATACAGGCATGCATGAAGTCACATAACCAAATAAGACCCAAGTACTGGAAACTACCCATTTAACATTGAAGCATACACAGCTTTGCCAGAGCAAAGCTCACAAAAATACACATAGGATTGCTTCTCGCTTCTCTATTTTAAACAGATTTTTAGAGCTGGGAGGCGGAAAAGGGACTTGCTCATGGATCGGCCTGGTATTGCAGTACTTCCAGGCTTGATGCAACGTTTACTGATATAAAATGAAGGAAAATCAATTACTGAATTATTGATTTACTGACTTACTGACTTACTTACTTACTTACTTACTAAATTATGTCTGCATTCAACCCGCCCTGTTCCCTAGCCTATCTTGACCTCCATCTGCTCACCACTGTCAGTTGTTGCTTGTCAACCTTTCTCCACACTTTCTCCACTCATCCAACCCAAGGGGCCGGCCTTACCCTCATCGAGCATTGTCTTTCTCCGACAAGGGTTTCCTGGTGCTGCTTGGCTTTTTTTTTCTTCACAGTGCTGGTTTCTCCTAAGTCATGTGTAACCCTTTTGCCTTTTATTGAAGATTTCCGTGGAGAGGAACATCAATGAGCTTGATGTATTTTTCTGTGCTTTCCTCTGACAAAGCTGTGTATGCTTCAATGTTGAATGGGTATTTTCCAGGAGTTGGGTCTTATTTGCTTATGTGACTTTATGCATGCATGTATAGGTGTGGCCTGAGGGTGTCCGTTAAGCAGAGGAGACAAAAGTTTATTGCGTCTTGGCATTTTTGCTAAGATCAAGTGTTCTCTGGTCTGGTTTTGGGCTTTGACTGGGTTTGAGAAGGAGAATGGACATCATTTTTCATCGAACTGGCTCGTTTCCTGCCTCGGCGCAGTGTGCTCTCTGCATTGTGCTTCTCTGGCGCTGAAAATGCGATTCCGCAAGTCTCAGCGCTCTACGAGCAAGGGAAAGCGGTTTTTCAGACAAAGGCATGTTTGCAGCTGTACGGGGCAGTTTTCTTTGACTTTTTTCATATGTTTGGGGTCGACTATGATATGAAACGTGATTGTTTACTTTAAAATGCCAAAGTTCATAAGAAACAATGGAAAGTCATAAAAAAAATGAATTTTGATATGAAATATCATTTTTTTCATCAAAGTGCAAAAATTCATATGAATCATGGAAAAAGTGATACTCCATGAAAATTCACTTAACAAAGACAACTTTCAAAATTTTTCATCGAACTGGCTCGTTTCCTGCCTCGGCGCAGTGTGCTCTCTGCATTGTGCTTCTCTGTCGCTGTAAATGCGATTCCGCAAGTCTCAGCGCTCTACGAGCAAGGGAAAGCGGTTTTTCAGACAAACGAATGTGTGCAGCTGAACGGGGCAGTTTTCTTTGAGTTATGTCACATGTTTGGGGTCGACTATGATATGAAACGTGATTGATTACTTTAAAATGCCAAAATTCACAAGAAACAATGGAAAGTCATAAAAAATATGAATTTTGATATTAAATATGATTTTTTTCATCAAAGTGTAAAAATTTATGAAAAACATGGAAAAAGTGATACTCTATGAAAAATCACTTAACAAAGTCAACTTTCAAGATTTTTCATCGAACTGGCTCGTTTCCTGCCTCGGCGCAGTGTGCTCTCTGCATTGTGCTTCTCTGGCGCTGAAAATGCGATTCCGCAAGTCTCAGCGCTCTACGAGCAAGGGAAAGCGGTTTTTCAGACAAACGAATGTGTGCAGCTGAACGGGGCAGTTTTCTTTGAGTTATGTCACATGTTTGAAGTCGACTATGATATGAAACGTGATTGTTTACTTTAAAATGCCAAAATTCACAAGAAACAATGGAAAGTCATAAAAAAATATGAATTTTGATGTTAAATATGATTTTTTTTATCAAAGTGTAAAAATTCATAAGAAACATGGAAAAAGTGATACTCCTTGAAAATTCAATTAACAAAGTCAACTTTCAAGATTTTTCATCGAACTGGCTCGTTTCCTGCCTCGGCGCAGTGTGCTCTCTGCATTGTGCTTCTCTGGCGCTGAAAATGCGATTCCGCAAGTCTCAGCGCTCTACGAGCAAGGGAAAGCGGTTTTTCAGACAAACGAATGTGTGCAGCTGAACGGGGTAGTTTTCATTGAGTTTTGTCACATGTTTGGGGTCGACTATGATATGAAACGTGATTGTTTACTTTAAAATGCCAAAATTCATAAGAAACAATGGAAAGTCATAAATAATATGAATATTGATAGGAAATATGATTTTTTTCATCAAAGTGCAAAAATTCATGAGATACATGGAAAAAGTGATACTCCTTGAAAATTCACTTAACAAAGTCAACTTTCAAGATTTTTCATCTAACTGGCTCGTTTCCTGCCTCGGCGCAGTGTGCTCTCTGCATTGTGCTTCTCTGGCGCTGAAAATGCGATTCGGCAAGTCTCAGCGCTCTACGAGCAAGGGAAAGCGGTTTTTCAGACAAACGAATGTGTGCAGCTGAACAGAGCAGTTTTCTTTGACTTTTTTCACAAGTTTGAGGTCGACTATGATATGAAACGTGATTGTTTACTTTAAAATGCCAAAATTCATAAGAAACAATGGAAAGTCATAAATAATATGAATATTGATAGGAAATATGATTTTTTTTCATCAAAGTGCAAAAATTCATGAGATACATGGAAAAAGTGATACTCCTAGAAAATTCACTTAACAAAGTCAACTTTCAAGATTTTTCATCGAACTGGCTCGTTTCCTGCCTCGGCGCAGTGTGCTCTCTGCATTGTGCTTCTCTGGCGCTGAAAATGCGATTCCGCAAGTCTCAGCGCTCTACGAGCAAGGGAAAGCGGTTTTTCAGACAAAGGCATGTTTGCAGCTGTACTGGGCAGTTTTCTTTGACTTTTTTCACATGTTCGAAGTCGACTATGATATGAAACGTGATTGTTTTTAAAATGCCAAAATTCATAAGAATCAATGGAAAGTCATAAAAAAAATATATTTTGAAATGAAATATGATTTTTTTCATCAAAGTGTAAAAATTCATAAGAAACATGGAAAAAGTGATACTCCATGAAAAATCACTTAACATAGTCAACTTTCAAGATTTTTCATCGAACTGGCTCGTTTCCTGCCTCGGCGCAGTGTGCTCTCTGCATTGTGCTTCTCTGGCGCTGAAAATGCGATTCCGCAAGTCTCAGCGCTCTACGAGCAAGGGAAAGCGGTTTTTCAGACAAACGAATGTGTGCAGCTGAACGGGGCAGCTTTCTTTGACTTTTTTCACATGTTTGAAGTCGACTATGATATGAAAGTGATTGTTTACTTTAAAATGCCAAAATTCATA
The DNA here is from genome assembly GCF_019097595.1 of Hemibagrus wyckioides. NCBI lineage: Eukaryota > Metazoa > Chordata > Actinopteri > Siluriformes > Bagridae > Hemibagrus > Hemibagrus wyckioides. The sequence goes on along the minus strand of NC_080738.1, from coordinate 9,093,158 downwards.
AGAAACAATGGAAAGTCATAAAAAATATGTATTTTGATATGAAATATGATTTTTTTTCATCAAAGTGTAAAAATTCATGAGAAACATGGAAAAAGTGATACTCCATGAAAAATCACTTAACATAGTCAACTTTCAATATTTTTCATCGAACTGGCTCGTTTCCTGCCTCGGCGCAGTGTGCTCTCTGCATTGTGCATCTCTGGCGCTGAAAATGCGATTCCGCAAGTCTCAGCGCTCTACGAGCAAGGGAAAGCGGTTTTTCAGAAAAAGGCATGTTTGCAGCTTTACGGGGCAGTTTTCTTTGACTTTTTTCACATGTTTGAAGTCGACTATGATATGAAACGTGATTGTTTACTTTAAAATGCCAAAATTCATAAAAAACAATGGAAAGTCATAAAAAATATGAATTTTGATATGAAATATGATTTTTTTCATCAAAGTGTAAAAATTCATAAGAAACATGGAAAAAGTCATACTCCATGAAAAATCACTTAACAAAGTCAACTTTCAAGATTTTTCATCGAACTGGCTCGTTTGCTGCCTCGGCGCAGTGTGCTCTCTGCATTGTGCTTCTCTGGCGCTGAAAATGCGATTCCGCAAGTCTCAGCGCTCTACGAGCAAGGGAAAGCGGTTTTTCAGACAAACGAATGTGTGCAGCTGAACGGGGCAGTTTTCATTGAGTTTTGTCACATGTTTAGGGTCGACTATGATATGAAACGTGATTGTTTACTTTAAAATGCCAAAATTCATAAGAAACAATGGAAAGTCATAAATAATATGAATTTTGATATGAAATATGATTTTTTTCATCAAAGTGTAAAAATTCATAAGAAACATGGAAAAAGTGATACTCCATGAAAAATCACTTAACATAGTCAACTTTCAATATTTTTCATCGAACTGGCTCGTTTCCTGCCTCGGCGCAGTGTGCTCTCTGCATTGTGCTTCTCTGGCGCTGAAAATGCGATTCCGCAAGTCTCAGCGCTCTACGAGCAAGGGAAAGCGGTTTTTCAGACAAACGAATGTGTGCAGCTGAACGGGGCAGTTTTCTTTGACTTTTTTCACATGTTTGAAGTCGACTATGATATGAAACGTGATTGTTTACTTTAAAATGCCAAAATTCATAAGAAACAATGGAAAGTCAAAAAAATATGAATTTTGATATGAAATATGATTTTTTTCATCAAAGTGCAAAAATTCATAAGAAACATGGAAAAAGTGATACTCCATGATAATTCGCTTAACAAAGTCAACCTTCAAGATTTTTTCATCGAACTAGCTCGTTTCCTGCCTCGGAGCAGTGTCCTCTCTGCATTGTGCTTCTCTGGCGCTGAAAATGCGATTCAGCAAGTCTCAGCGCTCTACGAGCAAGGGAAAGCGGTTTTTCAGACAAAGGCATGTTTGCAGCTGTACGGGGCAGTTTTCTTTGACTTTTTTCACATGTTTGAAGTCGACTATGATATGAAACGTGATTGTTTACTTTAAAATGCCAAAATTCATAAGAAACAATGGAAAGTCATAAATAATATGAATTTTGATAGGAAAAATGATTTTTTTCATCAAAGTGCAAAAATTCATAAGAAACATGGAAAAAGTGATACTCCATGAAAAATCACAACATAGTCAACTTTCAATATTTTTCATCGAACTGGCTCGTTTCCTGCCTCGGCGCACTGTGCTCTCTGCATTGTGCTTCTCTGGCGCTGAAAATGCGATTCCGCAAGTCTCAGCGCTCTACGAGCAAGGGAAAGCGGTTTTTCAGACAAACGAATGTGTGCAGCTGAACGGGGTAGTTTTCATTGAGTTTTGTCACATGTTTTGGGTCGACTATGATATGAAATGTGATTGTTTACTTTAAAATGCCAAAATTCATAAGAAACAATGGAAAGTCATAAATAATATGAATTTTGATAGGAAATATGATTTTTTTCATCAAAGTGCAAAAATTCATGAGATACATGGAAAAAGTGATGCTCCTTGAAAATTCACTTAACAAAGTCAACTTTCAAGATTTTTCATCGAACTGGCTCGTTTCCTGCCTCGGCGCAGTGTGCTCTCTGCATTGTGCTTCTCTGGCGCTGAAAATCCGATTCCGCAAGTCTCAGCGCTCTACGAGCAAGGGAAAGCGGTTTTTCAGACAAACGAATGTGTGCAGCTGAACGGGGCAGTTTTCTTTGAGTTATGTCACTTGTTTGGGGTCGACTATGATATGAAACGTGATTGTTTACTTTAAAATGCCAAAATTCAGAAGAAACAATGGAAAGTCATAAAAAATATGAATTTTGATGTTAAATATGATTTTTTTCATCAAAGTGTAAAAATTCATAAGAAACATGGAAAAAGTGATACTCCATGAAAAATCACTTAACATAGTCAACTTTCAATATTTTTCATCGAACTGGCTCGTTTCCTGCCTCGGCGCAGTGTGCTCTCTGCATTGTGCTTCTCTGGCGCTGAAAATGCGATTCCGCAAGTCTCAGCGCTCTACGAGCAAGGGAAAGCGGATTTTCAGACAAACGAATGTGTGCAGCTGAACGGGGCAGTTTTCTTTGAATTTTGTCACATGTTTGAAGTCGACTATGATATGAAACGTGATTGTTTACTTTAATATGCCAAAATTCATAAGAATCAATGGAAAGTCATAAAAAATATATATTTTGAAATGAAATATGATTTTTTTTCATCAAAGTGTAAAAATTCATAAGAAACATGGAAAAAGTGATACACCATGAAAAATCACTTAACAAAGTCAACTTTCAAGATTTTTCATCGAACTGGCTCGTTTCCTGCCTCGGCGCAGTGTGCTCTCTGCATTGTGCTTCTCTGGCGCTGAAAATGCGATTCCGCAAGTCTCAGCGCTCTACGAGCAAGGGAAAGCGGTTTTTCAGACAAACGAATGTGTGCAGCTGAACGGGGCAGTTTTCTTTGACTTTTTTCACAAGTTTGAAGTCGACTATGATATGAAACGTGATTGTTTACTTTAAAATGCCAAAATTCATAAGAAACAATGGAAAGTCATGAAAAATATATATTTTGATATGAAATATGATTTTTTTCATCAAAGTGTAAAAATTCATAAGAAACATGGAAAAAGTGATACTCCATGAAAAATCACTTAACATAGTCAACTTTCAATACTTTTCATCGAACTGGCTCGTTTCCTGCCTCGGCGCAGTGTGCTCTCTGCATTGTGCTTCTCTGGCGCTGAAAAAGCGATTCCGCAAGTCTCAGCGCTCTACGAGCAAGGGAAAGCGGTTTTTCAGACAAACGAATGTGTGCAGCTGAACGGGGTAGTTTTCATTGAGTTTTGTCACATGTTTGGGGTCGACTATGATATGAAATGTGATTGTTTACTTTAAAATGCCAAAATTCATAAGAAACAATGGAAAGTCATAAATAATATGAATTTTGATAGGAAATATGATTTTTTTCATCAAAGTGCAAAAATTCATGAGATACATGGAAAAAGTGATGCTCCTTGAAAATTCACTTAACAAAGTCAACTTTCAAGATTTTTCATCGAACTGGCTCGTTTCCTGCCTCGGCGCAGTGTGCTCTCTGCATTGTGCTTCTCTGGCGCTGAAAATCCGATTCCGCAAGTCTCAGCGCTCTACGAGCAAGGGAAAGCGGTTTTTCAGACAAACGAATGTGTGCAGCTGAACGGGGCAGTTTTCTTTGAGTTATGTCACATGTTTGAAGTCGACTATGATATGAAACGTGATTGTTTACTTTGAAATGCCAAAATTCACAAGAAACAATGGAAAGTCATAAAAAATATGAATTTTGATGTTAAATATGATTTTTTTTATAAAAGTGTAAAAATTCATAAGAAACATGGAAAAAGTCATACTCCTTGAAAATTCAATTAACAAAGTCAACTTTCAAGATTTTTCATCGAACTGGCTCGTTTCCTGCCTCGGCGCAGTGTGCTCTCTGCATTGTGCTTCTCTGGCGCTGAAAATGCGATTCCGCAAGGCTCAGCGCTCTACGAGCAAGGGAAAGCGGTTTTTCGGACAAAGGCATGTTTGCAGCTGTACGGGGCAGTTTTCTTTGACTTTTTCACATGTTTGAAGTCGACTATGATATGAAACGTGATTGTTTACTTTAAAATGCCAAATTTCATAAGAAACAATGGAAAGTCATAAAAAATATATATTTTGAAATGAAATATGATTTTTTTCATCAAAGTGTAAAAATACATAAGAAACATGCAAAAAGTGATACTCCTTGAAAATTCACTTAACAAAGTCAACTTTCAAGATTTTTCATCGAACTGGCTTGTTTCCTGCCTCGGCGCAGTGTGCCCTCTGCATTGTGCTTCTCTGGCGCTGAAAATGCGATTCCGCAAGTCTCAGCGCTCGACGAGCAAGGGAAAGCGGTTTTTCAGACAAACGAATGTGTGCAGCTGAACGGGGCAGTTTTCTTTGACTTTTTTCACAAGTTTGAAGTCGACTATGATATGAAACGTGATTGTTTACTTTAAAATGCCAAAATTCATAAGAATCAATGGAAAGTCATAAAAAATATATATTTTGAAATGAAATATGATTTTTTTCATCAAAGTGTAAAAATTCATAAGAAACATGGAAAAAGTGATACTCCATGAAAAATCACTTAACATAGTCAACTTTCAATATTTTTCATCGAACTGGCTCGTTTCCTGCCTCGGCGCAGTGTGCTCTCTGCATTGTGCTTCTCTGGCGCTGAATAAGCGATTCCGCAAGTCTCAGCGCTCTACGAGCAAGGGAAAGCGGTTTTTCAGACAAAGGCATGTTTGCAGCTGTACGGGGCTGTTTTCTTTGACTTTTTTCACATGTTTGAAGTCGACTATGATATGAAACGTGATTGTTTACTTTAAAATGCCAAAATTCATAAGAAACAATGGAAAGTCATAAACAATATGAATTTTGAAATGAAATATGATTTTTTTCATCAAAGTGTAAAAATTCATAAGAAACATAGAAAAAGTCATACTCCATGAAAAATCACTTAACAAAGTCAACTTTCAAGATTTTTCATCGAACTGGCTCGTTTCCTGCCTCGGCGCAGTGTGCTCTCTGCATTGTGCTTCTCTGGCGCTGAAAATGCGATTCCGCAAGTCTCAGCGCTCTACGAGCAAGGGAAAGCGGTTTTTCAGACAAACGAATGTGTGCAGCTGAACGGGGCAGTTTTCATTGACTTTTTTCACATGTTTGAAGTCGACTATGATATGAAACGTGATTGTTTACTTTAAAATGCCAAAATTCATAAGAAACAATGGAAAGTCATAAAAAATATGAATTTTGATATGAAATATGATTTTTTTCATCAAAGTGTAAAAATTCATAAGAAACATGGAAAAAGTCATACTCCATGAAAAATCAATTAACAAAGTCAACTTTCAAGATTTTTCATCGAACTGGCTCGTTTCCTGACTCGGCGCAGTGTGCTCTCTGCATTGTGCTTCTCTGGCGCTGAAAATGCGATTCCGCAATTCTCAGCGCTCTACGAGCAAGGGAAAGCGGTTTTTCAGAAAAAGGCATGTTTGCAGCTTTACGGGGCAGTTTTCTTTGACTTTTTTCACATGTTTGAAGTCGACTATGATATGAAACGTGATTGTTTACTTTAAAATGCCAAAATTCATAAGAAACAATGGAAAGTCATAAATAATATGAATATTGATAGGAAATATGATTTTTTTTCATCAAAGTGCAAAAATTCATGAGATACATGGAAAAAGTGATACTCCTAGAAAATTCACTTAACAAAGTCAACTTTCAAGATTTTTCATCGAACTGGCTCGTTTCCTGCCTCGGCGCAGTGTGCTCTCTGCATTGTGCTTCTCTGGCGCTGAAAATGCGATTCCGCAAGTCTCAGCGCTCTACGAGCAAGGGAAAGCGGTTTTTCAGACAAAGGCTTTTTTGCAGCTGTACGGGGCAGTTTTCTTTGACTTTTTTCACATGTTTGAAGTCGACTATGATATGAAACGTGATTGTTTACTTTAAAGTGCCAAAATTCATAAGAAACAATGGAAAGTCATAAAAAATATGTATTTTGATATGAAATATGATTTTTTTTCATCAAAGTGTAAAAATTCATAAGAAACATGGAAAAAGTGATACTCCATGAAAAATCACTTAACATAGTCAACTTTCAATATTTTTCATCGAACTGGCTCGTTTCCTGCCTCGGCGCAGTGTGCTCTCTGCATTGTGCTTCTCTGGCGCTGAAAATGCGATTCCGCAATTCTCAGCGCTCTACGAGCAAGGGAAAGCGGTTTTTCAGAAAAAGGCATGTTTGCAGCTTTACGGGGCAGTTTTCTTTGACTTTTTTCACATGTTTGAAGTCGACTATGATATGAAACGTGATTGTTTACTTTAAAATGCCAAAATTCATAAGAAACAATGGAAAGTCATAAATAATATGAATATTGATAGGAAATATGATTTTTTTTCATCAAAGTGCAAAAATTCATGAGATACATGGAAAAAGTGATACTCCTAGAAAATTCACTTAACAAAGTCAACTTTCAAGATTTTTCATCGAACTGGCTCGTTTCCTGCCTCGGCGCAGTGTGCTCTCTGCATTGTGCTTCTCTGGCGCTGAAAATGCGATTCCGCAAGTCTCAGCGCTCTACGAGCAAGGGAAAGCGGTTTTTCAGACAAAGGCTTTTTTGCAGCTGTACGGGGCAGTTTTCTTTGACTTTTTTCACATGTTTGAAGTCGACTATGAGATGAAACGTGATTGTTTACTTTAAAATGCCAAAATTCATAAGAATCAATGGAAAGTCATAAAAAATATATATTTTGAAATGAAATATGATTTTTTTCATCAAAGTGTAAAAATTCATAAGAAACATGGAAAAAGTGATACTCCATGAAAAATCACTTAACATAGTCAACTTTCAATATTTTTCATCGAACTGGCTCGTTTCCTGCCTCGGCGCAGTGTACTCTCTGCATTGTGCTTCTCTGGCGCTGAAAAAGCGATTCCGCAAGTCTCAGCGCTCTACGAGCAAGGGAAAGCGGTTTTTCAGACAAAGGCATGTTTGCAGCTGTACTGGGCAGTTTTCTTTGACTTTTTTCACATGTTCGAAGTCGACTATGATATGAAACGTGATTGTTTTTAAAATGCCAAAATTCATAAGAATCAATGGAAAGTCATAAAAAAAATATATTTTGAAATGAAATATGATTTTTTTCATCAAAGTGTAAAAATTCATAAGAAACATGGAAAAAGTGATACTCCATGAAAAATCACTTAACATAGTCAACTTTCAAGATTTTTCATCGAACTGGCTCGTTTCCTGCCTCGGCGCAGTGTGCTCTCTGCATTGTGCTTCTCTGGCGCTGAAAATGCGATTCCGCAAGTCTCAGCGCTCTACGAGCAAGGGAAAGCGGTTTTTCAGACAAACGAATGTGTGCAGCTGAACGGGGCAGTTTTCATTGACTTTTTTCACATGTTTGAAGTCGACTATGATATGAAACGTGATTGTTTACTTTAAAATGCCAAAATTCATAAGAAACAATGGAAAGTCATAAATAATATGAATTTTGAAATGAAATATGATTTTTTTCATCAAAGTGTAAAAATTCATAAGAAACATAGAAAAAGTCATACTCCATGAAAAATCACTTAACAAAGTCAACTTTCAAGATTTTTCATCGAACTGGCTCGTTTCCTGCCTCGGCGCAGTGTGCTCTCTGCATTGTGCTTCTCTGGCGCTGAAAATGCGATTCCGCAAGTCTCAGCGCTCTACGAGCAAGGGAAAGCGGTTTTTCAGACAAACGAATGTGTGCAGCTGAACGGGGCAGTTTTCATTGACTTTTTTCACATGTTTGAAGTCGACTATGATATGAAACGTGATTGTTTACTTTAAAATGCCAAAATTCATAAGAAACAATGGAAAGTCATAAAAAATATGAATTTTGATATGAAATATGATTTTTTTCATCAAAGTGTAAAAATTCATAAGAAACATGGAAAAAGTCATACTCCATGAAAAATCACTTAACATAGTCAACTTTCAATATTTTTCATCGAACTGGCTCGTTTCCTGCCTCGGCGCAGTGAGCTCTCTGCATTGTGCTTCTCTGGCGCTGAAAAAGCGATTCCACAAGTCTCAGCGCTCTACGAGCAAGGGAAAGCGGTTTTTCAGACAAACGAATGTGTGCAGCTGAACGGGGTAGTTTTCATTGAGTTTTGTCACATGTTTGGGGTCGACTATGATATGAAACGTGATTGTTTACTTTAAAATGCCAAATTTCATAAGAAACAATGGAAAGTCATAAATAATATGAATTTGATAGGAAATATGATTTTTTTCATCAAAGTGCAAAAATTCATGAGATACATGGAAAAAGTGATACTCCTAGAAAATTCACTTAACAAAGTCAACTTTCAAGATTTTTCATCGAACTGGCTCGTTTCCTGCCTCGGCGCAGTGAGCTCTCTGCATTGTGCTTCTCTGGCGCTGAAAAAGCGATTCCACAAGTCTCAGCGCTCTACGAGCAAGGGAAAGCGGTTTTTCAGACAAACGAATGTGTGCAGCTGAACGGGGTAGTTTTCATTGAGTTTTGTCACATGTTTGGGGTCGACTATGATATGAAACGTGATTGTTTACTTTAAAATGCCAAATTTCATAAGAAACAATGGAAAGTCATAAATAATATGAATTTGATAGGAAATATGATTTTTTTCATCAAAGTGCAAAAATTCATGAGATACATGGAAAAAGTGATACTCCTAGAAAATTCACTTAACAAAGTCAACTTTCAAGATTTTTCATCGAACTGGCTCGTTTCCTGCCTCGGCGCAGTGTGCTCTCTGCATTGTGCTTCTCTGGCGCTGAATATGCGATTCCGCAAGTCTCAGCGCTCTACGAGCAAGGGAAAGCGGTTTTTCAGACAAAGGCATGTTTGCAGCTGTACGGGGCAGTTTTCTTTGACTTTTTTCACATGTTTGAAGTCGACTATGATATGAAACGTGATTGTTTACTTTAAAATGCCAAAATTCATAAGAATCAATGGAAAGTCATAAAAAATATATATTTTGAAATGAAATATGATTTTTTTCATCAAAGTGTAAAAATTCATAAGAAACATGGAAAAAGTGATACTCCATGAAAAATCACTTAACATAGTCAACTTTCAATATTTTTCATCGAACTGGCTCGTTTCCTGCCTCGGCGCAGTGTGCTCTCTGCATTGTGCTTCTCTGGCCTGAAAAAGCGATTCCGCAACTCTCAGCGCTCTACGAGCAAGGGAAAGCGGTTTTTCAGACAAACGAATGTGTGCAGCTGAACGGGGTAGTTTTCATTGAGTTTTGTCACATGTTTGGGGTCGACTATGATATGAAACGTGATTGTTTACTTTAAAATGCCAAAATTCATAAGAAACAATGGAAAGTCATAAAAAATATGAATTTTGATAGGAAATATGATTTTTTTCATCAATGTGCAAAAATTCATGAGATACATGGAAAACGTGATACTCCTTGAAAATTCACTTAACAAAGTCAACTTTCAAGATTTTTCATCGAACTGGCTCGTTTCCTGCCTCGGCGCAGTGTGCTCTCTGCATTGTGCATCTCTGGCGCTGAAAATGCGATTCCGCAAGTCTCAGCGCTCTACGAGTAAGGGAAAGCGGTTTTTCAGACAAACGAATGTGTGCAGCTGAACGGGGCAGTTTTCATTGACTTTTTTCACATGTTTGAAGTCGACTATGATATGAAACGTGATTGTTTACTTTAAAATGCCAAAATTCATAAGAAACAATGGAAAGTCATAAAAAATATGAATTTTGATATGAAATATGATTTTTTTCATCAAAGTGTAAAAATTCATAAGAAACATGGAAAAAGTCATACTCCATGAAAAATCACTTAACATAGTCAACTTTCAATATTTTTCATCGAACTGGCTCGTTTCCTGCCTCGGCGCAGTGTGCTCTCTGCATTGTGCTTCTCTGGCGCTGAAAATGCGATTCCGCAAGTCTCAGCGCTCTACGAGCAAGGTAAAGCGGTTTTTCAGACAAACGAATGTGTGCAGCTGAACGGGGTAGTTTTCATTGAGTTTTGTCACATGTTTGGGGTCGACTATGATATGAAACGTGATTGTTTACTTTAAAATGCCAAAATTCATAAGAAACAATGGAAAGTCATAAATAATATGAATTTCATAGGAAATATGATTTTTTTCATCAAAGTGCAAAAATTCATGAGATACATGGAAAAAGTTATACTCCTTGAAAATTCACTTAACAAAGTCAACTTTCAAGATTTTTCATCGAACTGGCTCGTTTCCTGCCTCGGCGCAGTGTGCTCTCTGCATTGTGCTTCTCTGGCGCTGAAAATGCGATTCCGCAAGTCTCAGCGCTCTACGAGCAAGGGAAAGCGGTTTTTCAGACAAAGGCTTTTTTGCAGCTGTACGGGGCAGTTTTCTTTGACTTTTTTCACGTTTGAAGTCGACTATGATATGAAACGTGATTGTTTACTTTAAAATGCCAAAATTCATAAGAAACAATGGAAAGTCATAAACAATATGAATTTTGAAATGAAATATGATTTTTTTCATCAAAGTGTAAAAATTCATAAGAAACATAGAAAAAGTCATACTCCATGAAAAATCACTTAACAAAGTCAACTTTCAAGATTTTTCATCGAACTGGCTCGTTTCCTGCCTCGGCGCAGTGTGCTCTCTGCATTGTGCTTCTCTGGCGCTGAAAATGCGATTCCGCAAGTCTCAGCGCTCTACGAGCAAGGGAAAGCGGTTTTTCAGACAAAGGCTTTTTTGCAGCTGTACGGGGCAGTTTTCTTTGACTTTTTTCACATGTTTGAAGTCGACTATGAGATGAAACGTGATTGTTTACTTTAAAATGCCAAAATTCATAAGAAACAATGGAAAGTCATAAAAAATATGAATTTTGATATGAAATATGATTTTTTTCATCAAAGTGTAAAAATTCATAAGAAACATGGAAAAAGTGATACTCCATGAAAAATCACTTAACATAGTCATCTTTCAATATTTTTCATCGAACTGGCTCGTTTCCTGCCTCGGCGCAGTGTGCTCTCTGCATTGTGCATCTCTGGCGCTGAAAATGCGATTCCGCAAGTCTCAGCGCTCTACGAGCAAGGGAAAGCGGTTTTTCAGAAAAAGGCATGTTTGCAGCTTTACGGGGCAGTTTTCTTTGACTTTTTTCACATGTTTGAAGTCGACTATGATATGAAACGTGATTGTTTACTTTAAAATGCCAAAATTCATAAGAAACAATGGAAAGTCATAAACAATATGAATTTTGATATGAAATATGATTTTTTTCATCAAAGTGTAAAAATTCATAAGAAACATGGAAAAAGTGATACTCCATGAAAAATCACTTAACATAGTCAACTTTCAAGATTTTTCATCGAACTGGCTCGTTTCCTGCCTCGGCGCAGTGTGCTCTCTGCATTGTGCTTCTCTGGCGCTGAAAAAGCGATTCCGCAAGTCTCAGCGCTCTACGAGCAAGGGAAAGCGGTTTTTCAGACAAACGAATGTGTGCAGCTGAACGGGGTAGTTTTCATTGAGTTTTGTCACATGTTTGGGGTCGACTATGATATGAAACGTGATTGTTTACTTTAAAATGCCAAAATTCAGAAGAAACAATGGAAAGTCATAAAAAATATGAATTTTGATGTTAAATATGATTTTTTTCATCAAAGTGTAAAAATTCATAAGAAACATGGAAAAAGTGATACTCCATGAAAAATCACTTAACATAGTCATCTTTCAATATTTTTCATCGAACTGGCTCGTTTCCTGCCTCGGCGCAGTGTGCTCTCTGCATTGTGCATCTCTGGCGCTGAAAATGCGATTCCGCAAGTCTCAGCGCTCTACGAGCAAGGGAAAGCGGTTTTTCAGACAAACGAATGTGTGCAGCTGAACGGGGCAGTTTTCTTTGACTTTTTTCACATGTTTGAAGTCGACTATGATATGAAACGTGATTGTTTACTTTAAAATGCCAAAATTCATAAGAAACAATAGAAAGTCATAAACAATATGAATTTTGATATGAAATATGATTTTTTTCATCAAAGTGTAAAAATTCATAAGAAACATGGAAAAAGTCATACTCCATGAAAAATCACTAAACAAAGTCAACTTTCAAGATTTTTTATCGAACTGGCTCGTTTCCTGGCTCGGCGCAGTGTGCTCTCTGCATTGTGCTTCTCTGGCGCTGAAAATGCGATTCCGCAAGTCTCAGCGCTCTACGAGCAAGGGAAAGCGGTTTTTCAGACAAAGGCATGTTTGCAGCTGTACGGGGCAGTTTTCTTTGACTTTTTTCACATGTTCGAAGTCGACTATGATATGAAACGTGATTGTTTTTAAAATGCCAAAATTCATAAGAATCAATGGAAAGTCATAAAAAAAATATATTTTGAAATGAAATATGATTTTTTTCATCAAAGTGTAAAAATTCATAAGAAACATGGAAAAAGTGATACTCCATGAAAAATCACTTAACATAGTCAACTTTCAAGATTTTTCATCGAACTGGCTCGTTTCCTGCCTCGGCGCAGTGTGCTCTCTGCATTGTGCTTCTCTGGCGCTGAAAAAGCGATTCCGCAAGTCTCAGCGCTCTACGAGCAAGGGAAAGCGGTTTTTCAGACAAACGAATGTGTGCAGCTGAACGGGGTAGTTTTCATTGAGTTTTGTCACATGTTTGGGGTCGACTATGATATGAAACGTGATTGTTTACTTTAAAATGCCAAAATTCATAAGAAACAATGGAAAGTCATAAAAAATATGAATTTTGATAGGAAATATGATTTTTTTCATCAATGTGCAAAAATTCATGAGATACATGGAAAACGTGATACTCCTTGAAAATTCACTTAACAAAGTCAACTTTCAAGATTTTTCATCGAACTGGCTCGTTTCCTGCCTCGGCGCAGTGTGCTCTCTGCATTGTGCATCTCTGGCGCTGAAAATGCGATTCCGCAAGTCTCAGCGCTCTACGAGAAAGGGAAAGCGGTTTTTCAGACAAACGAATGTGTGCAGCTGAACGGGGCAGTTTTCATTGACTTTTTTCACATGTTTGAAGTCGACTATGATATGAAACGTGATTGTTTACTTTAAAATGCCAAAATTCATAAGAAACAATGGAAAGTCATAAAAAATATGAATTTTGATATGAAATATGATTTTTTTCATCAAAGTGTAAAAATTCATAAGAAACATGGAAAAAGTCATACTCCATGAAAAATCACTTAACATAGTCAACTTTCAATATTTTTCATCGAACTGGCTCGTTTCCTGCCTCGGCGCAGTGTGCTCTCTGCATTGTGCTTCTCTGGCGCTGAAAATGCGATTCCGCAAGTCTCAGCGCTCTACGAGCAAGGGAAAGCGGTTTTTCAGACAAACGAATGTGTGCAGCTGAACGGGGTAGTTTTCATTGAGTTTTGTCACATGTTTGGGGTCGACTATGATATGAAACGTGATTGTTTACTTTAAAATGCCAAAATTCATAAGAAACAATGGAAAGTCATAAATAATATGAATTTCATAGGAAATATGATTTTTTTCATCAAAGTGCAAAAATTCATGAGATACATGGAAAAAGTGATACTCCTTGAAAATTCACTTAACAAAGTCAACTTTCAAGATTTTTCATCGAACTGGCTCGTTTCCTGCCTCGGCGCAGTGTGCTCTCTGCATTGTGCTTCTCTGGCGCTGAAAATGCGATTCCGCAAGTCTCAGCGCTCTACGAGCAAGGGAAAGCGGTTTTTCAGACAAAGGCTTTTTTGCAGCTGTACGGGGCAGTTTTCTTTGACTTTTTTCACATGTTTGAAGTCGACTATGATATGAAACGTGATTGTTTACTTTAAAATGCCAAAATTCATAAGAAACAATAGAAAGTCATAAACAATATGAATTTTGATATGAAATATGATTTTTTTCATCAAAGTGTAAAAATTCATAAGAAACATGGAAAAAGTCATACTCCATGAAAAATCACTAAACAAAGTCAACTTTCAAGATTTTTTATCGAACTGGCTCGTTTCCTGGCTCGGCGCAGTGTGCTCTCTGCATTGTGCTTCTCTGGCGCTGAAAATGCGATTCCGCAAGTCTCAGCGCTCTACGAGCAAGGGAAAGCGGTTTTTCAGACAAAGGCATGTTTGCAGCTGTACGGGGCAGTTTTCTTTGACTTTTTTCACATGTTCGAAGTCGACTATGATATGAAACGTGATTGTTTTTAAAATGCCAAAATTCATAAGAATCAATGGAAAGTCATAAAAAAAATATATTTTGAAATGAAATATGATTTTTTTCATCAAAGTGTAAAAATTCATAAGAAACATGGAAAAAGTGATACTCCATGAAAAATCACTTAACATAGTCAACTTTCAAGATTTTTCATCGAACTGGCTCGTTTCCTGCCTCGGCGCAGTGTGCTCTCTGCATTGTGCTTCTCTGGCGCTGAAAAAGCGATTCCGCAAGTCTCAGCGCTCTACGAGCAAGGGAAAGCGGTTTTTCAGACAAACGAATGTGTGCAGCTGAACGGGGTAGTTTTCATTGAGTTTTGTCACATGTTTGGGGTCGACTATGATATGAAACGTGATTGTTTACTTTAAAATGCCAAAATTCATAAGAAACAATGGAAAGTCATAAAAAATATGAATTTTGATAGGAAATATGATTTTTTTCATCAATGTGCAAAAATTCATGAGATACATGGAAAACGTGATACTCCTTGAAAATTCACTTAACAAAGTCAACTTTCAAGATTTTTCATCGAACTGGCTCGTTTCCTGCCTCGGCGCAGTGTGCTCTCTGCATTGTGCATCTCTGGCGCTGAAAATGCGATTCCGCAAGTCTCAGCGCTCTACGAGAAAGGGAAAGCGGTTTTTCAGACAAACGAATGTGTGCAGCTGAACGGGGCAGTTTTCATTGACTTTTTTCACATGTTTGAAGTCGACTATGATATGAAACGTGATTGTTTACTTTAAAATGCCAAAATTCATAAGAAACAATGGAAAGTCATAAAAAATATGAATTTTGATATGAAATATGATTTTTTTCATCAAAGTGTAAAAATTCATAAGAAACATGGAAAAAGTCATACTCCATGAAAAATCACTTAACATAGTCAACTTTCAATATTTTTCATCGAACTGGCTCGTTTCCTGCCTCGGCGCAGTGTGCTCTCTGCATTGTGCTTCTCTGGCGCTGAAAAAGCGATTCCGCAAGTCTCAGCGCTCTACGAGCAAGGGAAAGCGGTTTTTCAGACAAACGAATGTGTGCAGCTGAACGGGGTAGTTTTCATTGAGTTTTGTCACATGTTTGGGGTCGACTATGATATGAAACGTGATTGTTTACTTTAAAATGCCAAAATTCATAAGAAACAATGGAAAGTCATAAATAATATGAATTTCATAGGAAATATGATTTTTTTCATCAAAGTGCAAAAATTCATGAGATACATGGAAAAAGTGATACTCCTTGAAAATTCACTTAACAAAGTCAACTTTCAAGATTTTTCATCGAACTGGCTCGTTTCCTGCCTCGGCGCAGTGTGCTCTCTGCATTGTGCTTCTCTGGCGCTGAAAATGCGATTCCGCAAGTCTCAGCGCTCTACGAGCAAGGGAAAGCGGTTTTTCAGACAAACGAATGTGTGCAGCTGAACGGGGCAGTTTTCTTTGACTTTTTTCACATGTTTGAAGTCGACTATGATATGAAACGTGATTGTTTACTTTAAAATGCCAAAATTCATAAGAAACAATGGAAAGTCATAAAAAATATGAATTTTGATATGAAATATGATTTTTTTCATCAAAGTGTAAAAATTCATAAGAAACATGGAAAAAGTGATACTCCATGAAAAATCACTTAACATAGTCAACTTTCAATATTTTTCATCGAACTGGCTCGTTTCCTGCCTCGGCGCAGTGTGCTCTCTGCATTGTGCATCTCTGGCGCTGAAAATGCGATTCCGCAAGTCTCAGCGCTCTACGAGCAAGGGAAAGCGGTTTTTCAGACAAACGAATGTGTGCAGCTGAACGGGGCAGTTTTCATTGACTTTTTTCACATGTTTGAAGTCGACTATGATATGAAACGTGATTGTTTACTTTAAAATGCCAAAATTCATAAGAAACAATGGAAAGTCATAAAAAATATGAATTTTGATATGAAATATGATTTTTTTCATCAAAGTGTAAAAATTCATAAGAAACATGGAAAAAGTCATACTCCATGAAAAATCACTTAACAAAGTCAACTTTCAAGATTTTTTATCGAACTGGCTCGTTTCCTGCCTCGGCGCAGTGTGCTCTCTGCATTGTGCTTCTCTGGCGCTGAAAATGCGATTCCGCAAGTCTCAGCGCTCTACGAGCAAGGGAAAGCGGTTTTTCAGACAAAGGCATGTTTGCAGCTGTACGGGGCAGTTTTCTTTGACTTTTTTCACATGTTCGAAGTCGACTATGATATGAAACGTGATTGTTTTTAAAATGCCAAAATTCATAAGAATCAATGGAAAGTCATAAAAAAAATATATTTTGAAATGAAATATGATTTTTTTCATCAAAGTGTAAAAATTCATAAGAAACATGGAAAAAGTGATACTCCATGAAAAATCACTTAACATAGTCAACTTTCAAGATTTTTCATCGAACTGGCTCGTTTCCTGCCTCGGCGCAGTGTGCTCTCTGCATTGTGCTTCTCTGGCGCTGAAAAAGCGATTCCGCAAGTCTCAGCGCTCTACGAGCAAGGGAAAGCGGTTTTTCAGACAAACGAATGTGTGCAGCTGAACGGGGTAGTTTTCATTGAGTTTTGTCACATGTTTGGGGTCGACTATGATATGAAACGTGATTGTTTACTTTAAAATGCCAAAATTCATAAGAAACAATGGAAAGTCATAAAAAATATGAATTTTGATAGGAAATATGATTTTTTTCATCAAAGTGCAAAAATTCATGAGATACATGGAAAAAGTGATACTCCTTGAAAATTCACTTAACAAAGTCAACTTTCAAGATTTTTCATCGAACTGGCTCGTTTCCTGCCTCGGCGCAGTGTGCTCTCTGCATTGTGCTTCTCTGGCGCTGAAAATGCGATTCCGCAAGTCTCAGCGCTCTACGAGCAAGGGAAAGCGGTTTTTCAGACAAACGAATGTGTGCAGCTGAACGGGGCAGTTTTCATTGACTTTTTTCACATGTTTGAAGTCGACTATGATATGAAACGTGATTGTTTACTTTAAAATGCCAAAATTCATAAGAAACAATGGAAAGTCATAAAAAATATGAATTTTGATATGAAATATGATTTTTTTCATCAAAGTGTAAAAATTCATAAGAAACATGGAAAAAGTCATACTCCATGAAAAATCACTTAACATAGTCAACTTTCAAGATTTTTCATCGAACTGGCTCGTTTCCTGCCTCGGCGCAGTGTGCTCTCTGCATTGTGCTTCTCTGGCGCTGAAAAAGCGATTCCGCAAGTCTCAGCGCTCTACGAGCAAGGGAAAGCGGTTTTTCAGACAAACGAATGTGTGCAGCTGAACGGGGCAGTTTTCTTTGAGTTATGTCATATGTTTGAAGTCGACTATGATATGAAACGTGATTGTTTACTTTAAAATGCCAAAATTCACAAGAAACAATGGAAAGTCATAAAAAATATGAATTTTGATGTTAAATATGATTTTTTTCATCAAAGTGCAAAAATTCATGAGATACATGGAAAAAGTGATACTCCTTGAAAATTCACTTAACAAAGTCAACTTTCAAGATTTTTCATCGAACTGGCTCGTTTCCTGCCTCGGCGCAGTGTGCTCTCTGCATTGTGCATCTCTGGCGCTGAAAATGCGATTCCGCAAGTCTCAGCGCTCTACGAGCAAGGGAAAGCGGTTTTTCAGACAAACGAATGTGTGCAGCTGAACGGGGTAGTTTTCATTGAGTTTTGTCACATGTTTGGGGTCGACTATGATATGAAACGTGATTGTTTACTTTAAAATGCCAAAATTCATAAGAAACAATGGAAAGTCATAAAAAATATGAATTTTGATATGAAATATGATTTTTTTCATCAAAGTGTAAAAATTCATAAGAAACATGGAAAAAGTGATACTCCATGAAAAATCACTTAACATAGTCAACTTTCAATATTTTTCATCGAACTGGCTCGTTTCCTGCCTCGGCGCAGTGTGCTCTCTGCATTGTGCTTCTCTGGCGCTGAAAATGCGATTCCGCAAGTCTCAGCGCTCTACGAGCAAGGGAAAGCGGTTTTTCAGACAAACGAATGTGTGCAGCTGAACGGGGCAGTTTTCTTTGACTTTTTTCACATGTTTGAAGTCGACTATGATATGAAACGTGATTGTTTACTTTAAAATGCCAAAATTCATAAGAAACAATGGAAAGTCATAAACAATATGAATTTTGATATGAAATATGATTTTTTTCATCAAAGTGTAAAAATTCATAAGAAACATGGAAAAAGTCATACTCCATGAAAAATCACTTAACAAAGTCAACTTTCAAGATTTTTTATCGAACTGGCTCGTTTCCTGGCTCGGCGCAGTGTGCTCTCTGCATTGTGCTTCTCTGGCGCTGAAAATGCGATTCCGCAAGTCTCAGCGCTCTACGAGCAAGGGAAAGCGGTTTTTCAGACAAAGGCATGTTTGCAGCTGTACGGGGCAGTTTTCTTTGACTTTTTTCACATGTTCGAAGTCGACTATGATATGAAACGTGATTGTTTTTAAAATGCCAAAATTCATAAGAATCAATGGAAAGTCATAAAAAAAATATATTTTGAAATGAAATATGATTTTTTTCATCAAAGTGTAAAAATTCATAAGAAACATGGAAAAAGTGATACTCCATGAAAAATCACTTAACATAGTCAACTTTCAAGATTTTTCATCGAACTGGCTCGTTTCCTGCCTCGGCGCAGTGTGCTCTCTGCATTGTGCTTCTCTGGCGCTGAAAAAGCGATTCCGCAAGTCTCAGCGCTCTACGAGCAAGGGAAAGCGGTTTTTCAGACAAACGAATGTGTGCAGCTGAACGGGGTAGTTTTCATTGAGTTTTGTCACATGTTTGGGGTCGACTATGATATGAAACGTGATTGTTTACTTTAAAATGCCAAAATTCATAAGAAACAATGGAAAGTCATAAAAAATATGAATTTTGATAGGAAATATGATTTTTTTCCTCAAAGTGTTAAAATTCATGAGATACATGGAAAACGTGATACTCCTTGAAAATTCACTTAACAAAGTCAACTTTCAAGATTTTTCATCGAACTGGCTCGTTTCCTGCCTCGGCGCAGTGTGCTCTCTGCATTGTGCTTCTCTGGCGCTGAAAATGCGATTCCGCAAGTCTCAGCGCTCTACGAGCAAGGGAAAGCGGTTTTTCAGACAAACGAATGTGTGCAGCTGAACGGGGCAGTTTTCATTGACTTTTTTCACATGTTTGAAGTCGACTATGATATGAAACGTGATTGTTTACTTTAAAATGCCAAAATTCATAAGAAACAATGGAAAGTCATAAAAAATATGAATTTTGATATGAAATATGATTTTTTTCATCAAAGTGTAAAAATTCATAAGAAACATGGAAAAAGTCATACTCCATGAAAAATCACTTAACATAGTCAACTTTCAATATTTTTCATCGAACTGGCTCGTTTCCTGCCTCGGCGCAGTGTGCTCTCTGCATTGTGCTTCTCTGGCGCTGAAAATGCGATTCCGCAAGTCTCAGCGCTCTACGAGCAAGGGAAAGCGGTTTTTCAGACAAACGAATGTGTGCAGCTGAACGGGGTAGTTTTCATTGAGTTTTGTCACATGTTTGGGGTCGACTATGATATGAAACGTGATTGTTTACTTTAAAATGCCAAAATTCATAAGAAACAATGGAAAGTCATAAACAATATGAATTTTGAAATGAAATATGATTTTTTTCATCAAAGTGTAAAAATTCATAAGAAACATAGAAAAAGTCATACTCCATGAAAAATCACTTAACAAAGTCAACTTTCAAGATTTTTCATCGAACTGGCTCGTTTCCTGCCTCGGCGCAGTGTGCTCTCTGCATTGTGCTTCTCTGGCGCTGAAAATGCGATTCCGCAAGGCTCAGCGCTCTACGAGCAAGGGAAAGCGGTTTTTCAGACAAACGAATGTGTGCAGCTGAACGGGGCAGTTTTCTTTGACTTTTTTCACATGTTTGAAGTCGACTATGATATGAAACGTGATTGTTTACTTTAAAATGCCAAAATTCATAAGAAACAATGGAAAGTCATAAACAATATGAATTTTGATATGAAATATGATTTTTTTCATCAAAGTGTAAAAATTCATAAGAAACATGGAAAAAGTCATACTCCATGAAAAATCACTTAACATAGTCAACTTTCAAGATTTTTTATCGAACTGGCTCGTTTCCTGCCTCGGCGCAGTGTGCTCTCTGCATTGTGCTTCTCTGGCGCTGAAAATGCGATTCCGCAAGTCTCAGCGCTCTACGAGCAAGGGAAAGCGGTTTTTCAGACAAAGGCATGTTTGCAGCTGTACGGGGCAGTTTTCTTTGACTTTTTTCACATGTTCGAAGTCGACTATGATATGAAACGTGATTGTTTTTAAAATGCCAAAATTCATAAGAATCAATGGAAAGTCATAAAAAAAATATATTTTGAAATGAAATATGATTTTTTTCATCAAAGTGTAAAAATTCATAAGAAACATGGAAAAAGTGATACTCCATGAAAAATCACTTAACATAGTCAACTTTCAAGATTTTTCATCGAACTGGCTCGTTTCCTGCCTCGGCGCAGTGTGCTCTCTGCATTGTGCTTCTCTGGCGCTGAAAAAGCGATTCCGCAAGTCTCAGCGCTCTACGAGCAAGGGAAAGCGGTTTTTCAGACAAACGAATGTGTGCAGCTGAACGGGGTAGTTTTCATTGAGTTTTGTCACATGTTTGGGGTCGACTATGATATGAAACGTGATTGTTTACTTTAAAATGCCAAAATTCATAAGAAACAATGGAAAGTCATAAAAAATATGAATTTTGATAGGAAATATGATTTTTTTCATCAAAGTGCAAAAATTCATGAGATACATGGAAAACGTGATACTCCTTGAAAATTCACTTAACAAAGTCAACTTTCAAGATTTTTCATCGAACTGGCTCGTTTCCTGCCTCGGCGCAGTGTGCTCTCTGCATTGTGCATCTCTGGCGCTGAAAATGCGATTCCGCAAGTCTCAGCGCTCTACGAGCA
Organism: Hemibagrus wyckioides; assembly: GCF_019097595.1. Classification (NCBI taxonomy): domain Eukaryota; kingdom Metazoa; phylum Chordata; class Actinopteri; order Siluriformes; family Bagridae; genus Hemibagrus; species Hemibagrus wyckioides. The sequence goes on along the minus strand of NC_080738.1, from coordinate 9,071,938 downwards.
AGGGAAAGCGGTTTTTCAGACAAACGAATGTGTGCAGCTGAACGGGGCAGTTTTCTTTGACTTTTTTCACATGTTTGAAGTCGACTATGATATGAAACGTGATTGTTTACTTTAAAATGCCAAAATTCATAAGAAACAATGGAAAGTCATAAAAAATATGAATGTTGATATTAAATATGATTTTTTTCATCAAAGTGTAAAAATTCATAAGAAACATGGAAAAAGTCATACTCCATGAAAAATCACTTAACAAAGTCAACTTTCAAGATTTTTCATCGAACTGGCTCGTTTCCTGCCTCGGCGCAGTGTGCTCTCTGCATTGTGCTTCTCTGGCGCTGAAAATGCGATTCCGCAAGTCTCAGCGCTCTACGAGCAAGGGAAAGCGGTTTTTCAGACAAAGGCATGTTTGCAGCTGTACGGGGCAGTTTTCTTTGACTTTTTTCACATGTTTGAAGTCGACTATGATATGAAACGTGATTGTTTACTTTAAAATGCCAAAATTCATAAGAAACAATGGAAAGTCATAAAAAATATATATTTTGATATGAAATATGATTTTTTTCATCAAAGTGTAAAAATTCATAAGAAACATGGAAAAAGTGATACTCCATGAAAAATCACTTAACATAGTCAACTTTCAATATTTTTCATCGAACTGGCTCGTTTCCTGCCTCGGCGCAGTGTGCTCTCTGCATTGTGCTTCTCTGGCGCTGAAAAAGCGATTCCGCAAGTCTCAGCGCTCTACGAGCAAGGGAAAGCGGTTTTTCAGACAAACGAATGTGTGCAGCTGAACGGGGTAGTTTTCATTGAGTTTTGTCACATGTTTGGGGTCGACTATGATATGAAACGTGATTGTTTACTTTAAAATGCCAAAATTCATAAGAAACAATGGAAAGTCATAAAAAATATGAATTTTGATAGGAAATATGATTTTTTTCATCAATGTGCAAAAATTCATGAGATACATGGAAAACGTGATACTCCTTGAAAATTCACTTAACAAAGTCAACTTTCAAGATTTTTCATCGAACTGGCTCGTTTCCTGCCTCGGCGCAGTGTGCTCTCTGCATTGTGCTTCTCTGGCGCTGAAAATGCGATTCCGCAAGTCTCAGCGCTCTACGAGCAAGGGAAAGCGGTTTTTCAGACAAACGAATGTGTGCAGCTGAACGGGGCAGTTTTCTTTGACTTTTTTCACATGTTTGAAGTCGACTATGATATGAAACGTGATTGTTTACTTTAAAATGCCAAAATTCATAAGAAACAATGGAAAGTCATAAACAATATGAATTTTGATATGAAATATGATTTTTTTCATCAAAGTGTAAAAATTCATAAGAAACATGGAAAAAGTCATACTCCATGAAAAATCACTTAACAAAGTCAACTTTCAAGATTTTTCATCGAACTGGCTCGTTTCCTGCCTCGGCGCAGTGTGCTCTCTGCATTGTGCTTCTCTGGCGCTGAAAATGCGATTCCGCAAGTCTCAGCGCTCTACGAGCAAGGGAAAGCGGTTTTTCAGACAAAGGCATGTTTGCAGCTGTACGGGGCAGTTTTCTTTGACTTTTTTCACATGTTCGAAGTCGACTATGATATGAAACGTGATTGTTTACTTTAAAATGCCAAAATTCATAAGAAACAATGGAAAGTCATAAAAAATATATATTTTGATATGAAATATGATTTTTTTCATCAAAGTGTAAAAATTCATAAGAAACATGGAAAAAGTGATACTCCATGAAAAATCACTTAACATAGTCAACTTTCAAGATTTTTCATCGAACTGGCTCGTTTCCTGCCTCGGCGCAGTGTGCTCTCTGCATTGTGCTTCTCTGGCGCTGAAAATGCGATTCCGCAAGTCTCAGCGCTCTACGAGCAAGGGAAAGCGGTTTTTCAGACAAACGAATGTGTGCAGCTGAACGGGGTAGTTTTCATTGAGTTTTGTCACATGTTTGGGGTCGACTATGATATGAAACGTGATTGTTTACTTTAAAATGCCAAAATTCATAAGAAACAATGGAAAGTCATAAATAATATGAATTTTGATAGGAAATATGATTTTTTTCATCAAAGTGCAAAAATTCATGAGATACATGGAAAAAGTGATACTCCTTGAAAATTCACTTAACAAAGTCAACTTTCAAGATTTTTCATCGAACTGGCTCGTTTCCTGCCTCGGCGCAGTGTGCTCTCTGCATTGTGCTTCTCTGGCGCTGAAAATGCGATTCCGCAAGTCTCAGCGCTCTACGAGCAAGGGAAAGCGGTTTTTCAGACAAACGAATGTGTGCAGCTGAACGGGGCAGTTTTCTTTGACTTTTTTCACATGTTTGAAGTCGACTATGATATGAAAGTGATTGTTTACTTTAAAATGCCAAAATTCATAAGAAACAATGGAAAGTCATAAAAAATATATATTTTGATATGAAATATGATTTTTTTCATCAAAGTGTAAAAATTCATAAGAAACATGGAAAAAGTCATACTCCATGAAAAATCACTTAACATAGTCAACTTTCAAGATTTTTCATCGAACTGGCTCGTTTCCTGCCTCGGCGCAGTGTGCTCTCTGCATTGTGCTTCTCTGGCGCTGAAAATGCGATTCCGCAAGTCTCAGCGCTCTACGAGCAAGGGAAAGCGGTTTTTCAGACAAACGAATGTGTGCAGCTGAACGGGGCAGTTTTCTTTGACTTTTTTCACATGTTTGAAGTCGACTATGATATGAAACGTGATTGTTTACTTTAAAATGCCAAAATTCATAAGAAACAATGGAAAGTCATAAATAATATGAATTTCATAGGAAATATGATTTTTTTCATCAAAGTGCAAAAATTCATGAGATACATGGAAAAAGTGATACTCCTTGAAAATTCACTTAACAAAGTCAACTTTCAAGATTTTTCATCGAACTGGCTCGTTTCCTGCCTCGGCGCAGTGTGCTCTCTGCATTGTGCTTCTCTGGCGCTGAAAATGCGATTCCGCAAGTCTCAGCGCTCTACGAGCAAGGGAAAGCGGTTTTTCAGACAAAGGCTTTTTTGCAGCTGTACGGGGCAGTTTTCTTTGACTTTTTTCACATGTTTGAAGTCGACTATGATATGAAACGTGATTGTTTACTTTAAAATGCCAAAATTCATAAGAAACAATGGAAAGTCATAAAAAAAATATATTTTGAAATGAAATATGATTTTTTTCATCAAAGTGTAAAAATTCATAAGAAACATGGAAAAAGTGATACTCCATGAAAAATCACTTAACATAGTCAACTTTCAAGATTTTTCATCGAACTGGCTCGTTTCCTGCCTCGGCGCAGTGTGCTCTCTGCATTGTGCTTCTCTGGCGCTGAAAATGCGATTCCGCAAGTCTCAGCGCTCTACGAGCAAGGGAAAGCGGTTTTTCAGACAAACGAATGTGTGCAGCTGAACGGGGTAGTTTTCATTGAGTTTTGTCACATGTTTGGGGTCGACTATGATATGAAACGTGATTGTTTACTTTAAAATGCCAAAATTCATAAGAAACAATGGAAAGTCATAAAAAATATGAATTTTGATAGGAAATATGATTTTTTTCATCAAAGTGCAAAAATTCATGAGATACATGGAAAACGTGATACTCCTTGAAAATTCACTTAACAAAGTCAACTTTCAAGATTTTTCATCGAACTGGCTCGTTTCCTGCCTCGGCGCAGTGTGCTCTCTGCATTGTGCTTCTCTGGCGCTGAAAATGCGATTCCGCAAGTCTCAGCGCTCTACGAGCAAGGGAAAGCGGTTTTTCAGACAAACGAATGTGTGCAGCTGAACGGGGCAGTTTTTTTGACTTTTTTCACATGTTTGTAGTCGACTATGATATGAAACGTGATTGTTTACTTTAAAATGCCAAAATTCATAAGAAACAATGGAAAGTCATAAACAATATGAATTTTGAAATGAAATATGATTTTTTTCATCAAAGTGTAAAAATTCATAAGAAACATAGAAAAAGTCATACTCCATGAAAAATCACTTAACAAAGTCAACTTTCAAGATTTTTCATCGAACTGGCTCGTTTCCTGCCTCGGCGCAGTGTGCTCTCTGCATTGTGCTTCTCTGGCGCTGAAAATGCGATTCCGCAAGTCTCAGCGCTCTACGAGCAAGGGAAAGCGGTTTTTCAGACAAACGAATGTGTGCAGCTGAACGGGGTAGTTTTCATTGAGTTTTGTCACATGTTTGGGGTCGACTATGATATGAAACGTGATTGTTTACTTTAAAATGCCAAAATTCATAAGAAACAATGGAAAGTCATAAAAAATATGAATTTTGATAGGAAATATGATTTTTTTCATCAAAGTGCAAAAATTCATGAGATACATGGAAAAAGTGATACTCCTTGAAAATTCACTTAACAAAGTCAACTTTCAAGATTTTTCATCGAACTGGCTCGTTTCCTGCCTCGGCGCAGTGTGCTCTCTGCATTGTGCTTCTCTGGCGCTGAAAATGCGATTCCGCAAGTCTCAGCGCTCTACGAGCAAGGGAAAGCGGTTTTTCAGACAAACGAATGTGTGCAGCTGAACGGGGCAGTTTTCTTTGACTTTTTTCACATGTTTGAAGTCGACTATGATATGAAAGTGATTGTTTACTTTAAAATGCCAAAATTCATAAGAAACAATGGAAAGTCATAAAAAATATATATTTTGATATGAAATATGATTTTTTTCATCAAAGTGTAAAAATTCATAAGAAACATGGAAAAAGTGATACTCCATGAAAAATCACTTAACATAGTCAACTTTCAATATTTTTCATCGAACTGGCTCGTTTCCTGCCTCGGCGCAGTGTGCTCTCTGCATTGTGCTTCTCTGGCGCTGAAAATGCGATTCCGCAAGTCTCAGCGCTCTACGAGCAAGGGAAAGCGGTTTTTCAGACAAACGAATGTGTGCAGCTGAACGGGGCAGTTTTCTTTGACTTTTTTCACATGTTTGAAGTCGACTATGATATGAAACGTGATTGTTTACTTTAAAATGCCAAAATTCATAAGAAACAATGGAAAGTCATAAAAAATATGAATTTTGATATGAAATATGATTTTTTTCATCAAAGTGTAAAAATTCATAAGAAACATGGAAAAAGTGATACTCCATGAAAAATCACTTAACATAGTCAACTTTCAAGATTTTTCATCGAACTGGCTCGTTTCCTGCCTCGGCGCAGTGTGCTCTCTGCATTGTGCTTCTCTGGCGCTGAAAAAGCGATTCCGCAAGTCTCAGCGCTCTACGAGCAAGGGAAAGCGGTTTTTCAGACAAACGAATGTGTGCAGCTGAACGGGGCAGTTTTCTTTGACTTTTTTCACATGTTTGAAGTCGACTATGATATGAAACGTGATTGTTTACTTTAAAATGCCAAAATTCATAAGAAACAATGGAAAGTCATAAAAAATATGAATTTTGATATGAAATATGATTTTTTTCATCAAAGTGTAAAAATTCATAAGAAACATGGAAAAAGTGATACTCCATGAAAAATCACTTAACATAGTCAACTTTCAATATTTTTCATCGAACTGGCTCGTTTCCTGCCTCGGCGCAGTGTGCTCTCTGCATTGTGCTTCTCTGGCGCTGAAAATGCGATTCCGCAAGTCTCAGCGCTCTACGAGCAAGGGAAAGCGGTTTTTCAGACAAACGAATGTGTGCAGCTGAACGGGGCAGCTTTCTTTGACTTTTTTCACATGTTTGAAGTCGACTATGATATGAAAGTGATTGTTTACTTTAAAATGCCAAAATTCATAAGAAACAATGGAAAGTCATAAAAAATATGTATTTTGATATGAAATATGATTTTTTTCATCAAAGTGTAAAAATTCATAAGAAACATGGAAAAAGTGATAATCCATGAAAAATCACTTAACATAGTCAACTTTCAAGATTTTTCATCGAACTGGCTCGTTTCCTGCCTCGGCGCAGTGTGCTCTCTGCATTGTGCTTCTCTGGCGCTGAATATGCGATTCCGCAAGTCTCAGCGCTCTACGAGCAAGGGAAAGCGGTTTTTCAGACAAACGAATGTGTGCAGCTGAACGGGGTAGTTTTCATTGAGTTTTGTCACATGTTTGGGGTCGACTATGATATGAAACGTGATTGTTTACTTTAAAATGCCAAAATTCATAAGAAACAATGGAAAGTCATAAAAAATATGAATTTTGATATGAAATATGATTTTTTTCATCAAAGTGTAAAAATTCATAAGAAACATGGAAAAAGTGATACTCCATGAAAAATCACTTAACATAGTCATCTTTCAATATTTTTCATCGAACTGGCTCGTTTCCTGCCTCGGCGCAGTGTGCTCTCTGCATTGTGCTTCTCTGGCGCTGAAAATGCGATTCCGCAAGTCTCAGCGCTCTACGAGCAAGGGAAAGCGGTTTTTCAGACAAACGAATGTGTGCAGCTGAACGGGGCAGTTTTCTTTGACTTTTTTCACATGTTTGAAGTCGACTATGATATGAAACGTGATTGTTTACTTTAAAATGCCAAAATTCATAAGAAACAATGGAAAGTCATAAACAATATGAATTTTGATATGAAATATGATTTTTTTCATCAAAGTGTAAAAATTCATAAGAAACATGGAAAAAGTCATACTCCATGAAAAATCACTTAACAAAGTCAACTTTCAAGATTTTTCATCGAACTGGCTCGTTTCCTGCCTCGGCGCAGTGTGCTCTCTGCATTGTGCTTCTCTGGCGCTGAAAATGCGATTCCGCAAGTCTCAGCGCTCTACGAGCAAGGGAAAGCGGTTTTTCAGACAAAGGCATGTTTGCAGCTGTACGGGGCAGTTTTCTTTGACTTTTTTCACATGTTCGAAGTCGACTATGATATGAAACGTGATTGTTTACTTTAAAATGCCAAAATTCATAAGAATCAATGGAAAGTCATAAAAAAAATATATTTTGAAATGAAATATGATTTTTTTCATCAAAGTGTAAAAATTCATAAGAAACATGGAAAAAGTGATACTCCATGAAAAATCACTTAACATAGTCAACTTTCAAGATTTTTCATCGAACTGGCTCGTTTCCTGCCTCGGCGCAGTGTGCTCTCTGCATTGTGCTTCTCTGGCGCTGAAAAAGCGATTCCGCAAGTCTCAGCGCTCTACGAGCAAGGGAAAGCGGTTTTTCAGACAAACGAATGTGTGCAGCTGAACGGGGTAGTTTTCATTGAGTTTTGTCACATGTTTGGGGTCGACTATGATATGAAACGTGATTGTTTACTTTAAAATGCCAAAATTCATAAGAAACAATGGAAAGTCATAAATAATATGAATTTGATAGGAAATATGATTTTTTTCATCAAAGTGCAAAAATTCATGAGATACATGGAAAACGTGATACTCCTTGAAAATTCACTTAACAAAGTCAACTTTCAAGATTTTTCATCGAACTGGCTCGTTTCCTGCCTCGGCGCAGTGTGCTCTCTGCATTGTGCTTCTCTGGCGCTGATAATGCGATTCCGCAAGTCTCAGCGCTCTACGAACAAGGGAAAGCGGTTTTTCAGACAAACGAATGTGTGCAGCTGAACGGGGCAGTTTTCTTTGACTTTTTTCACATGTTTGAAGTCGACTATGATATGAAACGTGATTGTTTACTTTAAAATGCCAAAATTCATAAGAAACAATGGAAAGTCATAAAAAATATATATTTTGATATGAAATATGATTTTTTTCATCAAAGTGTAAAAATTCATAAGAAACATGGAAAAAGTGATACTCCATGAAAAATCACTTAACATAGTCAACTTTCAATATTTTTCATCGAACTGGCTCGTTTCCTGCCTCGGCGCAGTGTGCTCTCTGCATTGTGCTTCTCTGGCGCTGAAAATGCGATTCCGCAAGTCTCAGCGCTCTACGAGCAAGGGAAAGCGGTTTTTCAGACAAACGAATGTGTGCAGCTGAACGGGGTAGTTTTCTTTGACTTTTTTCACATGTTTGAAGTCGACTATGATATGAAACGTGATTGTTTACTTTAAAATGCCAAAATTCATAAGAAACAATGGAAAGTCATAAACAATATGAATTTTGATGTTAAATATGATTTTTTTTCATCAAAGTGCAAAAATTCATGAGATACATGGAAAAAGTGATACTCCTAGAAAATTCACTTAACAAAGTCAACTTTCAAGATTTTTCATCGAACTGGCTCGTTTCCTGCCTCGGCGCAGTGTGCTCTCTGCATTGTGCTTCTCTGGCGCTGAAAAAGCGATTCCGCAAGTCTCAGCGCTCTACGAGCAAGGGAAAGCGGTTTTTCAGACAAACGAATGTGTGCAGCTGAACGGGGTAGTTTTCATTGAGTTTTGTCACATGTTTGGGGTCGACTATGATATGAAACGTGATTGTTTACTTTAAAATGCCAAAATTCATAAGAAACAATGGAAAGTCATAAAAAATATGAATTTTGATATGAAATATGATTTTTTTCATCAAAGTGTAAAAATTCATAAGAAACATGGAAAAAGTGATACTCCATGAAAAATCACTTAACATAGTCAACTTTCAATATTTTTCATCGAACTGGCTCGTTTCCTGCCTCGGCGCAGTGTGCTCTCTGCATTGTGCTTCTCTGGCGCTGAAAATGCGATTCCGCAAGTCTCAGCGCTCTACGAGCAAGGGAAAGCGGTTTTTCAGACAAACGAATGTGTGCAGCTGAACGGGGCAGTTTTCTTTGACTTTTTTCACATGTTTGAAGTCGACTATGATATGAAACGTGATTGTTTTTAAAATGCCAAAATTCATAAGAATCATTGGAAAGTCATAAAAAAAATATATTTTGAAATGAAATATGATTTTTTTCATCAAAGTGTAAAAATTCATAAGAAATATGGAAAAAGTGATACTCCATGAAAAATCACTTAACATAGTCAACTTTCAAGATTTTTCATCGAACTGGCTCGTTTCCTGCCTCGGCGCAGTGTGCTCTCTGCATTGTGCATCTCTGGCGCTGAAAAAGCGATTCCGCAACTCTCAGCGCTCTACGAGCAAGGGAAAGCGGTTTTTCAGACAAACGAATGTGTGCAGCTGAACGGGGCAGTTTTCTTTGACTTTTTTCACATGTTTGAAGTCGACTATGATATGAAACGTGATTGTTTACTTTAAAATGCCAAAATTCATAAGAAACAATGGAAAGTCATAAAAAATATGAATTTTGATATGAAATATGATTTTTTTCATCAAAGTGTAAAAATTCATAAGAAACATGGAAAAAGTCATACTCCATGAAAAATCACTTAACATAGTCAACTTTCAATATTTTTCATCGAACTGGCTCGTTTCCTGCCTCGGCGCAGTGTGCTCTCTGCATTGTGCTTCTCTGGCGCTGAAAATGCGATTCCGCAAGTCTCAGCGCTCTACGAGCAAGGGAAAGCGGTTTTTCAGACAAACGAATGTGTGCAGCTGAACGGGGTAGTTTTCATTGAGTTTTGTCACATGTTTGGGGTCGACTATGATATGAAACGTGATTGTTTACTTTAAAATGCCAAAATTCATAAGAAACAATGGAAAGTCATAAAAAATATGAATTTGATAGGAAATATGATTTTTTTCCTCAAAGTGCAAAAATTCATGAGATACATGGAAAAAGTGATACTCCATGAAAAATCACTTAACAAAGTCAACTTTCAAGATTTTTCATCGAACTGGCTCGTTTCCTGCATCGGCGCAGTGTGCTCTCTGCATTGTGCTTCTCTGGCGCTGAAAATGCGATTCCGCAAGTCTCAGCGCTCTACGAGCAAGGGAAAGCGGTTTTTCAGACAAACGAATGTGTGCAGCTGAACGGGGCAGTTTTCTTTGACTTTTTTCACATGTTTGAAGTCGACTATGATATGAAACGTGATTGTTTACTTTAAAATGCCAAAATTCATAAGAAACAATGGAAAGTCATAAAAAATATATATTTTGAAATGAAATATGATTTTTTTTCATCAAAGTGTAAAAATTCATAAGAAACATGGAAAAAGTGATACACCATGAAAAATCACTTAACATAGTCAACTTTCAAGATTTTTCATCGAACTGGCTCGTTTCCTGCCTCGGCGCAGTGTGCTCTCTGCATTGTGCTTCTCTGGCGCTGAAAATGCGATTCCGCAAGTCTCAGCGCTCTACGAGCAAGGGAAAGCGGTTTTTCAGACAAACGAATGTGTGCAGCTGAACGGGGCAGTTTTCTTTGAGTTATGTCACATGTTTGAAGTCGACTATGATATGAAACGTGATTGTTTACTTTAAAATGCCAAAATTCACAAGAAACAATGGAAAGTCATAAAAAATATGAATTTTGATGTTAAATATGATTTTTTTCATCAAAGTGTAAAAATTCATAAGAAACATGGAAAAAGTCATACTCCTTGAAAAATCACTTAACAAAGTCAACTTTCAAGATTTTTCATCGAACTGGCTCGTTTCCTGCCTCGGCGCAGTGTGCTCTCTGCATTGTGCTTCTCTGGCGCTGAAAATGCGATTCCGCAAGTCTCAGCGCTCTACGAGCAAGGGAAAGCGGTTTTTCAGACAAACGAATGTGTGCAGCTGAACGGGGCAGTTTTCTTTGACTTTTTTCACAAGTTTGAAGTCGACTATGATATGAAACGTGATTGTTTACTTTAAAATGCCAAAATTCATAAGAAACAATGGAAAGTCATAAAAAATATATATTTTGATATGAAATATGATTTTTTTCATCAAAGTGTAAAAATTCATAAGAAACATGGAAAAAGTGATACTCCATGAAAAATCACTTAACATAGTCAACTTTCAATATTTTTCATCGAACTGGCTCGTTTCCTGCCTCGGCGCAGTGTGCTCTCTGCATTGTGCTTCTCTGGCGCTGAAAAAGCGATTCCGCAAGTCTCAGCGCTCTACGAGCAAGGGAAAGCGGTTTTTCAGACAAACGAATGTGTGCAGCTGAACGGGGTAGTTTTCATTGAGTTTTGTCACATGTTTGGGGTCGACTATGATATGAAACGTGATTGTTTACTTTAAAATGCCAAAATTCATAAGAAACAATGGAAAGTCATAAAAAATATGAATTTTGATAGGAAATATGATTTTTTTCCTCAAAGTGCAAAAATTCATGAGATACATGGAAAACGTGATACTCCTTGAAAATTCACTTAACAAAGTCAACTTTCAAGATTTTTCATCGAACTGGCTCGTTTCCTGCCTCGGCGCAGTGTGCTCTCTGCATTGTGCTTCTCTGGCGCTGAAAAAGCGATTCCGCAAGTCTCAGCGCTCTACGAGCAAGGGAAAGCGGTTTTTCAGACAAACGAATGTGTGCAGCTGAACGGGGTAGTTTTCATTGAGTTTTGTCACATGTTTGGGGTCGACTATGATATGAAACGTGATTGTTTACTTTAAAATGCCAAAATTCATAAGAAACAATGGAAAGTCATAAAAAATATGAATTTTGATAGGAAATATGATTTTTTTCCTCAAAGTGCAAAAATTCATGAGATACATGGAAAACGTGATACTCCATGAAAAATCACTTAACATAGTCATCTTTCAATATTTTTCATCGAACTGGCTCGTTTCCTGCCTCGGCGCAGTGTGCTCTCTGCATTGTGCTTCTCTTGCGCTGAAAAAGCGATTCCGCAAGTCTCAGCGCTCTACGAGCAAGGGAAAGCGGTTTTTCAGACAAACGAATGTGTGCAGCTGAACGGGGCAGTTTTCATTGACTTTTTTTCACATGTTTGAAGTCGACTATGATATGAAACGTGATTGTTTACTTTAAAATGCCAAAATTCATAAGAAACAATGGAAAGTCATAAAAAATATGAATTTTGATATGAAATATGATTTTTTTCATCAAAGTGTAAAAATTCATAAGAAACATGGAAAAAGTCATACTCCATGAAAAATCACTTAACAAAGTCAACTTTCAAGATTTTTCATCGAACTGGCTCGTTTCCTGCCTCGGCGCAGTGTGCTCTCTGCATTGTGCTTCTCTGGCGCTGAAAATGCGATTCCGCAAGTCTCAGCGCTCTACGAGCAAGGGAAAGCGGTTTTTCAGACAAACGAATGTGTGCAGCTGAACGGGGTAGTTTTCATTGACTTTTTTCACATGTTTGAAGTCGACTATGATATGAAACGTGATTGTTTACTTTAAAATGCCAAAATTCATAAGAAACAATGGAAAGTCATAAAAAATATGTATTTTGATATGAAATATGATTTTTTTCATCAAAGTGTAAAAATTCATAAGAAACATGGAAAAAGTGATACTCCATGAAAAATCACTTAACATAGTCAACTTTCAAGATTTTTCATCGAACTGGCTCGTTTCCTGCCTCGGCGCAGTGTGCTCTCTGCATTGTGCTTCTCTGGCGCTGAAAATGCGATTCCGCAAGTCTCAGCGCTCTACGAGCAAGGGAAAGCGGTTTTTCAGACAAACGAATGTGTGCAGCTGAACGGGGTAGTTTTCATTGAGTTTTGTCACATGTTTGGGGTCGACTATGATATGAAACGTGATTGTTTACTTTAAAATGCCAAAATTCATAAGAAACAATGGAAAGTCATAAAAAATATGAATTTGATAGGAAATATGATTTTTTTCCTCAAAGTGCAAAAATTCATGAGATACATGGAAAACGTGATACTCCTTGAAAATTCACTTAACAAAGTCAACTTTCAAGATTTTTCATCGAACTGGCTCGTTTCCTGCCTCGGCGCAGTGTGCTCTCTGCATTGTGCTTCTCTGGCGCTGAAAATGCGATTCCGCAAGTCTCAGCGCTCTACGAGCAAGGGAAAGCGGTTTTTCAGACAAAGGCTTTTTTGCAGCTGTACGGGGCAGTTTTCTTTGACTTTTTTCACATGTTTGAAGTCGACTATGATATGAAACGTGATTGTTTACTTTAAAATGCCAAAATTCATAAGAAACAATGGAAAGTCATAAAAAATATATATTTTGATATGAAATATGATTTTTTTCATCAAAGTGTAAAAATTCATAAGAAACATGGAAAAAGTCATACTCCATGAAAAATCACTTAACAAAGTCAACTTTCAATATTTTTCATCGAACTGGCTCGTTTCCTGCCTCGGCGCAGTGTGCTCTCTGCATTGTGCTTCTCTGGCGCTGAAAATGCGATTCCGCAAGTCTCAGCGCTCTACGAGCAAGGGAAAGCGGTTTTTCAGACAAACGAATGTGTGCAGCTGAACGGGGCAGTTTTCTTTGACTTTTTTCACATGTTTGAAGTCGACTATGATATGAAACGTGATTGTTTACTTTAAAATGCCAAAATTCATAAGAAACAATGGAAAGTCATAAAAAATATGAATTTTGATAGGAAATATGATTTTTTTCATCAAAGTGCAAAAATTCATGAGATACATGGAAAAAGTGATACTCCTTGAAAATTCACTTAACAAAGTCAACTTTCAAGATTTTTCATCGAACTGGCTCGTTTCCTGCCTCGGCGCAGTGTGCTCTCTGCATTGTGCTTCTCTGGCGCTGAAAATGCGATTCCGCAAGTCTCAGCGCTCTACGAGCAAGGGAAAGCGGTTTTTCAGACAAACGAATGTGTGCAGCTGAACGGGGTAGTTTTCATTGAGTTTTGTCACATGTTTGGGGTCGACTATGATATGAAACGTGATTGTTTACTTTAAAATGCCAAAATTCATAAGAAACAATGGAAAGTCATAAAAAATATGAATTTTGATAGGAAATATGATTTTTTTCATCAAAGTGCAAAAATTCATGAGATACATGGAAAACGTGATACTCCTTGAAAATTCACTTAACAAAGTCAACTTTCAAGATTTTTCATCGAACTGGCTCGTTTCCTGCCTCGGCGCAGTGTGCTCTCTGCATTGTGCTTCTCTGGCGCTGAAAATGCGATTCCGCAAGTCTCAGCGCTCTACGAGCAAGGGAAAGCGGTTTTTCAGACAAAGGCTTTTTTGCAGCTGTACGGGGCAGTTTTCTTTGACTTTTTTCACATGTTTGAAGTCGACTATGATATGAAACGTGATTGTTTACTTTAAAATGCCAAAATTCATAAGAAACAATGGAAAGTCATAAAAAATATATATTTTGATATGAAATATGATTTTTTTCATCAAAGTGTAAAAATTCATAAGAAACATGGAAAAAGTGATAGACCATGAAAAATCACTTAACATAGTCAACTTTCAAGATTTTTCATCGAACTGGCTGGTTTCCTGCCTCGGCGCAGTGTGCTCTCTGCATTGTGCTTCTCTGGCGCTGAAAATGCGATTCCGCAAGTCTCAGCGCTCTACGAGCAAGGGAAAGCGGTTTTTCAGAAAAAGGCATGTTTGCAGCTTTACGGGGCAGTTTTCTTTGACTTTTTTTCACATGTTTGAAGTCGACTATGATATGAAACGTGATTGTTTACTTTAAAATGCCAAAATTCATAAGAAACAATGGAAAGTCATAAATAATATGAATATTGATAGGAAATATGATTTTTTTCATCAAAGTGCAAAAATTCATGAGATACATGGAAAACGTGATACTCCTTGAAAATTCACTTAACAAAGTCAACTTTCAAGATTTTTCATCGAACTGGCTCGTTTCCTGCCTCGGCGCAGTGTGCTCTCTGCATTGTGCTTCTCTGGCGCTGAAAATGCGATTCCGCAAGTCTCAGCGCTCTACGAGCAAGGGAAAGCGGTTTTTCAGACAAAGGCTTTTTTGCAGCTGTACGGGGCAGTTTTCTTTGACTTTTTCCACATGTTTGAAGTCGACTATGATATGAAACGTGATTGTTTACTTTAAAATGCCAAAATTCATAAGAAACAATGGAAAGTCATAAATAATATGAATATTGATAGGAAATATGATTTTTTTCATCAAAGTGCAAAAATTCATGAGAAACATGGAAAAAGTGATACTCCTAGAAAATTCACTTAACCAAGTCAACTTTCAAGATTTTTCATCGAACTGGCTCGTTTCCTGCCTCGGCGCAGTGTGCTCTCTGCATTGTGCTTCTCTGGCGCTGAAAATGCGATTCCGCAAGTCTCAGCGCTCTACGAGCAAGGGAAAGCGGTTTTTCAGACATACGAATGTGTGCAGCTGAACGGGGCAGTTTTCTTTGACTTTTTTCACATGTTTGAAGTCGACTATGATATGAAAGTGATTGTTTACTTTAAAATGCCAAAATTCATAAGAAACAATGGAAAGTCATAAAAAATATATATTTTGATATGAAATATGATTTTTTTCATCAAAGTGTAAAAATTCATAAGAAACATGGAAAAAGTGATACACCATGAAAAATCACTTAACAAAGTCAACTTTCAAGATTTTTCATTGAACTGGCTCGTTTCCTGCCTCGGCGCAGTGTGCTCTCTGCATTGTGCTTCTCTGGCGCTGAAAATCCGATTCCGCAAGTCTCAGCGCTCTAAGAGCAAGGGAAAGCGGTTTTTCAGACAAACGAATGTGTGCAGCTGAACGGGGCAGTTTTCTTTGAGTTATGTCACATGTTTGAAGTCGACTATGATATGAAACGTGATTGTTTACTTTAAAATGCCAAAATTCACCAGAAACAATGGAAAGTCATAAAAAATATGAATTTTGATGTTAAATATGATTTTTTTTATCAAAGTGTAAAAATTCATAAGAAACTTGGAAAAAGTGATACTCCTTGAAAATTCAATTAACAAAGTCAACTTTCAAGATTTTTCATCGAACTGGCTCGTTTCCTGCCTCGGCGCAGTGTGCTCTCTGCATTGTGCTTCTCTGGCGCTGAAAAAGCGATTCCGCAAGTCTCAGCGCTCTACGAGCAAGGGAAAGCGGTTTTTCAGACAAACGAATGTGTGCAGCTGAACGGGGTAGTTTTCATTGAGTTTTGTCACATGTTTGGGGTCGACTATGATATGAAACGTGATTGTTTACTTTAAAATGCCAAAATTCATAAGAAACAATGGAAAGTCATAAAAAATATATATTTTGATATGAAATATGATTTTTTTCATCAAAGTGTAAAAATTCATAAGAAACATGGAAAAAGTGATACTCCATGAAAAATCACTTAACATAGTCAACTTTCAATATTTTTCATCGAACTGGCTCGTTTCCTGCCTCGGCGCAGTGTGCTCTCTGCATTGTGCTTCTCTGGCGCTGAAAATGCGATTCCGCAAGTCTCAGCGCTCTACGAGCAAGGGAAAGCGGTTTTTCAGAAAAAGGCATGTTTGCAGCTTTACGGGGCAGTTTTCTTTGACTTTTTTTCACATGTTTGAAGTCGACTATGATATGAAACGTGATTGTTTACTTTAAAATGCCAAAATTCATAAGAAACAATGGAAAGTCATAAACTATATGAATTTTGATATGAAATATGATTTTTTTCATCAAAGTGTAAAAATTCATAAGAAACATGGAAAAAGTGATAGACCATGAAAAATCACTTAACATAGTCAACTTTCAAGATTTTTCATCGAACTGGCTCGTTTCCTGCCTCGGCGCAGTGTGCTCTCTGCATTGTGCTTCTCTGGCGCTGAAAATGCGATTCCGCAAGTCTCAGCGCTCTACGAGCAAGGGAAAGCGGTTTTTCAGACAAACGAATGTGTGCAGCTGAACGGGGTAGTTTTCATTGAGTTTTGTCACATGTTTGGGGTCGACTATGATATGAAACGTGATTGTTTACTTTAAAATGCCAAAATTCATAAGAAACAATGGAAAGTCATAAATAATATGAATTTGATAGGAAATATGATTTTTTTCATCAAAGTGCAAAAATTCATGAGATACATGGAAAAAGTGATACTCCTTGAAAATTCACTTAACAAAGTCAACTTTCAAGATTTTTCATCGAACTGGCTCGTTTCCTGCCTCGGCGCAGTGTGCTCTCTGCATTGTGCTTCTCTGGCGCTGAAAATGCGATTCCGCAAGTCTCAGCGCTCTACGAGCAAGGGAAAGCGGTTTTTCAGACAAACGAATGTGTGTAGCTAAACGGGGCAGTTTTCTTTGACTTTTTTCACAAGTTTGAAGTCGACTATGATATGAAACGTGATTGTTTACTTTAAAATGCCAAAATTCATAAGAAACAATGGAAAGTCATAAAAAATATATATTTTGATATGAAATATGATTTTTTTCATCAAAGTGTAAAAATTCATAAGAAACATGGAAAAAGTGATACTCCATGAAAAATCACTTAACATAGTCAACTTTCAATATTTTTCATCGAACTGGCTCGTTTCCTGCCTCGGCGCAGTGTGCTCTCTGCATTGTGCTTCTCTGGCGCTGAAAATGCGATTCCGCAAGTCTCAGCGCTCTACGAGCAAGGGAAAGCGGTTTTTCAGACAAACGAATGTGTGCAGCTGAACGGGGTAGTTTTCATTGAGTTTTGTCACATGTTTGGGGTCGACTATGATATGAAACGTGATTGTTTACTTTAAAATGCCAAAATTCATAAGAAACAATGGAAAGTCATAAAAAATATGAATTTTGATAGGAAATATGATTTTTTTCATCAAAGTGCAAAAATTCATGAGATACATGGAAAACGTGATACTCCTTGAAAATTCACTTAACAAAGTCAACTTTCAAGATTTTTCATCGAACTGGCTCGTTTCCTGCCTCGGCGCAGTGTGCTCTCTGCATTGTGCTTCTCTGGCGCTGAAAATGCGATTCCGCAAGTCTCAGCGCTCTACGAGCAAGGGAAAGCGGTTTTTCAGACAAAGGCTTTTTTGCAGCTGAACGGGGCAGTTTTCTTTGACTTTTTTCACATGTTTGAAGTCGACTATGAGATGAAACGTGATTGTTTACTTTAAAATGCCAAAATTCATAAGAAACAATGGAAAGTCATAAAAAATATATATTTTGATATGAAATATGATTTTTTTCATCAAAGTGTAAAAATTCATAAGAAACATGGAAAAAGTGATAGACCATGAAAAATCACTTAACATAGTCAACTTTCAAGATTTTTCATCGAACTGGCTCGTTTCCTGCCTCGGCGCAGTGTGCTCTCTGCATTGTGCTTCTCTGGCGCTGAAAATGCGATTCCGCAAGTCTCAGCGCTCTACGAGCAAGGGAAAGCGGTTTTTCAGACAAACGAATGTGTGCAGCTGAACGGGGTAGTTTTCATTGAGTTTTGTCACATGTTTGGGGTCGACTATGATATGAAACGTGATTGTTTACTTTAAAATGCCAAAATTCATAAGAAACAATGGAAAGTCATAAACAATATGAATTTTGAAATGAAATATGATTTTTTTCATCAAAGTGTAAAAATTCATAAGAATCATGGAAAAAGTGATACTCCATGAAAAATCACTTAACAAAGTCAACTTTCAAGATTTTTCATCGAACTGGCTCGTTTCCTGCCTCGGCGCAGTGTGCTCTCTGCATTGTGCTTCTCTGGCGCTGAAAAAGCGATTCCGCAAGTCTCAGCGCTCTACGAGCAAGGGAAAGCGGTTTTTCAGACAAACGAATGTGTGCAGCTGAACGGGGCAGTTTTCTTTGACTTTTTTCACATGTTTGAAGTCGACTATGAGATGAAACGTGATTGTTTACTTTAAAATGCCAAAATTCATAAGAAACAATGGAAAGTCATAAAAAATATATATTTTGATATGAAATATGATTTTTTTCATCAAAGTGTAAAAATTCATAAGAAACATGGAAAAAGTGATACTCCATGAAAAATCACTTAACATAGTCATCTTTCAATATTTTTCATCGAACTGGCTCGTTTCCTGCCTCGGCGCAGTGTGCTCTCTGCATTGTGCATCTCTGGCGCTGAAAATGCGATTCCGCAAGTCTCAGCGCTCTACGAGCAAGGGAAAGCGGTTTTTCAGACAAACGAATGTGTGCAGCTGAACGGGGCAGTTTTCCTTGACTCTTTTCACATGTTTGGGGTCGACTATGATATGAAACGTGATTGTTTACTTTAAAATGCCAAAATTCATGAGAAACATAGGAAAGTGATATAAGTATGAATTTTGGTATTTTTAGTCTTCTCACGGCCAGACTAAGGGCAAAGCTGTGTATGCTTCAATGTTAATTGGGTAGTTTCCAGGATTTGGGTCTTATTTGGTTGTGACTTCATGCATGCCTGTATAGGTGTGGCCTGAGGCTGTCCGGTAAGCTGTAGAGATAAACGTTTATTGCTTCTTGGCCTTTTGGCTAAGATCAAGTGTTCTCTGGTCTGGCTTTGGGTTGTGACTGTATTCATGTTGCGCTTCTTAGTCTGGCTTTGAGAAGGCGAGCGTGATGGAAAGGATATTAAATAAAAAGAAAAAAGAGGAAAAAGGGGCCGGCCTTACCCTCATCGAGCATTGTGTTTCCCCGATAAGGGTTTGTAATGTGAACCCAGACCAAGGCCAAAAAGCCAGACCAGTGAACACAATAGATCCTAGCTAAAAAGCCTGAGAAGCGATCTTACACAAACCCCATTTCATCTATTCTCCTTTTGAAACCCAGTCAAAGCCCAAAACCAGACCAGAGAACACTTGAGCAAAAGACCAAGAAGCAATAAACTTTTATCTCCTCTGCTTAACAGACAGCCTCAGGCCACACCTATACAAGCATGCCTAAAGTCACATAAGCAAATAAGACCCAAATCCTGGAAGCATACACAGCTGTGCCAGAGCAAAGCTAATAAACATACTTCAAACTCATTGATGATCCTCTTCCTGGAAATCTTTAACAAAAAGCAAAAGATTTACGCATGACTTAAGATAAACCAGAGCCATAAAGAAAAAAAATACAAGCAGCACCAGGAAACCCTTATCGGGGAAACACAATGCTTGATGAGGGTAAGGCTGGCCCCTTTTTCTTTTTTTTCTTTTTTTTTAATATCCTTTCCATCACACTCGCCTTCTCAAAGCCAGACTAAGAAGTGCAACGTGAATACAGTCACAGCCCAAAGCCAGACCAGAGAACACTTGATCTTAGCCAAAAGGCCGAGAACCAATAAACTTTTATCTCTTCTGCTTAACGGATAGACTCAGGCCACACCTATAGGGGTTGGACAATGAAACTGAATCACTGGCCAATTTAGTGTTGTAGGTTTCATTGCTAAATTTGCAAGAGGAAGCTGTCTGAAAGGGATGTCCGGGTGCTAACCCGGATTGTATCCAAAAAACATAAAACCACAGCTGCCCAACTCACTGCAGAATTAATTGTGCACCTCAACTCTCCTGTTTCCACCAAAACTGTCGGGAGCTCCACAGGGTCAATGTGCATGGCCGGGCTGCTATAGCCAAACCTTTGGTCACTCGTGCCAGTGCCAAATGTCGGTTTCAATGGTGCCAGCAGCGAAAATCTTGGGCTGTGGACAATGTGACACACGTATCGTTCTCTGATGAGTCCACCTTCACTGTCGTTCCCACATCCGGGAGAGTTACGGTGTGGAGAAGCCCCAAAGAAGCGTACCACCCAGACTGTTGCATGCCCAGAGGGATGCATGGGGGTGGATCAGTGATGGTTTGGGCTGCAATATCATGGCATTCCCTAGGCCCAATACTTGTGCTAGATGGGCGCGTCACTGCCAAGGACTACCGAACCATTCTGGAGGACCATGTGCACCCAATGGTTCAAACATTGTATCCTGAAGGCGGTGCCATGTATCAGGATGATAATGCACCAATACACACAGCAAGACTGGTGACAGAGTGGTTTGATGAACATGAAAGTGAAGTTGAACATCTCCCATGGCCTGCACAGTCACCAGATCTAAATATTATTGAGCCACTTTGGGGTGTTTTGGAGGAGCGAGTCAGGAAACGTTTTCCTCCACCAGCATCACGTAGTGACCTGGCAACTATTCTGCAAGAAGAACGGCTCAAAATCCCTCTGGCCACTGTGCAGGACTTGTATCTGTCATTCCCAAGATGAATTGATGCTGTATTGGCCGCAAAAGGAGGCCCTACACCATACTAATGAATTATCGTGGTCTAAAACCAGGCGTTTCAGTTTCATTGTCCAACCCCTGTATACAGGCACAAAATAAAGTCAAAATAAAGGTATAAAGTCACATAACCAAATAAGACCCAACTCCTGGAAACTACCCACTTAACATTGAAACATATACAGCTTTGCCAGAGCAAAACTCATAAAAATACATCAAGCTCATGGATGTTTTGTCCTTTTCAACAAAAGGCCAAAGATTTATACGTGACTTAATAAAAAACCAACGCTATAAAGAAAAATAAAAGCTGAATAGCACCAGGAAACCCTTGTCGGAGAAAGACAATGCTCGATGAGGGTAAGGCCGGCCCTTTGGGTTGGTTGAGTGGAGAAAGGGTGGGGAAAGGCTGACGAGCAACAACTGACAGTGGTGAGCAGAAGGAGGCGAAGATAGGCTAGGGAACAGGTTGGGTTGAAAGCAGAAATAATTTGATGAGTAAGTAAGTAAGTCAGTAAGTCAGTAAATCAGTAAGTTAATAGTTTTTTGCCCTTTATTTTACATCAGAAAACGGTGCACCAAGCCTGGATGTACTGCAATACCAGGCCGATCCGCGGAGCGGACGTAGCAAGCCCCTTATCCGGCTCCCAGCTCTGAAAATCTGTTTAATATAGAGGACGTGTGAGATATTACACTAAGAAGAACAGATTGTTTTTTTCCAATCCAAATCCTACCCATATCCATACCTAACCAGTCACATTCTCAAGGCCAGACTAAGGATTGTAACGTGAACCCAGACCAAGGCCAAAAAGCCAGACCAGTGAAGACAATAGATCCTAGCTAAAAAGCCTGAGAAGCGATCCTACACAAACCCCATTCCATCTATTCTCCTTCTCAAACCCAGTCAAAGCCCAAAACCAGACCAGAGAACACTTGAGCAAAAGGCCAAGAAACAATAAACTTTTATCTCCTCTGCTTAACAGACAGCCTCAGGCCACACCTATACAAGCATGCCTAAAGTCACATAAGCAAATAAAACCCAACTCCGGGAAACATACCCAGCTGTGCCAAAGCAAAGCTAATAAACATACATCAAACTCATTGATGATCCTCTCCCTAGAAATTTTTAGCATAAAGCAAAAGATTTATGCATGAATTAAGAAAAAACCAGAGCTAAAAAGAAAAAAATGTGAGCAGCACCAGGAAACCCTTATCGGGGAAACACAATGCTCGATGAGGGTAAGGCCGGCCCCTTTTTCTTTTTTCTTTTTTTTTTATATCCTTTCCGTCACACTCGCCTTCTCAAAGCCAGACTAAGAAGTGCAATGTGAATACAGTCACAGCCCAAAACCAGACCAGAGAACACTTGATCTTAGCCAAAAGGCCAAGAAGCAATAAACTTTTATCTCCTCTGCTTAATGGACAGCTTCAGGCCACACCTATACAGACATGCATAAAATCATATAAGCAAATAAGACCCAACTCCTGGAAACTACCCATTTAACATTGAAGCATACACAGCTTTGCCAAATCAAAGCTCGTGAAAATACACCAAGCTCATTGATATTCCTCTCCCCAAAAATCTTTAGTAAAATATGAAAGATTTATATGTGACTGAAAAGAAACCAGAGAAATAAAGAAAAGAAAAAGAAAAAAGTAAGCAGCACCAGGAAACCCTTGTCAGGGAAACACAATGCTCGATGAGGGTAAGGCCTGCTCCTTGGGTTGGTTGAGTGGAGAAAGGGTGGGGAAAGGCTGACGAGCAACAACTGACAGTGGTGAGCAGAAGGAGGCGATGATAGGCTAGGGAACAGGGCGGGTTGAATGCAGACATAATTTGGTAAGTGAGTAAGTCAGAAAACCAGTATTTTTTTCTCTTTCATTTTACATCAAAACATGGTGCACCAAGCCTGGATGTACTGCAATATCAGGCCGTTCTGCAGAGCCGCTGTAGCAAGCTCCTATTCTGGCTCCCAGCTCTAAAAATCTATTTAATATAGAGGTCGTATCAGATATTAAACTAATAAGAATAGATTTTTGTTTTTCAATCCAAATCCTACCCATATCCATACCTAACCATTCACCTTCTCAAGGCCAGACTAAAGATTGTAACGTGAACCCAGACCAAGGCCAAAAAGCCAGACCAGTGAACACTTGATCTTAGCTAAAAGGCCAAGAAGCAATAAACTTTTATATCCTCTCATTTATTTTATTTTTTATTTTAAAATTCCAAAATTCATGAAAAACATAGGAAAATGATAAAAAATATGAATTTTGATATGAAATATGATTTTTTTCATCAAATTGCAAAAATTCATAATTAACATGGAAACAGTGATATTCCATGTAAATTCACTTAACAAAGTCAATTTTCAACATTTTTCATCGAACTGGCTCGTTTCCTGCCTCGGCGAAGTGTGCTCTCTGCATTGTGCTTCTTTGGCGCTGAAAATGCGATTCCGCAAATCTCAGCGCTCTACGAGCAAGGGAAAGTGGTTTTTCAGACAAACGTATAACAGCTGAACGGGGCAGTTTTCTTTGACTTTTTTCATGTTTGGGGTCAACTATGATATGAAATGTGATTGTTTACTTTAACAGGCCAAAATTCATGAGAAATATAGGAATGTGATAAAAAAACATGAATTTTCGTATTTTTAGTGTTCTCAAGGCCAGACTAAGGATTGTAACGTGAACCCAGACCAAGGCCAAAAAGCCAGACCAGTGAACACAATAGATCCTAGCTCAAAAGACTGAGAAACGATCCTACACAAACCCCATTCCATCTATTCTCCTTTTGAAACCCAGTCAAAGCCCAAAATCAGACCAGAAAACTCTTGATCTTAGCTAAAAGACTAAGAAGCAATAAACTTTTATCTTTTCTGCTTAACAGACAGCCTCAAGCCACACCTGCATTCCACCCCACGGAAATATTTAACAAAAAGCAAAACATTTACACATGACTGAAGAAAAACCAGAGCTATAAAGAAATAAAAGCTGAGCAGCACCGGGAAACCCTTGTCAGAGAAACACAATGCTTGATGAGGGTAAGGCCCGCCCCTTGGTTGGTTGAGTGGAAAAGGGTGGGGAAAGGTTGATGAGCAACAACTGACAGTGGTGAGCAGAAGGAGGCGAAGATAGGCTATGGAACAGGGCGGGTTGAACGCAGACATAATTTGGTAAGTGAGTAAGTCAGAAAGCCAGTAATTTTTTCTCCTTCATTTTATATCAGAAAACGGTGCACCAAGCCTGTTAGTACTGCAATATCAGGCCGACCTGCGGAATGGACGTAGCAAGCCCCTTTTCCGGCTCCCAGCTTTAAATATCTATTTAATCAGATATTAAACCGATAAGAACAGATTTTTCTTTTTCTACCCATATCCATACCTAACCAGACTAAGTATTGTAATGTGAACCCAGACCAAGGCCAAAAAGCCAGACCAGTGAACACAATAGATCCTAGCTCAAAAGTCTGAGAAGCGATCCTACACAAACCCCATTCCATCTATTCTCCTTTTGAAACCCAGTCAAAGCCCAAAACCAGACCAGAGAACACTTGATCTTAGCTAAAAGGCCAAGAAGCAATAAACTTTTATCTTCTCTGCTTAAAGGACAGCCTCAGGCCACATGTATACAGGCATGCATAAAGTCAAATGACCAAATCAGACCCAACTCCTGGAAACTACCCATTTAACATTGAAGCATACACAGATTTGCCAGAACAAAGCACACAAAAATACATCAAACTCATTGACATTCCTCTCCACAGAAAACTTTAATAAAAGGCAAAAAATTTATACGTGATTGAAGAAAAACCAGAGCTATAAAGCAATAAAAGCTGAGCAGCACCGGGAAACCCTTGTCAGAGAAACACAGTGCTCCATGAGGGTAAGGCACTTGATCCCCTTAGGTTGGTTGAGTAGAAAAAGGGTGGGGAAAGGTTGAAGAGCAACAACTGACAGTGGTGAGCAGAAGGAGGCAAAGATAGGCTAGGGAACAGGGAGGGTTGAATGCAGACATAATTTGATAAGTAAGTCAGTAAGCCGGTAATTTTTTTTCCTTCATTTTATATCAGAACACGGTGCACGAAGCCTGGAAGTACTACAATATCAGGCCGATCTGCGGAGCGGATGTAGCAAGCCCCTTTTCTGGCTCCCAGCTCTAAAAATCTATTTAATATAGAGGACGTATCAGATATTAAACTGATAAAAAAGATTTTTTTTTTTCAATCCAAATCCGACACATATCCATACCTAACCATTCGCCTTCTCAAGGCCAGACAAAGGATTGTAACGTGAACCCAGACCAAGGCCAAAAAGCCAGACCAGTGAACACAATAGATCCTAGCTCAAAAGTCTGAGAAGCGATCCTACACAAACACCATTCCATCTATTCTCCTTTTGAAACCCAGTCAAAACCCAAAATCAGACCAGAGAACACTTGATCTTAGCTAAAAGGCCAAGAAGCAATAAACTTTTATCTCCTCTACTTAACGGACAGCCTCAGGCCACACCTATACAGGCATGCATAAAGTCAAACGGCCAAATTAGACCCAACTCCTAGAAAACTGCCTATTTAACATTGAAGCATACACAGATTTGCCAGAACAAAAAACACATCAAACTCATTGACATTCCTTTCCATAGAAATCTTTAACAAAAAGCAAAAGATTTACACATGACTGAAAAAAAACCAGAGCTATTACAATAAAAAACAGTTGAGCAGCACCGGGAAACCCTTGTCAGAGAAACACAATGCTCGATGAGGGTAAGGCCCGCCCCTTGGGTGGGTTGAGTGGAAAAAGGGTGGGGAAAGGTTGACGAGCAACAACTGACAGTGGTGAGCAGAAGGAGGCAAAGATAGGCTAGGGAACAGGGCGGATTGAATGCAGACATGATTTGGTAAATAAGTCAGCAATTTTTTTTCCTTCATTTTACGTTAGAAACCGGTGCACCAAACCTGGAATGCAAGCCCCTTTTCCGGCTCCCAGCTCTAAAAATCTGTTTGATATAGAGGACGTATCAGATATTAAACTGATGAAAAAGATTTTTTTTTCAATCCAAATCCTACACATATCCATACCTAACCATTCGCCATCTCAAGGCCAGACTAAGGATTGTAACGTGAACCCAGACCAAGGCCAAAAAGCCAGACCAGTGAACACAATAGATCCTAGCTCAAAAGCCTGAGAAGTGATCCTACACAAACCCCATTCCATCTATTCTCCTTTTGAAACCCAGTCAAAGCCCAAAACCAGACCAGAGAACACTTGATCTTAGCTAAAAGGCCAAGAAGCAATAAACTTTTATCTCCTCTTGTCGGAGAAATTACATAGATATCATACATCATACATTAGCCTAGATTTAGGATGCTCTGCATAGAAGTAGTAGTTATCAATCACATATCAAATATCTACCAAATATCTATCAAAATCATTTAGCTTCGGATTAATGGTAAGCTTTTGTGTTATGCAAATATATCAAGTATATATCCTTTATAATATTAGGCTTTGGAGCTTTTGAGCTTTTGATTAATGCACATGTGTAACTTTCCTAATCATCAAGCAATGCTGAGATGGGGATGTTTTTGTAAATTTCATAATCATCAGGCAGAAATAGTGCTGAGATGGGTGAAATAGAGGAGATATTTTTTTGCTGAAAAGTGCAAACGTAAGGGGAATTTCACCAAGAATAGTCAGACAGACATAACCTAGACATAACCTAGGCATCTTATGAGCTTTAGCATTGGTTAATAAGCAACAGAGGAGCACACTTAGTTTCAGACACAAAGAGTTAAACGTAGAAATGGAAGTATGGTTTTCCGAGAAATTGAAGCACATCTAATTTTGACACATCGAAAACATCGAGGTTGGTACGTGCGTACGTGCACATTGTTGTGTACATCATGTACCCGAAAGGTTGTGTGATGTCATCAAAGGGAGGATGTTTTAATTTAGGGACGGTATCAGGACAAATAAGAAAATATAGTAAGTATGTTAATTAAGGAAGGAGGGATTAAAAGTATACATACATTGAGTATAATGTGGAAACTTCTAGAAATATTTAAATTTGGACAAGGAGGTGCCATGGGGTGCCTGAGGTATAAGAAGAGGGGAATTTTGGGGTTTTTTTTAGGCCAGCTGCTCTCTTCAGAAATGCATATGATTGACTGCATCTCTGAATAAAGAAACCTGATTCTTCTCATCTGCTGACTGAGATCTTCATTTCGGCTGAGTATTTGATTATTTGATAGTTTATTGAGTCCATTTGGTACGATTGTTGAAAATAATAGAAAAGTGGTACTGTTAAAGATTCCACCCTGTGATATATCCACTCAGAGGGGACTCTGAGTTCCGACACTCTGCTTAACGGACAGCCTCAGGCCACACCTATACAAGCATGCATAACGTCAAACGACCAAATTAAACCCAACTCCTGGAAACTACCCATTTAACATTGAAGCACACAAAAATACATCAAACTCATTGATGTTCTTCTACACGGAAATCTTTAATAAAAGGCGAAAGATTTACATGTGACTGAAGAAAAACCAGTCTCAAAAAAAAAAAAAAAAAAAAAAAAAAAGCCAACCAGCACCGGGAAACCATTGGCAGAGAAACACAATGCTCGATGAGGGTAAGGCCCGCCCCTTGGGTTGGTTGAGTTGAAAAATGGTGGGGAAAGGTTGACGAGCAACAACTGACAGTGGTGAGCAGAAGGAGGCGAAGATAGGCTAGGGATCAGGGTGGGTTGAATGCAGACATAATTTGGTAAGTAAGTCAGTAAGCCAGTAATTTTTTCTCCTTCATTTTACATCAGAAAACGGTGCACCAAGCCTGGAAGTACTGTAAAACCAGGCCGATCCGTGGAGCGGACGTAGCAAGCCCCTTTTCCGGCTCCCAGCTCTAAAAATCTGTTTAATATAGAGGTCATATCAGATATTAAACTGATAAGAACAGATTTTTTTTTTCAATCCAAATCCTACCCATATCCATACCTAACCATTCGGCTTCTCAAGACCAGACTAAGGATTGTAACGTGAACCCAGACCAAGGCCAAAAAGCCAGACCAGTGAACACAATAGATCCTAGCTCAAAAGCCTGAGAAGTGATCCTACACAAACCCCATTCCATCTATTCTCCTTTTGAAACCCAGTCAAAGCCCAAAACCAGACCAGAGAACACTTGATCTTAGCTAAAAGGCCAAGAAGCAATAAACTTTTATCTCCTCTGCTTAACGGACAGTGTGGAATAAAATTCTGTTCTACTCACTACAAAAATCCGACAGCTCAGTCTGACTCTTAACTAAATAAGATCAATCATGCAGACTAGATGAATGCAGATATG
This sequence comes from Hemibagrus wyckioides, assembly GCF_019097595.1. NCBI lineage: Eukaryota > Metazoa > Chordata > Actinopteri > Siluriformes > Bagridae > Hemibagrus > Hemibagrus wyckioides. Next base: position 9,043,784 of record NC_080738.1, on the reverse strand, counting down.
AGATTTTATTTGCAATCAGCGTTGATACAAGAATTGGGATGCTCACTCATGAACGTCCCAACACCCTCTAAGCGGGGATCTCCAACCACAGTCCTTATATACATTTTCCTTATCTCTCCAAATGCAACATGTCACCAATTCTTTGCTGAGATAATCCCACCTATTTTTCTTTTTGGAACTTTAGGTTCCCCCCCCCTTCCCCCCCCCTTTTTTTTTTCTCATGTTCCCATTAACCAAAAAGCTATTGATATAAATAACAATCAATTAATCAGTATTCATTACAAGACTCTCAAGTGATCAGAATCATTTAGCACACAACATAGGAATTGATTCGCATAAGAATTTGATTATGTTCTTTCAGTAGTATAGTCAAAAAACACACATAAATGATAACAGTGATTATGCATAAATAGAGGTGACTCAAACTGTTTTTTTTTAATACAGTATAATACGACACACAGATATAATATGACCAATGTTCTTTATATGACGTTCCCCGTTGTTCTTCTGCCCATGTGACTTTGCGCGACATAGAGGGACCATAGGAGGACAAAGGAGAGGTTACTAGCACATCACTTAGTCCCCGCTCGACGATTGAACTGGCAAGGATCTTAGCACGTCCATCGTACGTCTAGAAACATTGGTCCACAACACATTCTCTCCTAACTTCACCGTAATAACCTCCACCCTTTTTCTAAGAGGAACGCCTATCCATATGCCATATTTCCTTTTTCTCCTGAATGCAAGATTAAGTGAACGTTCTACACTGTAATGTACATGTTCTACCACAATAGGTAACTGAACTGTCTGTCTCGGGGTGTATGCATGTGTTTGTATCTCAGTGATGTACATCCTGTCTGCGTAAATCTCCCTTACTGACGTACGTCTGTCTATAAAAGGGTACTCTAATAGACCTGAATTTGGCTTCCACTCATCTTATTCGTTTTTCAAAAACCTCCCCCATAGGTGCCTCTATATGTGTCTCCAAATCCTCTCCATCATGCGGCCATTTTTATTAAGTCCATTTCATCAATGCTATCGCCTGGTTTGATTGGAGGCTCAATCTCATGTGTCATCTGAACATATTGACCAAATAGTGTTCATGTCATTTGTGTGATCATGGAACGTAGTAGTAGAATTACGCAACACAACAGAACCACAAGTATCAGCAGAACCACTCCCACAATTGTCCCTAGCCTAAGTATGATGGCCCTCCAATTTGAAAAAAACAACCAAGAAAACCAATCATTTGACTGTTTATATGTGTTCACTACGTGTTCGTCTCTAAGATCTTTCATCTGCCTTAGTACTTTACTCAGGTTACCTTCTGGTCCAGTATGCATTGGAATGTAAGTACAACATTGGTCTCCAAACATAGTGCACACTCCCTCATCAGGGGCTCTCATAGTGTCCAAGATTAACCTGTTCTGTAAGGCCATGGTAGATGTTGCATGTAATTGTTCTTGAATCAAATCCAACGCTTGTATTGTATAGTTCATGAAACGTTGTTGATTATACCAAATGTAATTAATCCATCTTATGTTTTTCACAATCTGTGCCCATGGCAGAAAGAATGTCAATGCTCCTGCTCCCAATCGACCCATTGCAACATGTTCATCAGGGACTCCCACCGGAATCCCTCTCCAATCTACATAAACCCCATTAATCTTGTCAAATTGTCCCACGGCACGTTTAGTTCGCCAACCTGTCACGTTATCTCTTTTTCTTGTAGCACAGTTAGTTTTTCTGTCAGCACCACTGTTGCACAGCACCCTGCCCATCCGGGTGGCAGGGTCTGTCTGGCAACTCCATGTCCACAGTACCAGAAGACATCAGCTAGAGGCCTTGTCCCATTAGACAAATCAGGCTGTTTCAGGTCAATATAGTTCCCCTTCGTTTGTCTCCACACATTGATTCTCAGTCCTTTTGTATCTGCTGACATGTCACAGTCCTTGGAAATGTTGCCGACAAACACTTGTGATCCATTAGAACATAAACAAAACGGGTATCTCTGTCCTTTAAGTGCACTTACTCTGGTGGGGGGATGTCCCTCTGTCCGAATTTCTACATATTCGCAAGTGCTATTCAACTTCTTCAGTTTGGCTGGACCATAAGCACACGAGATAGAATGCATAAGACAAACGAATGGGCATAAGTGTCGTAAGTTGTGTTTGGTACTGTTACAGCCTTCTGGTCCCCTCGTCGGTGTAACTCTGGGTGCTCGTGGTGTTATGTCATGGCACACTATACATGAGATATTTGCTACTTCGTGTGCCGTGTAGCTCAGCCACTGGTAAAACAAGTTGTTTGTCAACAATTCCTGGTCTAATCTGTTAATGAGGTTCATCGACTGTGCAGTGTCCCTACGCAGTCTGGGCTGCAATGTTGCTGGGGGCTCACCATAGTTTGTTCTCTCAGTCTCACCAAAGACTCGCAGAAGTGTATATATCCATAACCCTATACACATCAGTGCTATTATCACAAGTACCAGTAAACCCCAGTCTGTTTTGCTGAGTCGATCACAGTTTCCTTCCCACTTGTCTCTTGCTCATCGTCCCTCTCTCTCTCCTCTCTTTCAGTGTCCTCGCCGTGCACGGGCTCTAGTTCTAAAGGCAGGTCCTGCATCTCCCACATCATGCTGTGAAGGCCCTTCCCTTGGGTCATCCCCTTCTTCTTGTTCTGCTGGGCTCTCCCACGGTTGATATTCCCTGCTTCGCAGGTGAGGTGCTTGTACTGAAGGAGGTTGTGAGGCAGGAATGGATGGATCACGCCTTCGCGCCTCGAATTCCCTTATCAATGGATCCTGCTCCTGTTCTTGTGTCCTCTCACGTCTCTCTCCAGCCTCTGGATCAGGTGCTCTGCAACAGTGATTCAGATGAAACCAAGCGGTCTTACCTTCAACTTTTATGGCTGTAGGGGTCACCAAGACGACTTTCAGTGGCCCAACCCGCCTAGGCTTGTTCCATCTCCTCTTGAAGACTTTGACATACACACAGTCTCCTGGCTTCACAGTCCTCAGCTCTTCGTCAATTTTGCTCATCCTTCCCTCAGTGGCACCTTTCACCTGTTGGAATATAGCTCAGTGTATTTCAGTTAGATGCTTTACATAGTTGCCAAGTTCACTTTCAAGCTGCTCTAACAAGGGGCCCTTGTAAGGTCCTCGTAGATACGGTACAGGCATAGGTCGTCCAGTAAGCATTTCATGCGGGGTTAGATGCGTCATTCGGTTAGTTTGCATTCTCATGCTCATCAGTGCCAGTGGCAAAGCTTGCACCCAGTTCATTTTTCCAGCTTCACAAATCTTTGCCAGTTTCACCTTCAATGTTCCATTGGCTCTTTCCACCATTCCTTGCAACTGCGGATGATAGACACAACCCAATCTGTGCCATATTCTTAAATACTGGAACACTCTCCAAATCACGTTGTACACAAAATGAGTACCACTATCTGAGCTGATTTTATCAGGAATACCAAACCTTGGGATTACCTCTCTGCACAAAAATGTTGCCACTGAATCTGCATCTGCTTTAGCTGTTGGGTGTGCCTCCACCCATCTGCTAAATCTGTCCTCCACCACCAGGACATACCTTTTCTTCTCCTTCACCTCAGCCATATCCATGAAATCAATAATCAGATGTCTGAATGGTTCTGGTATGTGGCCTATAGGTGCTGTAAAACTTTTCCTGTTGTTGTATTCTGCACATATTTCACAATTTGCTAACCTGTGATCTACCATCTGGGCCAAATAAGGAGACCACCATGCTTTTTGAATCCTTTTGATCACTTCCCCCTAGCTGGCAGAGTGATAGCATGCAACAAATCAGTGATGGCCATACAGTGGGTAACAGGAGTGCTGTCGGCCCTTAACAACCCTCTCTGTGCCCATGTCGGGCCGAAGTAATGGCACACACCATAAGCATACTGTGAATCTGTGAAAATTGTACAGGACTTCCCTGCAGCTAGTTTACAGGCTGCAGCGCGTTCTTTTAACTCAGCTAATTGTGCAGAACATGGTTGAGCAACAGCCGTAGACTGAGTGGTGACAAAACCAGTCAAATCAATGGGCGCTACTATAGCATAACCTGCTAAATTTCCGTCCGGGCCTCTAAAGCACGAACCATCAACAAAAAAGGTTACATCTAAATGCGGTAATGGTTGATTCTCTAGGTCTTGACGTGCTTTTGAGTAAGAAGCTGATGTTAACTGACAATCGTGTGGCTCACCATCCAATGGGGTCATCATTCTATCAGCTGGATTGACTGACATCTCTGAATAGTCAATTCTGGTGAGGAGAGAATCACATCATAACCAGTTTTCCGCGCATGAGTAATAACAAACGTCGGGCTAGTCAAGAAGGCGTGCAGTGCATGTGTCGTGTACAACGTAGTTGGATGGCCCATTGTAATGGTTGATGCTTTCTGGTATGCAAAAGCTGCTGCCGCTAAACCACGATAACATGGCGGCATTCCACTCTCAATGTTGTCTAATCTAGTGCTGAAGTAGGCAACAGGCTGTTTGCCTGGCCCCTGTTGTTGAGTTAGAACAGCATTAGCAAATCCCTGTTTTTCTGACACCATTTTGGCTTACCATAATCTGGACTAGCGAGTGCTGGTGCAGTACAACATTTCAAAAGCTGCAACTGGTCAATGACGCTTTCTTCTGATCTGCTGCTTTTATCAACGCACGGAGTGGTGACACCTTCAACGCAAAGTCTACTATCCACTGTCTGCTGTAGCCCACTATGCCTAAAAAAGACAACATCTGGCCAACTGTTTGCGGTTTAGGAGCTTTTCGAACTGCCTCCACATGTGCAGGCGACAGCTTACGGCTGGTGCCATGCAAAACTCTTCCCAGTTATTCAACTTCTTGTTTACAGAATTGCAATTTTTCCTTGCTCACCTTGTGCCCATTTTCTGCCAGAAGTCTCAACACATTTAGGGAGTCTGCCTGACACTGCTCTTTGGTTGGACTACAAAATATCATCAACATAAGTCAGGAGAAGACTATCAATATCTAACGAAGCTAGATCCCTAGCTACTATTCGATTGAAGATCGATGGACTTTCACAATAACCCTGAGGCAATCTCGTGTATGTGTACTGCTGGCCGTTGTAAATAATAAGTAAATGCAAACAAATGTTGTGAGTCTGGATGCAGTGGAATGCTGCAAAATGCTGAACACAAGTCAATGACTGTGTACCACTTGGTATAACCTGGAATGTTGGAGAGTAACGTATGTGTATCTGGTACTACTGGTGCTTCTGCTTCAACAATATGATTTATGGCACGCAAGTTGTGTACAAGACGCCATTTATCTGAATTAGGTTTTCTGACAGGAAATATCAGAGTGTTGCATCGACTGTGTGTTGGAATCAAAACTCCTGCTTCTAACAATCCCTCAAGAGTGGGTCCTATACCTGCCTGGGCCTGTGGTGTTAACGGATATTGTTTCTGATACGGGTACCTGACATTAGGTTTAAGTTTTATCAACACCTGGCCTGCTGATTTGATGAGCCCTACGTCTGTTGAATGCTGTGTCCAGAGTGCACTTGGTATTGTGGCTAACAGCTCCTCAGTTTCCGTGTCAGGTTGTTTGTCTGTTGTGGAATCTTTGTCTTCTGATTCCAGTAACTGATGGGATGGTGACATTTTCTTTTCTATCAAGGTCTGTGTGGCTCTTAAAGTATCTGTGTGTTTCTGAGAAATACGCATGAACTTTCCATCCGGTGAGGTATGCATGTACTGATTGATTGTTGGTTTCCATTCCAGTACTTGGCTAGTTTCTTTGAGCATTAGTCCCAAGTCCTTCGATTCATGGCCTCCTGCAACCATCAATGAGATATGGGGTATTGAATCTGTCACCTGAAACCAGCTCTTCAAGTTGTTCGGTAGTTGAACTGGCACTGCCACTCCTTGCGGTCCCACAAAGATGTCTGTCGTTATTAAATCAAACATTTTTCCCTCCAACATATCTGACCACAGTGTAGCATATTCTTCATTGGTGCTGTCTGGATCAAAACACATGGTGCAGTGTAATGGGCTTTTGGGCTCGGTATAATCTGGTCGCATGGCCTGTATCCATGGTTTCCATTGTAAATACCTGGCATGCAACTCTGATGCTTCAGGATCGTCATTCTGTAGCCAGTACACTGTACTACACTCCATCTCCGTCTGTGCCTCGACCATAAAGTATTGCTCAGCTATGGTTCTGTCCGGGAATGTCACCCAGAGAGCTGTGGGACTGCACTGAATTCTAGCCTTAAATTTACACAAAAGATCTCGTCCCAGTAGATTGACTGGTGTAGCTGGTGAGTACAAAAGTGGTGCCACAATAGTGGTGTCTTCTAATGTTAGTACTTGAGGCTCTGTGAAATGTAAGATTTGTGAGACCCCTGAGAAGCCTGTGGTCTTTATGGTCTTTCGAGTGAGAGGGAGATTCGAGCCTGCGGCTTGTATTTTTCCTACCTTTTCCCTCTCTTTTTCCTTCTGTCTGGCCCTAGTAAGCTCGCCAAGTTGTGTTATATAGTTGTGTCAGTAGGGCCTCTGAGGCTGTTTTTTCGTCCTTCTGCTTCTTTCTGTATTGTTCCACATAATGTATTACATGCGCTTTGTAAGTGTCCCAAGGCATGGAGTTTGAGCCTACCACCTCATCTAATGAGGTTTGAACTTGTTCTGGTAGACATTTCTTCAGCATCAGTTTAAACAATCCCTTGCTCCTATCTGTCTCGTCCCATGTTCCACCAGTCTCCTCCTTCCATTTATTCTGATAGTCATGAATGAATTTCACCACATTTTCATCTTCCTTCAGAATCATGTGTTCCAGTTGTCCTGGATCCATTTTTGTTGGGTAGGCCTTTCTTACTTCATTCCACAGTCTATTTCTCCAAGTCCCTAGTGCTACAGCATCCCAACCTGGTTGATCCATTGCTCCTTTTAAACCTGCTTCATCTAGTATTTCAGCTGTTTTCGCTTTGCCTATTGTTTGAGCCAGAAATGCTTTCACATCTCCTATTGACAGAGAATATCCCGCTGTTTTCTCTTCAAACTTTGTGATCCATCTTTGTCCTCCGTTACACAGTTGCCAGAGGGCAACTGTGAGCTCAATCCTACCATGTCCATGAATGTCCACGGTACGTATTGTACGTCCCTCCCTTTTGTCACCAGTGGATTCATGTGTACTTCTGCTTCATCCTCATATCCAAATCTTTTTGGAGCTTTGAGTGATCCCTTGGCTCTTAGAACTCTTGGTCGTGTTCATTCCCGTTCCAGATGCTCTTCTATGGCTGTAACTGAGTTTTGTAGCCGCTCTTCTAATTCTTCCAGCTGTTGTGTGAAGTCGTGAATACTATCCTTCATCTGCTGTTCTCTAGTGTCCCTTTGTCTCTTCAATGCATCTTCTCTTGGTTCAATATAAAGTACGCCTCTAACCTGTCTCTCTGGATCTTCTTGCCATTGTTCAACATATGGTTGTTTATCCAGTAACTCTGCTGTCTTCTCTGTTCGTGGTTGGTTGTGTATACACTGTCTCTCTTCTGTTGGTTCATCTCTCACCCATTCCTTCTGCAATGCAGGGGGCGCTGTAGGCCCGCTCTCATATGTTGGGGTGCGGCTCCCATTACCGTCTCCAGCTGGCGTTGAGTGCATGAATCTGAGTTCTTTTCCCTTTTGCAAGTAATCTTCACTCTCTTTTCTGGCTCTTTGCAATATCTCCCCCACCTCTTCATCTTCATCATTTTCACTGTGTGCACCACCCATCTCTCTGTTTCTCCTTATGTTCCCCTTGATTGGGCTTTCCACAGATATCTCTACTTCTTCCCATCCTATCCAGTCATAGTAACAATCTGATGAAGTTGGATAAATTCCCGCTGGTCCCCTGCATGCACCCTGCTCATTGTAGTTGGGTGGTGGACAGTAGGTAGGCAGTGGTCCTTCTGCTTCTTTCTCTTCTCTACTCCGTTCCTCTTCTTTCTTCATTGCTTGTTTCACATCCTCTTCTACTTCTTTGATCTTCTTCCCTTCTCTCATGAACAATTCCAGAATCTCCAGTCGTCTGTATTTCTTTCCTCTGGATTTTTCATCATCTCTGCTTGGTCTCCAATGTCTCAACATTTCTCTCACTTCTGAACAGACTTTTTCATCGAATGTTCCTTCCATTGGCCATTGTAATTTCCCTTGAGTCCTGTCGTGCCATTTTCTCATACACTTCCTGACATACAGTACTTCTCATCAGGTTTGTGCTGTGCTATTATGATGTCAACTGGTGTAGGCTGGCTCCTCCTTTCACTCATGATGCACCCCTGTTGTGCTCTGTGCGCGCTACTTCTCTCTCCTGGGTTCTTGTTTCCTTCCGACCACGTCAGCGCGACATTGATTTGTTTCACTGTCACACTTGGCCTTACTGGATCCTTCTTAACTTTTCACCAAGCGCGTTGATTTTATCAATTAATATTGACGTTGCAAAACCTCTCTCCCAGTGTACAATTCGGGGTTCTACTGTCACGGTTGCTGCCAATCCTGAACAATAATTGGACTGGCTTGGTCTTGGTTGCAGTACCTCCACTAAGGGTTCATCATCTTCTTTATGTGGGTCATTAATGAAGTCAAATATGGGGATAGCTATGCTACTGGGCTCAGGGGTCTAGTGCCCTCAATACTGGGCTCAGTAATTTAGGCCTCCAAATCTTCCTGAGGTTTTCGTACCAATCTTCGACAGGGAAGGTTCTCTGTAATGTATACAACCCTTCAAACTTTGATAAGGCCCACAATTTATCCCTAATTAAATCCTCTGGCTGCCACTGTTCTACTCCCTCTCTATCTTTGTATGTTCGTTCGTCCCAAAAATGTGTGCGTATTCCTCTAGTCTCTATGTCTAAATCTCGACGGAAGGCCATACAACTGAAGTGGACAGCAGTACGCATGCAGTGAGAGATATCAGTATAACAGTTCAGCGAGTCAATAAGGGTAATGTTGCTTCATCTGGATCACACCTCTTACAATTCACTGAATGGCCTAATAGAATACAAAACCAAGTTTTAGGTGGATTCTTTCTGAATATTCCTTTCTGCTGATTATACAATACCCATCCCTCACTAAGTCTGCTCTTAGTCAATTTTGGCTTTGTCTCAGGTTCACAAAAAGTATTTCCGACCGATGGATTTCTCGGCCTATACATACGCCAGCTCTTTCTCATACTTATTCTGGGCAAAAATCCTCCCACCTTTAGGGAGTTCTTCACTCTCACACACACACACACACACCTTGGCTCGATGCCCTGGTACACACACACACTTCTCCAACAGCCTGGAAAGCACACAATTTTTCACACACACACATGCACTCCTGACCTCAATTCTTCATCACCACCTGTGGGTCAACTGTTAGACTTGCTACGATGAAACGTCTCCACAACCTGCGATCCTGTCCCAACTGCCACACTCTAATCCAAACTTCCGTGTATTGGGGACCTCTTGGAGTTGTGGGCCACATTAAATTAACCCTAACCAGAAGTTTTCCTGTTTCTTTCTTCAATAATTCTAGGGCTGCTTCTGCGAACTCTCTCTCGAACCTGTTTGGAAATTTATATCCAATTCGCTGGAAGGGCTGCGGACTACAATGATGTAATCTCAACCCATGTGTCTCTGCTTTTTCAGTAATGATATTAGGAATTTCCTCACCTAGCTCTTCTGGAATGGTGAAGTAAGCACCCGCACGATGCCTTCCCATGTGTGCAGATACAAACACCTCCACCATTGGGAAGCAGTATTGCTCTAAAATGTGTTATATCACCACATGGACCCCATGGATGTCAAACCACATGTTCTTTATAAGCAAAAGCAGAACAATTACACACATAACTAATACACATGCTTTTCAATTGGTTTAGCACACATAGGTATGAAATGAAATATTTGCTCGCACCTGGCACTGAGCCCTTACTTGCGGTATGTGGATGGCTGCTTCACTATAAGATTTATTCTGAAAACTAACCGAGTCCATACCATCATTACTCTTAATTTCCCTTCATCTCTCATGCAGTATATATATCAAACCTTAGTATGATAACATCCATGCATAGCAGTTATTCATACTTCACAAAAACTTTTGTTTTTTGTTTTGTTGCAATCACCACTCTGCCACAGTTTTTTTTACTTCAAATACATCCCAATTTCCCCCAATTCTTCAACCATCACACCCCAAGGCAATATACATGCATATATACACTTATTCTCTGTGCTCCCACAGCAATAATGTTATTAAACAACAAAATTAAATGCAGAGCTATTTACAGTGCGCACAATCGGTCATCAGTCATCTTCTCATGCACTCAAGCTCACACAGCTCCCCACAATCTACACCCCCACACACTGCAGCCAACACGATCAAGACAGACAACAGATAAAGACAGACAGTGAGCCCCTCTTTTTTTTTTCTTCCTTTTTTACTTTTTTTCCTATCACCTGGATCCAGGAATTTTTCTAGTCAGCACTTTTTCTCTTCATATTTTCTTTATCTCTTTATTACTCATACACCTGGACCTGGGAATTTCACTACGTTTCTCTTTTATCTCTTATTCTCTTATTTCTCTTTAATTCCCTTCACTAACACCCGGAACTCACTTTCTGCTACTAAACGCTCTGTTTGCATCCAAATAAGGTCTTTTTCACAGGACTTTCACTCATACCACCTGGAACCCACCAGGACTTTCGATCATACAGGCCTTTACACTTTCATACATCTGACATCATCTAGTCTTTATCAGCATAAAGCATGCAATTTTATCATGTGACTCTATACAGTTTTAACTTACTCTTACTTTGCCTTATCAGGATGAAACAGAGCTGATCCGTCCAGGACCGAGCGCCTCCGCCTCCCCAGACCACACACAACTAATGCAGGAATTCGATTAAACAGGCTTCTGCCTTACCTTTGTCCTAGATGGATCCAGTGTTTGGTCTGTGGGCGGCGGCCACAGCCTCTGGTCCCTGGTCCAGGGCTCCGCTGCTTTCTCTGTGTCAATCGTGTTTTCTGTGAGATCACGTCGGGGTCACCAAAACAATGTGGAATAAAAATTCTGTTCTACTCACTACAAAAATCTGACTCCTGTTCCACACTGACCCAACAGCTCAGTCTGAGTGAGACTCCGACTAAATAAGACTCTTAACTAAATAAGACCAATCATGCAGACTAAATGAATGCAGATATGAGATTTTATTTGCAATCAGCGCTGATACAAGAATTGAGATGCTCACGCATGAACGTCCCAACAACCTCTAAACGGGGATCTCCAATCACGGTCTTTATATACATTTTCCTTATCTCTCCAAATGCAACATGTCACCAATTCTTTGCTGAGATAATCCCACCTATTTTTCTTTTTGGAATTTTAGGTTCTTTCTCAAATTCAAATTCAAATTCAAATTTTATTTGTCACATACGAAATCATACATAGTACGACATGTAGTGAAATGCTTTTTACGACTGTCTTACATAAAAGAGGAAAGAATAGAAAGAAAATGTGTAAAAGAAAAAGTGTAACAGATATAAAAGTGTAAAAATATAAAAGTATAAAAACAAACACAAAAAAATATATATATATAGTACAATATAGTATATGTATAGTATATGTGAAAAATAAAACAATATAAAATAAATATATGTGTAGACTCTATATGTAAAGAAGATACAGTGTATGAATATGAATATATGTAGATAAAAGGTCTGCTAAAGTCAACATTGAAATGGTGATGCAAAAGAGTGTAGTATGTACAGTGTGCATATGTAAGATAAATATATAAATATATTGTAGAAGTGTATGAGGCAAAATATAATGTCCAATTTTACAGGGAGCAAAGTGACAAAATATAATGTCCAGTTTTACAGGGAGCAAAGTGACAGTGCAAAGTGACAAAATATAATGTCCAGTTTTACAGGGAGCAAAGTGACAGTGCAGTGCACACACAAAGATGTACAGAGAAGATGTACAGTGAGTGTTATTGTGTGTACAGAGTAGTGCAATATAGCATGTGCAACAATCAGCTGAGGTAGAATGTTATGTTATGTTGTGTGGGGGTAAGAACAGAGAGTCCAGATCCTAGGTGTACTGGTTGAGGGCCCGAATGGCCTGTGGGAAGAAGCTCCTCCTCATTCTCTCTGTGTTCGCCTTCAAGGAACGGAAACGTTTCCCTGACCTCAACAGAGAGGAGTCCATTGTTGGGATGGCTGAGGTCCTTCATAATCTTGCTGGCTTTGGTCCAGCACTGCTTGCTGTATATGGTGTCCAGGTCAGGAAGTTCGGTGCGGATGGCGCGCTCGGCTGATTGCACCACCCTCTGGAGAGCTTGCCTATCCTGTTTGGTGCTATTCCCAAACCAGGCAGTGATACTTCCCGTCAGGATGCTCTCAATGGTGCAGGTAGAATGTCTTTCTTTAGCACATTTGAGGGCAGTTTAAAGTCCTTCAGGCGTCTGAGATGATAAAGACACTGCCGGGCCTTCTTCACCAGGGTGTTAACGTGACAGGACCATGTCAGGTCCTGCGTGATGTAAACACCTAGGTAACGGAAACTGTCCACTCTCTCCACTGGGGTCCCGTTGATGGTGAGGGGATGGTAATTCCTCTCCTGCTTTGTGCTAAAGTCCACTATCAGCTCCTTAGTCTTGCTGACGTTCAGGAGGAGATTGTTGACCTGGCACCATGTCTCCAGTTTTTTAATCTCCTCTAGGTAGGCCGTCTCGTCATTATTGGTGATCAGGCCCACCACCACAGTATCGTCTGCAAACTTCACGATGTTGGTGGAGCTGGAAGTGGCCACACAGTCAAAGGTGTACAGAGAGTACAGCAGGGGGCTCAGAACACAACCCTGGGGGGCTCCAGTGCTGAGGGTGAGTGAGGGTGAGACATGGTTGCCCAGGTCGCAGGAAGTTGGAGATCCACCGACACAGGGATGGGCTAAGGCCCAGGATCTCCAACTTAGTGGTGAGTATGGAGGGAATTATGGTGTTAAACGCTGAACTGTAGTCGACAAAAAGCATTTTGACATAATTCCCCCTTCTGCTGTGCAGATGGCTCAGGGCTACATGATGGAGGTGTGCGATGGCGTCCTCTGTAGATCGGTTGGGACGGTACGCGAAGTGTAGCGGGTTCAAGGTGTCAGGTAGGGAAGAAGTGATGAAGTCTCTGATGAGTCTTTCGAAGCACTTCATCACCACTGAGGTCAGGGCCACTGGACGGTAGTCGTTCAGGCAGGCGGGCTGGGGTTTCTTGGGGACAGGAACAATGGTGGACCGTTTGAAGCACGTCGGGATTGTAGACTGTTCCAGGGAGAGGTTGAAAATCTCAGTGAACACAGGAGCAAGCTGGTCAGCACAGGCCTTCAGGACCCGACACCATTATCTTTGAATTTAAAACTTTTCAAATACCATTATAATTAAACTTTCGCAAATTATTATATTAAAAATGTGGGCATCTCCACCCCCACCAGTGGGATTTTCTTCAGCCTCACTCTCTCAGGTGACTCATTCATCCACAGCAGACAGCATGGGTAAGTTCTCAGTTCTACAGGGGCCTTCCCCCATCTTTATTCTTTATCATTATATTCTACACTTCACTGCTTTCTGATTTATCTTTACTCTTCTGCATATTTGATCTAGACATTTCACCTGGTACCGCCATCGCTGTTCAGCACACTCTGCGTTTGCTTCATGATAAGATCATTGCCTCTCAGGGTATCAGTGGGGTGAAGATGGGTCATGATGACCTGGATTGCAGCTCTCATATTGATTGGTCCCAATTTGGCAAGCCTGTTACTGCTGAGAAAGCCTGCCAGACTGACATCATTGATGCAGCGGCTTATTCTCTAAAGCCCTTGCAGACTACATGCAAGGCCAGCGACTGAGCCACATGTCACGTTAAACCCTATATTGTTCTCAAGATCAAACGATCTAATGAATAAACTTTATCTGAAAACTCAACCATGCTGTCCCCTGGTTATTTTACACAATATCAAACACACGTTCCATACATGCACTCTTCAAACTATAAAATTATCTCCCACAACAGCCTCAGGCCACACCTATACAGGCATGCATAAAGTCAAACGACCAAATGAGACCCAACTCCTGGAAACTACCCAGTTAACATTGAAGCATACACAGCTTTGCCAGAACAACACACACAAAAATACATCAAACTCATTGACTTTCCTCTCCATGGAAATCTTTAATAAAAGGCAAAAGATTTACACGTGACTGAAGAAAAACCAGAGCTATAAAAAAAAAAAATCTGAGCAGCACCGGGAAACCCTTGTCAGAGAAACACAATGCTCAATGAGGGTAAGGCCCGCTCCTTGGTTGTTTGAGTGGAAAAAGGTGGGGAAAGGTTGATGAGCACCAAATGACAGTGGTGAGCAGAAGGAGGCAAAGATAGGCTAGGGAACAGGGTGGGTTGAATGCAGACATAATTTGGTAAGTAAGTCAGTAAGTCAGTAAGCCATAGGATCACTGCTCGCAAAGCAAAGCCAATCCAGAACCTCGCGAACAGTGATGACATGTGGCTCTCTGTTCCCCTGACCAACTTGGCCAGGAAGGCCACATACATCACCATGGTCTTAAGGGGGATACACACCACTCCCCTTCCCCCTTTATCCCACATGCACATGGTGATGCAGGCGACCTTCTCACCGGTAGGCCATCTCCACCAGGAACCACACCAGTCTGCAGGGAGATCATAGCTTCTCTACCTCCCCTAGGGAGATCTCTCCCTCCAAAGTCGGCGCGCTATCTTTCAGTACCCTGCCAGCAACCGCCAAAGAGATCACCATAGAAAGATCTAACCACTTCTAGCATCTCTTTGGTTGAGGTAACCGCACGAGGGCCCTGTTTCAGGCCCTCGATGTACGACCTACGCTGGCAGTTCCTCACGCTACTAAAAAATAGCGTGTCGGGCGCTCGTCCTGTTTTAGCGCCTCCCTGCCGGCCTGGACAAAGTGACTCCGGGCCTCAGCCTCGTAGTGGGCTTGTAAGGTCTCACTAGCGTCCCTGAGCCGCCCATGGTCTCCATCTTGCCAGGCCTCGTATAAGACCCTGGACCATAACTCAGCCCTCTCCCTCCTCCTCTTGAGGTCTCGATCTGGGTGGTGATCTGGGTGGTGTACAGGCCTCGCGAATGCCGCCACCCGGTGTAGAGGTGGCGAAACACTGTACAGAAAGAGGGGTCCTGCAATATGGTCGTATTTAAACGCCATAGACCCCTTCCTCTCTGTCCCACCTCGACCTCAATGCACCCGATCACCATGCAGTGATCGGAGCCCCAAAAGGGCCTTGACAAGCACGACTGCACCCGAGCCCTCTCCGCCACAAAGAGGAAATCAAGCTGCGCAGCATCAAAACTGGAGTTCCTCCAGGTATGGCCTGGGGCCAGCGGCTCAACGACCCTAAAAGCATCCACCAGACCTGCTCCCTCCATGACCTGGGCCAGCTCCCCTCCCCTATCTGCCTCTATATCTACATTAAAATCCCCTCCCACCAACAGTATCCTGTTGGTGGAGAGGAGTGGCTCCAAGAGGCGAAAAAAACCTTGCCTCTGCCCAACCCTACAAGGTGCGTAGACAGCTATGGCTCTGAATTTTGAGCCCCTGAAAGAGCCGTCCATGCACAACACTCTCCCCGGCACTACCGTAACTGCAGCCTCTACGGCCCAGTCAAAGGAGCCAAAAAGAATCCCAACTCCATCTCCCTTCCCATCCCCTACCCCCCCAAACTGATGGCCCCAATTTCCAACCCTATGAAAAAAACTCCCCCTCAGCCTCCGAACTTAAATGGCATTCTTGCAAAAAAATCAAATCAAAAGATACAGAGCATAAACTCAAAAAAACCGCAGCCCTCTTAAGTGGCTGCTTAAACCCCCTAACATTTAGAGTTAAACTATGTATTGTGATAATGAAAAAGAAAAAAAAATCATACAATGCATTCCATAAACAACCACCACACAACAAAACAAATAACCAAAAAGTTTGGCAAAAACACCCCTCCACAGGGGTGTCCACAGTCCATCTAAATGAAGTTCTCCCCACCCCCCACCCCTAAAACACCACGCCATTTCCCAACATTTAACTCCCACATAATCCTTCCCCCTCTGGGGTTCAGACCTATCATTTTTCACCATCACCCTTAGAGACCCCCTTACCCCTCCCAGCCTGTGTTCTGGCACATCGTGCCAGGACTCGTGTCCATTCCTCCTCATCTCTTGCCCCTTCCTCCTGATCCTCCCCATCCCCTCCCTGGGAAGACCCCCACCCGGCACAAAAAACTTTTCTTCTCCAGATCCCATCATACCTTGTACATCCTAGATGCCCAGGAGGTCAAACTCCCGCCTCCTCTCCTGACAGGACCGCTTGGGGTTCCTCTCCTCACTCACCCCGTCAGCCGATCTAGTCCGCCCACCATCCAAGGGCCCAGCACCCTCCTCTTCCAACTCCTGGTCTAAGATTCCCTGCTCCAAACCATCTGAGAAATCCATAGAGGCCCAGTTGGGTGGAGCTGGACTATGTGTCGCCTCCAGGCCCTCAGTCCAGGACACAGGCATCCAGGCACTTTGCTGGGTGTTGGGTTCAACAGCCTCGGTTGGATGGGTTTCGTCCAGATGCCTCCCCTCCACCTCGGACGCCCGGGTGTCCTCCTCACCTTGCAAAGGGTTGAGAGGTTCCTCTGCTGCTCGTCTCCCTCCGTCAGGATGCCTCAGTGACTCCACCAAATCCGTCTCTTTGTCTGCTCCTTGTAGCACTGCCTCACTCTGGGAAGGACCCGCCTCCTCCCGCTGTCCATCACTGGAGGGTCCCGCCACCTCAAAATCCTTAGTGAAGAGGCTTGCAAATGTTTTCTTCCGGGATGGCAGTGTCGGTAAAGATGCTCCTCACTGCCACAGAGGCTGCAGGTTTTGCGAGCCCCGCAGTCCGCTGTCACATGCTCGTCGGAACCGCACGTGTGACACCTCTTTCCTGTGCAGTGCTCCTTTGTGTGCCCTAGGGCACCACAACGGCGGCAGTAGAGAGGCTGGCCAGGATAGTAAAGGAAACCACGGTGTGGACCAATGGTGAAACTGCCTGGTGGGTGCAACAGGCCCCCAGGCAAAGACGGGTCCACCTTCAGCCTGGCAAGGAACCTCTTCTTCCCGTTCCAGATCCTGAATCATCCTTGTACCTTCTCCCCTGCTGACACAGAGGAGCAGTACCTCCCAAGGAAAGCCCTGACGTCCTCATCCATGACGAACGGGTTGTAGAGATGGACGGTGATCGAGCCCTCATTCATCGCGAAGAGGGGCACAAGGCGTAGTCCATGAAGTGACTCCCCCTCTGGCAGTCGGGAGCACTGATCAAAAAAGGAGGTGCAGTCCGAGAAGGCGAAGAAGGTAATGTCCAAAAAACCGGCTGAAGAAAAATCCTGCAGGCATAAAACCTTCGACGGCTGGATTTTGCAAAAATCCCTCAGTAAATGCAGAACAACCCAATCCCACCCAAAGCGTTTCTTGAGTGTGTCAAAGCCGCACCACAGGGGCCAGCCGAGTGTCGCTCTCCCGCTGCATGGCTTAAGATATTAGACTTGATCCTAGCCAAAAAGCAGAGAAGCAATAGCCCATTGGAGTTCCGTGCCACTGAAATTTTTAGTAAAGACGAAAGATTTACGTGTGACTTAAGATAAACCAGAGCTATAAAGAAAAAAAGCTGAGCAGCACCGGGAAACCCTTGTTGGACAAACACAATGCTCGATGAGGGTAAGGCCGGCCCCTTGGGTTAGTTGAGTGGAAAGAGGGTGGGGAAAGGTTGACGAGCAACAACTGACAGTGGTGAGCAGAAGGAGGCAAAGATAGGGTAGGGAACAGGGCGGATTGAATGCAGACATAATTTGGTAAGTAAGTCAGTAAGTCAGTAATTTTTTCAAAGTGCAAAAATTCATAAGAAACATGGAAACAGTGACATGTAGTCTGCAAGGGCTTCAGAGAATGAGCAGCTGTATCTATGATGTCAGTCTGGCAGGCTTTCTCAGTGGTACCAGGCTTGCCAAATTTGGACCAATCAATGTCAGAGATGCACTCCAGGTCATCATGGCCTATCTTTACCCCACTGGTACCTTAAGAGGCAATGATCTCATCATGAAGTAAACGCAGAGCGTGTTGAACAGCGATGGCGGTACCAGGTGAAATATCTAGATCAAATATGCAGAAGAGAAAAGATAAATCAGAAAGCAGTGAAATGTAAAATATAATGATAAAGAATAAAGATGGGGGTAGGCCCCTGTAGAACCGAGAACTTACCCATGCTGTCTGCTGTGGGTGAACCTGAGAGAGTGAGGCTGAAGAAAATCCCACTGGTGGGGGCGGAGATGCCCACATTTTTAATATAATAATTTGAGAAAGTTTAATTATAATGGTATTCGAAAAGTTGTAAATTCAAAGATAATGGTGTCAAAAAAAGAACCTAAAGTTCCAAAAAGAAAAATAGGCGGGATTATCTCAGCAAAGAATTGGTGACATGTTGCATTTGGAGAGATCAGGAAAATGTATATAAAGACCGTGATTGGAGATCCCCGTTTAGAGGTTGTTGGGACGTTCATGCGTGAGCATCTCAATTCTTGTATCAGCGCTGATTGCAAATAAAATCTCTTATCTGCATTCATCTAGTCTGCATGATTGATCTTATTAAGAGTCTTAATTAGGTGGAGTCTCACTCAGACTGAGCTGTCAGGTCAGTGTGGAAGTGGAGTCAGATTTTTGTAGTGAGTAGAACAGAATTTTTATTCCACAACACACTTCCCAAAATCCCCCGCTGACGAAACACCACTGTGTGTGAGATACTTGAATTGCATCAGCATGACCATGCAATGACTGAACATGTTAATGTTTTAATAAGCTTAGTATCATTGGAAGAGAAGGGTTGTAGTAAAGTATTACATGTACAAATAACATAACTGGAAGTTTCATGACAACAGGTGCGAGTGGTAAACAAGGTCTCATCCCCTTTTAAAGTCATATATCCTGTTAGGTGGTCCCATTTAATGATCTGATCCTTCACTACTACACCTATAGAACATATAGTTGTGGAGTTCAAAAATACTTGCTCTGGGTGTATAAAAGGAAAATTGGAAAAAAAAAAACAATGCAGCCGGTGCACTCATTCCCAGTGTATAACATCAATCTAGACAGTAATTCAGTATTTAATATCTTTCATCTTTTCTGATGCAAACCATCTATGCAAGTCTAAAAATTCTATAATATCATTTAAAGCATGCCTAGGTGTCTTGAGAAGATGAAGGTCTAAAATTTCTTGTCTTGCAGCAGTAAATAAATCCTGTGCATATGATGTGCAGGCTAAGTCATGTTCGATGGTACGGCTTTAATTGAATAATGTATGGCTGACCAGTAGAAGCTCCTGTGCTTCAGATCTATCCGATTTGATGATATTTTCATTGCTATTGGTGATGTGTTAGAAACCAGTGGCCACCTGGTTTGGCAACTAAGCTGAGAATTGTGATTGTCCTGTTATTTTGTAAGTGTTGGCAATTGAATTCACAGAGCCAAAGAGACCTCCTAAATTTCCAAACAGATCTTGCTTAGAACATACAGGTGGAATTTGGACTGCAAGCCTGCCTTTGTAATTAGAGATTAAATCATCGATTCGTGACTGTAACTGTTTTATCATCCTCACTACAATGTTTCACAAAAGCAGACAAAATATTTTAAATGTTATAGGTTACATGCGTCATTATCAAATTTACATCATGCAATAAAGTCATATTAATGTTTCCCTTAATAAAACAACCTGTAGGGATTGGATATAATTTGCCTAGTTTGATGCAAGTGTGCCTGGACACCTTCCTGTCATCTGGTCTCCATGGAATTGCTGTGATCAGCCTGAGAAAGAGCACAGAGAAACATTAGTTAATTATTGGCTGGACCTTTGAATAGTTTGCATTGGGACATGTGGTACCATCATAATTTTCCCTTGATAGACACGGCCACACAGCTATTACAGATCTAATCTCAGACTTAATCTCATAGGGCCCATGCCACCCAGGAGAGAATGTACTTTGCTTTACAAAGACACGTATCATTATCATGTCTCCTTCTGTAAATTTTGTTTCAGAAGTTGGATTGAAATGAGCATCATTAGTCAGGTCAGACTGTTGCTGTCTCAGCACAGCCTGAGCCTGCAACACTTTTAGCCTTTTGTGAAGCTGTTTCAGCACAGTCTGCTGTGTTGCAAGCATCAGAGGCCCCAAGCCTGCTGGAGGAATTTCTGGATCAATGGGCAGTTTCATTACCCTTCCAGTCATAAGCTCGTATGGGCTAACACCTGTAGCTTTAGATGGGGTTGCTTGCAATACAGTCAAACTGTGGGCAATCCATCAGTCCACTTGTTTTGGTGCTGAATTATCTGTTTAGCAATGTTTTCTTTGATTGTACGATTGGCACTCTTTACAGAACCATTACAGATCTCTGTGGTCTGTATGGTATGTGGAATTTTTGTTTTGCTTTAGTCTGGATTCTATTTTAGAGGCCCATTCCACTAGTGCCCAATAGGTATTTTCAGGTACCTCTGCTCCATGGATCAATGCTTGTTGAATGTGGGATCCTGCATTATTTTTTAAAAGCTGTAGTAAAACTTCCTGGTCCCTCTCTACATCTTCTAACCCTGAGTGTTCTTTGTAAGACAGCCACAATCGCTCTGAATACACTTCAAATGGCTCTTTCCCTACTAGCTTTATATCCAATATTTCATTCCACTCTTCATGTGTTGGTCCTCTTAACTCCAACAACGCTGCTTTCAATCGTTCATACATTTCTATATCTCTCTCTCCTTCTTTCTTAATTATAAATTCTCCAGATCTCAGATTTTCAGGCATTTTTGATTTTAGCTCATTTGGCATGGTTAAGAGAGCTATCTGCCACACATCCCTAAGCTCCAGATTATACACTGATGCTTGCAGCATTAAATTATCCCAGTAGGGCTGCAATGGGCCTTTTAGTCTCTAGTTAACGGCCCTCTGTAGAGTACCAGACCAAAAGTTGGTCATTAGTCCATGTTAATTCTATTTCTATTGAGTGCAACTGAAAAAAAGCGGTTTGATTTGTAATGCAGGGAAATCTCCTTATCTACACTGCCACTAATATAGTATACTCTGATTTGGAAATTAGACCTTTAGAATGACATTAAATATCAATAACAGCATACAGTATGTATATCATCATATTTTATCAGTATTCCTTGAGATTAGAACCTGAAGGGTAAAAGAATGTACATTCTTCTACCTTCTACATTCTTTGTACATTCTGGTGAGATCCAGAAAATAGTTCCACCATTGCCTCTTTGAAGACGGGGAGGTACACAGGAATGTGAATTGTTTTATGACACACTTCCCAAAACCCCCCAAAGTCCCCAACGTTTCTTTTTTTGCTTGAAGATATAACTTCATCACACTCAATATTAATAATTTTGCCTGCCACATTACACATAAAAATGCAAAAATTCTTAAGAAACAAGGGAACAGTGATAAAAAATATGAATTTTGATATAAAATTTGATTTTTTACATGAAAGTGCAAAAATTCATAATAAACATGGAAACAGTGATATTCCATGAAAATTCACTTAACAAAGTCAACTTTCATCATTTTTCATCGAACAGGACTGTTTCCTGCCACAGCGCCGTGTGCTCTCTGCATTGTGCTTCTCTGGCACTGAAAATGCGATTCTGCAAGTCTCAGCGCTCTACGAGTAAGGGAAAGCGGTTTTTCAGGCAAATGCATGTGTGCAGCTGAATGGGGCAGTTTTCTTTGACTTTTTTCATGTTTGGGGTGAACCAGGGGTGTTTCTAGGATTTGAAAACATCAGGGGCTTAGCCTGAAAGAGTCAATTCAATTCAATTTTATTTGTATAGCGCTCTTAACAGTGAACATTGTCTCATAGCAGCTTTACAGAACCTAAGAAACAAAAAACGTAGTTTAAAAAGTCATAGATGTTAGACAAAATCATCCCTAGTGAGCAAGCCGGTGGCGACTGTGGCAAGGAAAAACTCCTTTAGATGGTATGAGGAAGAAACCTTGAGAGGAACCAGACTCATAAGGCAACCCCATCCTCATTTGGTTGACACTGGAGAGAGTGATTATAAATTATTCTAAACACCGAAGAGTGCGATATGAACAATGTCCTTTCTGCAGTTATGTACAGTTTACAGTGTGATGTAGAATGTTAGCGTGTGTATTAATTAGTAGGTTGTTGTCGTCCTCAAAGTCCACATAGGGCTGGCAGCGTTGCTTTGATATACCCTCATGAAGCAGAATCCAGCTGGAGCTGGTCCATCTCTGGATGACTCAGGATCCTCGCAGGGTTGGCCTTTGTCTACTGGAGCTGGCACAATCTCCAGATTCCTCAGGATGGGTAGAAACAGGAACAGGTGGAAAGGAATTAGCGTAGCTGCTGTTCATAATATTAGCAGAACCAGATGATAATGTATCTAACCAGTCTTCTGACACGCTACAATCCACCACGCTCTCTAAGATCACAAAACTCTGGACTTCTGGTAGTTTCCAAAATATCAAAGTCCACAAAAGAGATAGGTCTTTAATCTACTTTAAACTGGGAGACTGTGTCTGAGCCCTGAACACTGTCAGGAAGGGTATTCCAAAGTTTAGGAGCTAAATACAAAAATGCTCTACCCCCTTTTGTGGACTTTGATATTCTGGAAACTACCAGAAGTCCAGAGTTTTGTGATCTTAGAGAGCGTGATGGATTGTAGCGTGTCAGAAGACTGGTTAGATACGTGGGAGCTAAACCATTTAGAGCCTTGTACGTAAGTAGTGCCAGTTTGTAATCAATTCTAAACTTGACAGGTAGCCAGTGCAGGGATAATAATATTGGGGTTATATGATCGTATTTTCTTGATATGGTAATAACTCTGGACTAACTGTAGCTTGTTTTTTGATGCTGGACAACCACCTAGTAATGCATTACAATAGTCCAGTCTGGAGGTCATGAATGCATGAACTAGCTTTTCTGCATCAGCTACAGATAAAATGTTCCTAAGCTTGGCAATATTTCTAAGAGGGAAGAAGGCTGTTTTTGTAATATTGGATATATGATTTTTAAAGGACAAGTTGCTGTCTAATATTATGCCCAAGTCTTTCATTGTTGAGCTAGTAGTAATAGTACATCCTTCTAAATGCAAGATGAATTGTGAGAGCTTTTGTGTACTGGTTTTTGGACCAATAAGTAATATCTCTGTCTTATCTGGATTTAGTAATAGAAAATTATCGATCATTCCATCTTTTATATCTTTGACACACTCAGTTAATCTGGACAATTTAGATATTTCATCTGGTTTTGATGATATATATAACTGGGTATCATTGGCATAACAATGGAAACTAATCCCATGCCTTCTAATGATGTTACCAAAGGGAAGCATGTAAATTGAGAACAGCAAAGGTTCTGAAACTGACCCTTGAGGAACCCCGTATTTCACTGGCATTACACTGGATAGTTCTCCATTTAAATCTTCAAAATGGTATCGATCCGACAGGTAGGATCTAAACCATTTTAATTGCCTGTCCCTGAATACCTGTCTGATTTTGTAAGTGATCTACAAGAATATTATGATCTATAGTTTGGAATGCAGCACTAAGATCAAGTAAGACTAAAATTGAGATGCAACCTTGGTCAGAAGCTAAAAACAAGTCATTAGTGATTACGCTTAATGACTGCCAACTTGAAAGGTTTAGGGATGTGATTTAAATATAGTGAGGAATTAATAATGTTAATTCCTCACTATATTTAGGCTCCTACTACTAAACTGTGATGGAAAACTTTGTTAGTCTAGCCACTGTACTAAATAAGAATCTGGGATTGTTCTGGTTTATTGCTGTCAATTTGCTCAGATGCTTGGCCCTAGCATCTTTTAGAGCCTGTCTATAGCTGGACATACTGTCTTTATATGCAATTCTAAAAACTTCTAATTTGTTTTTTCTCCACTTTCACTCGAGGTTACGGGTTGCTCTCTTGAGGGCGTGAGTATGACTATTGTACCATGGTGTCTAGTGTGCTGGTGAAAATAGTGCCTATGCTGTTAGTCACTTCATCTAGATCATCTGCATTTAGGGGTCTAGTAAGAAGTTGAGACAGGTCCGGCAGATTACTTGTGAATCTGTCTTTAGTGGTTGGATTAATATTTCTACCAAATCGATAGCATGGGGAGACACGGCTAATCTGTTCTACAGGTAGAGTGTACACTAAGTGTGATGGTCTATGAGATCATCGCTTTGAGGTAGGATATCTATATCAGTGACATATGTTCCATGTGATATAATTAAATCTAGCATATGATTAAAATGATGAGTTGGTCTATTAATGTTTTGTTTAATCCCAAAGGAATTTAGTAGATCCAAAATAGCGAGTCCTAAAGCGTCATTAGCATTGTCTACATGAATGTTAAAGTCTCCTACAATTAACACTTTGTCAAAATTAATCAATAAATCTGACAGTAGATGTGCAAATTCTTTAAGAAAATCAACGTAGGGCCCTGGGGGTCTATACAAGGTGGCCAGAGCAAGAGATTGCAGGGATTTTTTATGTGTCAGTGAGTGAGATGTCAGTCAAAATCGCGTACAGTAAACGGCAACAGTGCTCAACTAAACCGATCAACATTTACTTAATTCCGCTACACTCCGGTGGCAAAATTCGAAATAAAACATTCGGGGTTAGATTAGCCCTAGCGACACCCCTGGTGGTCACCAATTGTGTCATACAAAAGTCTACTGCAGAAGAAGTTCTCTGCATATCAGCGATTTTTTGCCAAAAGTAGACATTACTGACAATTAACTGTTAGCTGTTCTCAATCTCTACAGACCATATACTGTTTCAAGATGTTTTTAAAAATCAAATTTTATTTGTCACATACACAATCATATACATTACAATATGTAGTGAATGAGTCATTTACGATGGTCCTTGATATGAAAAATAAAGTCGGAAAATAGAAACACTAATAAAAGTGGAATTAACACTAAGGTATAAAAAAAAAAGACACAATAAAATAAAATAGAACATATGGGGCATGTAGGAAAATAATGTTGAAATAGCAACTAAATAGATAAAAATATAGAAGTAGCACCAGAATACAGTGTTCAGATTTGTATATAGTAGAATGATGTATCAATGAATGAATTTAGAATGTTGTTAAATTGCAAAAATGTGCATGTAGTACAATTGTACTCTTGTGCAATTGAGCAAAAGTTCGGATGATGTAGTGGGTGTTATGACATAAGTCCATGGTCTAAGGTGTTGTTCTGGTTCAGGGCCTGAATAGCCTCCTCCTCATTCTCTGTGCGTTTGCCTTCAAGAAGCTTCCCTAATCACAACAGAGAAAAAAGTCCATTGTTGGGATGGCTGAGGTCCTTCACTGGCTTCCTGGGATTGCTTGATGTAGATCATCTCCAGGTCAGTTAGCTCAATGCGGATGCTTTGTGTTGTGTATAGCATTCAAAATGTTGCACAGTTTGGCCTTACGGCACTCCTTACTGATTCTCTGTTTGATTACACTTGCGTAGTAGGTGTAAAAAAAAAGGTTTTCCCTCCTGTATCCGGTGCACAAGCAGTAAAGTTGTGTTGTAGAAAAACTCATGTCAGTCTCGTCATTAAAAACAGTATACGGTCACTTTGTGCAGATGCAACACTTTGTTGATCGTACTGTATCACCCTCTGGAGAGCTCAGCTGTCCTGCTTACCATTGTTCCTAAACCAGGCGGTGATGCTTCCCGTCAGGATACTATCAGTAGTGCAGGTGTAGAACGTCCTTAGCACCTGAGAAAGCAGTTTAAAGGCCTTTAAGAATCACTGACATCTCAGTGTAACTCAACCTAGTATGTATATATATATATATATAGTGATATATATCACTAGCGTAGCCAGGAATCACAATGTGGGTGGGCCCAGAGAAAACTGGGTGGGCCTAGCCTAAAATGCATCTTTTATCAAAATAAGCCAACATAACTACACCTGCTTGAATGCAAACCACCATTTAATCAGAGCATAAGCTTGTATGTCATCGTAAGCAATGTTAAGAACATAACAATAAGAACAGCATGAGCATGGCGGCCACACCACACATACATACACACGCGCGTGCGCACACATCTGACAGACGCGCCGCAACACCATTATCAAATCAGCAGGACAGTATGTAAACTGTCCGATATATGGCTCAACGGCCATATAAACCACATGAAATGAACAACAATGACTATTATACAACTACATAGTAGGAAAATGTAGATTGGCTTATTTTTACACTGGTGTGTAGGGGAGGTACACGCTGGAGAATAAAGTGCTGCTGGTGATGGAGTAAAAGGTGAATGAACACTAGCACTAAACTTCGGTGACCCTCTGTGAAAAAAAAAAAAAAAAAAAAAAAAAAAAAAAAATATATATATATATATATAATTAAAAAACAGTTTTACATTTTTTTTACTGGTTCCCCGACATTCAAATAAGTTTAAGTACCCGTTCTATACATTAGGTATACGAGTATATGAACGAAGGTCTATAGGCCTACCCCTTTAAGAGAATAGGGCCTAGTAGCCTAGTTTTCAGAGCCAGGGTGTGTCATCGGATTACGTTCATCATACCTCTTTCACTCGCATTCTAACCAGTGTGCGGGATCTGATATTATGCTAAAGACGCAGATATCTGAAAGTCGGGATTTATTGTGTATCACAGCGAATCCAAACGCTTTTGATCGTGGGTATTGCAAAACCTCCCGTTTTAGCGATTCGCATTTCCGATTTATTGTTCCAGAAACGCTTTGCGTGGTTTCACAAAGTGATTCATTAATTATTCTTCCAGCAACGCGAAGAAAGTGGTAGGTTAAACTCTAACTCGTCCTTTAATTGCATTTACGTGATTTTTCGTTTAAGATAACTCGGCTGTCAAACTGTTAAGTATTTTTAAGTATCCTCTTTCAATTATTTTAAAGCTTCCCCGCCCCGAATGAGGGCCTCTGTGGTGGTTTTCTTTAAGGGAAACACTTATGCACATCAAACTTAATATTTTTGCAACTGTTACTTTATCTCAAGGCCACTTGTGTTAAAGTACGTTTGGTGTCGTAACAATTATATATAACTGAGTTTTGGATTTAGTGTCTAAAAGTTAAAGAGTTTAATTCATAAATGGTTTATTCAGATAACCTGTTGGGCGAGTCTTGACAGACAGAAATCAGATTGCCTAGACTCTTACGTTGTGCAAAGTTCTAAATTAAAAGTCCTAAAAGATCCAGGGTAAAAGTAAGCTTTTCGGTCAGAAATGTTTAATTATATAATCAATAATAAATGACCCTTACAAGAAAGATTCATAATTAATAATGCATCTTTCTTGTAAGGATATAAAATTTTTAGACCTTTCTTTTTCTTAATGCGTAATTTTTCCTCTGTAATAATTATAAACAGAGAATTTTTTTTTCTGTTTTTGAATGTCCTAAACATTCAAAGATTATAATGGTTTGAATCAGAAAATATGATTATGATCTGCTTCAGCACAGTGGTACAGCAGGCAATGTTGCCACCTTACAGCTCCAAGGTTTGATCCTAAAGTCATGTGTCAGTGTGACAAAATTTCGTCCTTGTGTTTTGCAAAGGTTTCTTGTGGGTTCTCTGGTTTTCTCCCACTGTCCATACAGGCTATGCTAAATGCATCCCCCTTTGGGTTGTTTAGGTGGTATCTAACTGCTCATTTGTAACTTTGATAAATTAAGAATCAATTGTGCATTTAGGATTTTGTTGGCTTTCCCAACCATCCACCACCTCACTATATGTAAAGAAAAACAAGTCATCTTCTGACTGGCAAAATATAAAAATATTCCAAGCCTCTTTATTGTGGCCATGTTTGCATTACTCCTTTTGAATTTCTTATGAGAATTTCTTTCTCCAAAAAAAAAAAAAGAAAAAGAAAGAAAGAAATATGTAATCATTGCAATCCTGTAACGCAAACAGACACCATTCAGGAAAATTGGCAAAAATATTATGAAATATGTGTGATATATAGCACTGTATGCAGTCATATCTAGCATTTTTGCTTTCTTTCCTATGCAGGCATTTGCTGAGGCAGGGGAAAGAAGTTGGTGCTCTACTATGGAACTCTTCAGGCTGTTTAAGATGCAGTTCATTTGTCATCTCTTCATCTGCTATGTGTTTCTAGTCAGTGGGCTCATAGTCAACTTCTTGCAGTTATGCACACTGCCATTGTGGGCCATTAACAAACAGCTGGCTCGCAAGGTCAACTGTAGACTGGCATACTGTATCAGCAGCCGTAAGTATTAATAACTGATGCTTTGCTCACATAGCCAAACAAAGTTTATAGTAGTAGGAAGTTTTATTAGTATTAGTGTATATATTAGTAGAAAGTTGAAAGAAGAGTAGTTGGTCTCTAAATGAATTGTCACCACAGTTACCACAATGTTACCACAGTTTTGGTTAGTAGGAGAAAAAGAATAAAAAATAATAAAGGGGGAAAACAATATTTATGTAAAAGGGGCATGCCATTGATGTGATGCACCATTTTTAAATGGCTGCTGAATCAGTTTGCCTCATGCCTGTTTACCTCTACATGATCCCCATCTTGTCATCTGAATTGTGGACATCATTTTAAAGTGTCCATTTCACATCAAAGTGCTTGCATATTTGCAGGGATGTTTGAAGTTACAAAGTAACCCATGCAGTGTTAAAATTATGCTGATTTGCTGGTGCAGCACAATACTGAAATTTTGCAATAGTCACTGATAATAAAATGACATGTTAAAAGAAGTCGATCTGCATGACCTCTTCTTATTACAAAATGTAACTGTAAATGTTACATTTGTACCAGCTCTTCCTTATGAGGCATTTGATATTCAGACAGAAAACTGTTTTGGAAAAACAGTCAAATATAATGTATTTCTGTCTTTATATAATTACTTGTGTAAGATATATTTAATTTCCAACAACATGTAAAAAGCTAAACTACTGCTGCTTGATATGTTTAACTCTAAACATGGAACTGAAATGGTGGTCTTATCATTTTCAATCTAATTTCTAACAACAGCATTTTGTCTTTTTGCTCCCCATCAGTCCTACAAAAGTAAGTCATCTACACTCATGCACACATGCACGTTTTCAGTGCAAGAAAGTTCAACACAGGAAAAACTGAAACTGGGGACTTTTGAAAATGTAGTCCGTTAAAAATAAAGTCTTATACTTTTTGTAATCCTTTATCTTATATTGCATTATTTTGTAATGGCTTGTCACATGACCTGATCCAAGTGCTTAAAAATTGTTCTTAAGCCATTTTTGCAGTGTTTTTCACTCTTTTAATCTTAAATGCATTTTTTAAGTAAGAAAAGATGAAGATTAGACCATCACATTATTCATAACAGACATACATATTTTATATATATATATATATATAAAGATGTTTGCGCTTGTCTTTGACATTATGTTAGCTTTTGCTGTGTGACTTTGCCATTGAGTCACCCACTCATTTGTTGCACTGCGTGAGCTCTAATGCTGAATGCCTAAGGCACATAGACCTTCTTCTAACAAAACTATGCTTCTCATACTAGTTCTCTAGTCTGAATCACCTCTAATACTGAAATAGTATCTTTCTTAAAACAAAATAAATCTGAATGTAGACATAACTGATAATAGAATGCTTAACTAAGGCTTGGGAAGATAGCATTCTGCAATCACAGACATGTGCAATCACAGACAAGTGGAGGTGCTTAAACATAAGAGCAGGATGATTTGAAATGGGGGTCAAAGCATTTCAAAAATAGGGTGTGCTGAAATATATTGTTTTCACTTTTATTTGCTTGTTACCAGATACTTTAGTTTACCAACAATAGGGAGCAACACAGAAAAGGAAGGGGTCTTAGTATTTTTAACATGTTTTCCTCTTCTGGTCACTTCATAAATATTGCTATAAGTAAGTAAGTGAAAACGGGTTTTTTTTTTTATTTTTTTTATTTTTTATTTTTATTAATTTCCCAGTTACAATTTGACAGTTTACTGTACAAAACATTTTACTGCAAAACATATTTCCTTTTCCCAATGAGCCCCAATCACAACCCCCTGAAACACCCTACAAAACCTGGAAAATCCTGAAATCACCCTAAAAAAAGCATAAAAAAGCAAACAAACAGCATTTTAACTCACTGTATTTAGTTATTACCATCAAAAGATTTAGAAGAACTATAGACTATAAATGAGTTTTTGTTTGGCAAGTCAAAAAATAAGTGTTAAATAAATGTGTTGTTTGCCCATGAATGTGACATTACATTTTCCACTCCTGTTTTTGCATAGAGATGGTGGCACTCCTGGAATGGTGGTCTGGGACAGAATGTACACTGTACACTGATCCTGAATCCTACCCCTTCTATGGCAAAGAAAATGCCATTGTAATCCTCAACCATAACTTTGAGATTGATTTTCTGTGTGGTTGGACCTTCTGCGAAAGGTTTGGTGTGTTAGGGGTAAGAAACATCCAGAATTTTTACTTGGTTTTAAATGTTGCTGTTTGGCTAAATGGACATTAATTTTAAATTTAATGATAATGTTCACAATTATGGCATTTGGTGCCTGTGTACAAAAATTACACTGAAAACAATAAATACACCCTGATACTGGTTTAGTAGTTCACAGACTAAGAGCACTATTCTTAAAAATCCAGTGGGGGATGCAATATAACATGGAAAACAAACAAGACGATAAAAAACTTGTTAATCAGGGGGACTTATTATATTATTATTCTAATATAATATTAATACTGTAATATGTTTACACGTCTCCTCAGTGATCAAACTCTCGCATCCTAACCACAATAAAATGACCACAGGAGGAAAGAGTTCTTAGCAGGTTGTATTTTCTATGGACCTGTATGTTTGCATCATAAAGCATATTACAGCAGGAAAAATAAGTATTGAACATGTCACCATTTTTCTCAGTAAATATATTTCTAAAGGTGCTATTGACATATTTTCACAAGATGTTGGTAGCCCATGCAATCCAGACATGCAAAGAAATCGAACATATCAATAGATGTCCATAAATTGAGTTGTGTAATAACGTGAAATGACACAGGGTAAAAGCATTGAACACACTTACTGAAATACTTCGTACAAAAGCCTCTGTTGGTGCTCAGGTGTGATTTTGGCCCATTTTTCCACACAGTCAGTCTTCAAATCTTGAAGGTTCTGTGGGCCTCTTCTATGAACTATGAATCTTTAGTTCTTTCCATACATTTTCAATTGGGAGTCAGGTGATTGGCTGGGCCTTTGTAGCAGCTTTTATTTTCTTTCTCTGAAACCAGTTGAGTGTTTCCCTGGCTGTGAGCTGTGATCATTTCATGCTGAAATGTCCACCCTCATTTCATCTTTATCATCCTAGATGGCAGCAGATTTGATCAAGAATGTCTCGATACATTTTTTCATTCATCCTTCTTTCAATTATATGATGTTTGTCAGTAGTATATGCTGAAGAACAGTCCCATATCATGATGTTCCCACTTCCAAACTTCACCTTTGGTTTGGTGTTTTTGGGGTGATGTGCAGTGCCATTTGTCCTCCAGTTGTATTATGGCATCCAAAGAGTTCACCTTTGGTCTCAGCTGACCAGACTATGTTCTCACAGTATTTCACAGGCTTGTCCAAATGTTGTGCAGCAAACTTTAAACAACCTTTAACATCGTTTTTCTTCAGCAATGGAGTATTGAGTGGTGAGTGTGCTTACAGACCATGGTGGTTAAGTGCATCACTTATTGTTTTCTTTGAAACAATTGTACCTGCTAATTCCAAGTGTTTCTGAAGCTCTCCACAAGTGGTCCTTGCCTCTTGGACAACTCTTCTGATTATTCTTTTCACCCTCTGTCAGAAATCTTGCAAGGAGCACCTGGTCATGACTGGTTTATGGTGAAATGATGTTCTTTCTATTTCCAGATTATGACCCCAACATTGTTCACTGGAACATTCAGAAGTTTTGAAATCCCTCTGTAAATAATGCCATCAGTATGTTATGCAACAATAAGGTTGTGAAACTCTTGAGAGCACTCTTACCCATCATGAAATGTTTCTAAAGAGACACCTTTTTATAGGCCATCAGTTGGGACTGAAGCAGCCGATATTTATTTGCACTGACCAGGGGCAGGATTGCTTTCTAATTACTGACTCATTTCAGCTGGTGTCTTGGCTTTCCTTGCCTTTTGGCTCCTCCGTTTTTCATGTTACATACTTTCATGTTTCATGTTCATACTTTTTCCCTTTGTCATTTCACATTATTAAACATAATTTAAGGACATGGTTTGATTTCTTTGCATGTGTGATTGCAACATCTGGTTAAAATTGCATATCAATAGTACCTTTAGAAATGTATTTCTATATATTACTGTGAAAAATGTTGACGTGTTCAATACTTATTTTACCCGCTGTATATGATGCATATGATGCTCCATTCACAACATGGAGTACAAACAGTCAGTGAGGCATTAGAGTGGAGAGACGCTGGCTCTTATTTCATTTTAGTGCGAACCAGCAACGATTTGAAAATCAAAATAAAACAATAATGTTTATGAAGTATACAAGGGAATCTATTTTTCATTTTATGACTCAGGAAGTCTTTCATATCTTGCTGGGGAAGTGCGTCACTAATAGGCATGCTATGTGACTAATACCCAGTTATGGCAAGTAGCAGCAGTCACACATCACTTTTTCAATGCACAGACATTTGCTTCAGGACAGCATTATAATTAGTAAATGGACGCTTCTTGTATACTCTGTATTTATTGTATTACTTAACATGCAGGTTTGTATAAAAAAAAAAAAAATACAATCCACTCCTCTTCTGGTAATTTTATGTAAACTTTTTCATATACAGAGCTCAAAGGTCCTGGCAAAGAAGGAACTTGCATTTGTTCCTGTAATTGGCTGGATGTGGTACTTTCTGGAGATCGTCTTCTGTAAGAGGAAATGGGAAGAAGATCAGAAAACAGTTGTGCAGAGCCTTCAACGCCTTAAGGATTATCCAGAGAACTTCTGGGTAAAGGTTTTCTAATAATAACTTGCTTTAAGTTATACTTCTACAGAATCAGATTTATGAAAATTACTATTTAATTCAAGCCATGAAATAATGAAAATTTTACTCAACCCAAGCCATAATTCATCAAATGTTTCACATTCATTTTTGAGATATTTAATAGTCAGTCCCATCTGTATACAAGTATTTAATAGAGCAAAATAGTGTGCCTCCAAGAAGTTTGCATGGCAATACACACCGATCAGCCAATGTTTTAAAAACATCTGCTTAATATTGTGTAGGTCCAACTTGCCCTGAACATTCAAAGTATAGATTACATTTATAATTATTTAAATTAATGTTGGAAATTAACTCATTTTATAATGTGAGCAAAACACATGCAATTTACTCACATTAATCAACACTGTATGTTCTACCTGAGGCTCTGATTATGTTTGCTTAGTTCCTTCTATACTGTGAAGGCACTCGCTTCACTCAGAAGAAACACAAGATTAGTATGGAAGTGGCAGAGAAAAAAGGACTTCCCAAACTCAAGTACCATCTCTTGCCTCGCACAAAGGGTTTCTGTGTTACTGTTCAGCACCTAAGGGGAACAGGTGAGAAACATTGAGCATAATTGCCTGTATAATCAAACTCATAACTCAGAATCCTTAATTGTGCTTTGAATTCTGTTTGTCTCAAATACCAAAAAGGGACTAAGTTTTAACTAAATATTTCCTGATTAAATTTGTGTCTCCTATGTAGTTACTGCTGTGTACGATTCTACACTTAATTTCAGAAACAATCAAATCCCGACTTTACTAGGAATACTAAATGGGAAAAAGTACCATGCTGATTTATATGTGAGGTAAGAAAGACAGATTTCATTGATGTAAATATTGGATCTTTTTGTAAAAGGTTAGTTTTTTTGTTCACATGCAACATTCACTTTACAGTTATAGTGCCCTCATTGTTCTCCAGTGCAATTTTATAAATGTTTGTCCTATGGTGTTATTGACAGTTAAATGAACATTTATGTTTAAGCATACATTTAAGCATTAAACAATATGTTAATGAAGAGTCCTGCACATTTGATAACAAAACAGAACCCATACATGACGTAGAAAATTAGCATTACGTTAGGGATTAGCATTACATTACAGCATTACATTGCCTTGGCTGATTTAATGTATATTTATGTATATCATAAATGTTTAATTTTACCATTATTTTAAATAGAATATTTTACATAGAATTGTATAACAGATTATATTAGATAAAGAATATTATAATGCAGTTTTACTTAACATTGTCTTATTTGTGCAAAGAAATGCATTGAACCTAATACTTCCAATACTTATGCCACATACTGAGTAGACTTGGGACATTTCCCCAACATTTTCTTTTAAATGACTGGTGCAAATTGCATCAATTAAAATGCTGTGGTTGGATTTTAGTTGTTAGTGTGTATGCAATTAAGTATTCCTATGATAAGTATTCCTATGGTATCCACTGAAGGGCAAAAATTGTGTATGGAATACTGTTCTTCTGTGTGAATTCTTCAAGTTTGTTTCTTTAATTCATACAGTCCATTGTATTATTTTATGGCTTGCTGGTGCTGTGGAAATTCATAACACAACAGCTTTTCATCCTGACTTGAACTCAGTTTGTATGAAAAGTCATTTTCTAGTCTGATTAACCCTGTAATTTAAGTAGTAGTAGTTTTAATTGGTTAAGAAGTTTCATTATTATAATGATGATTTATTATTAATTAGTCCTTTTAAGGGAACTGTACCTAAAACACATTCTGTGTCAACTGTCTGTCCGTCATGTTTTAATTAAGAGAAGGCAATTGGCAATTTTGCGTGTTTTATTTAGGCGGCTTCCACTGGACTCAATCCCAGAAAATGAAGCTGAATGTGCCATGTGGCTCCACAAACTTTACCAGGAAAAGGTGAAACCCATATTTCTTTAGTAGAAAAGAATATAATAACTGGAGTGGAACTGTAAGTGGAACTATAATTCTGAATTGCATGTGTTTTTAGACCACCTATTTCTGTTCAGACTCAGAACAATAAAATACCCTTACATTCAGTTGCATTTTGTAGATTCAATTACTAACATTAGCTTGTCAGTTGCTACACACAACTGGTCACCCCCTCTGTCATCTATACAATAAAAATGGACCATTGCTAAGCAGATGCAGTGGTGTTTATTTTCAGCACCACCGCTACTCTGGCAAGAATGCATTCAATGCTTATGCTTCACTTAAATTTTAACATCTTAATGTCACTGGGATAAAGGGCTCACTAACCAAATTATACTGTCAACAGCATATATTATGACATGTATTATGTCCTGTTTCTGGGGAAAACAATGTTAATCTCTCCTCTAAGTATTTGCATTATTCATATCATATCACCTATCATTTTGATTTCTCCAATTCTTCAAAATTGATCTGATCTCAAAATTAAATGTGGTTTTTTTTTTCTGTTCTGCCACAGGATGAGTTGCAGGAAAAATACAGTCTGACTGGTTGTTTCCCTGGCCCCACACTGACTCCCCCCTGTCGCCCCTGGGCCTTGCTCAATTGGTTGTTTTGGATCTTGCTTCTACTCTTTCCCCTCTGTTTATTATTGCTGCGGTTGTTCCAGTCTGGGTCAACTTTCATCATTTTCACTACAGTTGTCCTGTGCTTTGCAGGTACCGAGGGTGTCATATTAAAACTAAAACAGATATGTTGAATACAGTAAACAAAATAAGATTAATATCAAAAACTAGTAAAGTAATTGAAGTTGGACTAAATTATGGCAGTGCTACTAGAAGAGTTATTTATGCAACTCAACTTTACACTAAATTTAAAAATCCCCATGTTTCATTCAGAAGGTGATCAAGTGGTTTGGGGGCAAGTATATCTCTCATTCTCAGAATTGTGATTCCATGCATGTCAGTTGAAATGTTGATCATTAATGCTGCATGAATCCATACTGCGTTAAAGGTCCTATACGTCCATTTTCTTTTTTGGTTTTCTTTACAAGAATTCACTTATGTAAATTAGCCAAGGTTTTATATATATATGGCATAACCTTGTATATATATATACATACATCTTACTATAGATGGATGTGGGCCTTTAATGACAATAGCATGTGCATAGGTGGATAGCTTTATGATACAACAGCAGCATTATGTTATTGCATCTGGAGCAAATCTGAAATTAAGAGAACTGATGTTTAGACAGATATAGGTGCTTGCCAACAGGTCTGCTAACAAATGAATCAGTGTTAACTGACCAATTTTGGATTGGCTTAAGATTTTGTGGTTTCCAGTTTCACATAAAATGAATACACATTTTTGTATGGGAATCACATTTTTTTGTTTAGTGAATCACAAACTATGTGCAACAAAGCAAGAGGGTAACATCCAACCTTCTTTTTCAGCATCACTTGGTGTTCGCTGGATGATAGGCCAGACAGAGATAAATAAGGGCTCAAGCTATGGAAACAAAGGTGGTCAACTAAATAACAATGCCTAAAGGAGCAAAGCCAACGTGGACAGAAAAACATATCAGCAGCACGTATCCCAGAGATCAAGAGCGGGCAAAAGCAGTGTTCAGCAAATCAAGCGGGTAACAACCAAATGGACTAAGACAGTTATGGAAGTGTGAATCTTAATCATATGGAAAACAGAATGCATCATAATTTGAAAACACAGACATTAATGTATGCGGTAATGCTGCCAAACAGTTTTGAAATTGTGACTTTCATTTATGTTCAGAATGTTTTTTTTAATGATGCAGTAGTCCATTCATTAAAAACTGACCTGTTTATTAATTAATTGCTCTTTACATTGCAAACAGTGTAGGAATATCAGAGGACCAGAAATATTGATGCATGGGTTTTAGTAGGTATTGGCTACTAGGGTTTAGGCATACAATTACCATATGACTATTGCCTTGAGTAATTTTGTTTATACATGAAGTTCAAATTGAAAAAAATAAGGTTAAAAGTGAATCCATTTTCTCTCCAGATATTATGGTAAGGCAGTTGTGGAGTGAGCTGTATGTTGATTCTTTAGAGAGGAAGTGAAGCATTTACTCTTCAGTTGTGCACCCACATATTAAAGGCATACCACTGGCCAATACAACACAACTTAAAGATTCACGTAAAATTTAACAATTGTCCTTGAAGAATTAAACACAAAATACAATATTTAAAATCAACATAAAAAAACATTTCCCTTGACTAATTTTTAAGCATCTCTTTTGCACAAATAAATCCCTAAGCAGCTATTTCTTCCAGCTTTCTCCCACTCTGATGATCACATTTATTATTTGTGCTTTGAGTGGGAACATGAAAAGTGCCTTCTAATCCTTTTCCCAAAATGTATTCCTTGTTGTTTACTAATCAGAATCTATCTCCATTGAGACACAAGTGGCTTTACAATATGCTTTATACAAAAAAATAAACCTTATTCTTACATTATGTACAGTGTGCCACAGCTACCTGCTACTATTTGACACAACCAACTGGCCCTTTTAAATCTGTAACTGAACATGTAAGACCTGCTCTCAAACATGGCAGAGTTCCACCACCAATCACTGAGCTACTGAGAGATTTACATCATCTTCGTTCCTTAAGTTCCTTGTACCACAGTTCCTTAAGAATACCATACATAGTAGTGCAAGCATTTGTAAACATAAATAGAGCGCAGGGCCACCACTGCTTCATTCTTCATCTGTGCAGACCTATAATAAAAAAATAAAAAAAAGATGGCAGAAGGTTAACAGGTTAAAATATCAAAATGGCATTTACTAATTAAATGAATGATTAAATAACTAGTAAGACGTTGAGAGAATTTTACAACCAAGAATGACCTGTAACAGTTTTCTACTGGATAGTGTAATATAGGTATACATCCAAACTTAGGAATATCCATATGCCTATTATGAGTTAAAGTCTACCAACAGCAAAATACTTAATCATATTTTTTTTTTTCTGTGTAAAGCTGTCACATGTCTTACTGACAGGGTGACAGATTGAGCACAATGCAGCACATTTCTATGCCAAACAAAGCCAAGTACTATACATATGGCAATGTTTCTATCACAGTGAAGAGAGAATGTTTGTGTTCAAAGTTTGTCAGACACGTTTGTATGTGTTGTGTTTGTAGTGCAAGGTGTACAGCACCACTATGTCATACCATATGACAATGAGCAAATGCAGGACACAGAAAGCCCCTCGGAATTTATGAAGTCAGGTTAAGAAAAGCATTTAACATCAGCAACAAGAAAACTCATTAATTGTATAATAAAGTTGTTACTTAAAAAAAAAAAAAAAAAAGACTTTTGGAAAAAAAAAAGATGACTGTTTTTTCTCCCAAATAATGGTAAAAAATGGCAATAAAATAAATTTCTAAAACAGCTTCCAGGAATTTATGTGGTCCTCAGACTGAGAAATGATACATGGAACATTTCTGCCAATAGCAATTGCAATTTTAGCACTATTACAAGGAAACTGTGTGTGCATGAGATTCAGACCTTGACGAATGGGTGATCTAGCAAGACGCTGGCAGTCGGACGGCATTTGGGCTCACTCTCTAGACAGTGGACCAGGAAGTCTTTCCCCTCTGTGCTCAGTTTCTCTGGAATAGGTGGTTTATGCCCCATGCCTACCTTATACATGATCTGAAAATTGTGCTCATACTCATGCCATGGTCTCTACACAGGGAGAAAGGGAAAAATGTAACAAAAAAAATGCTGCAAGGTTATTCTTTCAGCTGAAACGTACAAGTCAATGCAAAAACAATGGAAGGGTAATAAAGGAATGGAATGGGATAATGGAAGGGTAATTTTACAATATACACTACTCACAAAAAGTTAAGGATATTTGGCTTTTGGGTGAAATTTATGGAAAATGTAAAGTTCACACTACAGTGATATTATATACATTTAAATAGAAGCATGCAATGGTGATTTCCTCATTTCAATTTATTGAAACAAAAGCCAACAGTGGTGGGTATACCACAACAAAAAATGTCAGTGTCTCAATAATTTGTCATGTGCCCTTGACCATTAATTACAGCTTGACAACGACGTCTCATACTGTTCACGAGTCAACTTATTGTCTGCTGAGGCATGGCATTCCACTCTTCTTGAAGCCGAATATCCTTAACTTTTTGTGAGTAGTGTAATTACACAATGAGATACAATTGATGATAATTACATTTTTTTTATACACACACACAAAATAATTAGGCAAAATAAGGTTAGGTAATAGTTAGGCAAAATAATGTGAACCCAGATTAAATATGTAATACAGTAATCCCCCTCTATATCGCGGTTCAGGTATATCGCTGATTTTTATTTGTAACAAATTTTTTGCGGATTTTCCCGGTATATCGTAGTATCCACAAACCTTATAGTGAACTGGTTTTATGTTGAAATAAGGTCATTTATTAATAAAAATATAATTATTAATCACAAAATATAAACATTAATTAAAATAAAGTAAAATGTTAATAATATATCAAATACTGTACAGCATAGCATTGTTTAGGAAAGCGTGGTGCAGGGATGCTGAAAATCAGAATACAGTACAGCTGGAGGAACGAGTCTGGCCAATCGGAATGCCCCATTCATTTAATCATGGTTGTGATTGGCTGCTGGCCATGTGTGCAGTTGGGGAAAGGGAAGCAGAATTCTCCAGCATCCCAGTTTTTCACGTGTCACTGTCCCGAGTGTTTGGTTTTGTTCTGTGTATGCTGTATTTTTACGTTTTTTTCTGCAAGCCCTGTTATGTCGCCCAAACGCTCTGCACTTTCTTAGGCTTCTGGCAAGGAACATACATACATACAGTACTCACTATAAATGTGATATTACTACGAATTTACCCAAAATTCATCTCGCTATATGCTTGCAAATGTTTTCTGTGTATGTTTAACAATAATTTTATTGTTTTATCCGTGTATCACGGATTTTCGTTTATCGCAGGTGGTTTTGGAACCTAACCCCCATGATAAACGGGGGATTACTGTATCTCTTTTTTAATAAGGTGTTGGACCATCATTTGATATGCATATTATATATTAGATATATTATCATCTTGAAAATGGCATAATTGTTTGAAAATAATATTTGGACCATAGGATGCACTTTATCACTAAGAATTTTCAAATACGTGCTGGCAGTAACACGACCATGTATTCTAATGACAGGGCCAGCAGAATACCAAATCTTCACAAATCCACCCCATGTTTGACAGTTTCTTTCTTTCTTTGACATTCCAAATTGTTGTATTGCCTATGCCCAATGCACAGTTACCTCCTTTCTCAGCCTCAAAATGCTTTTCTCTATTAGACAGTGCTCTAGTATTCATGTTGTTAACAACAAATGCAGTCTTTGAAAAGAAACCCAATGCTCAAACCAAGAATATCAAGACATTCAGAGTTATTGAATGTTTAAACAATCAATCTAATAGGGCAGACCTGTGCAAAAAGAAACACTGGCCAGTCACATGTTCCAATATTTTAGATCTGCTGAAAAATGGGTGTTAATTCATGTGAATGGCTGATTTCAATGTTGGACACAGAAATGCCTTTTGCAGAAAGGTGACAAGTTTGCAGCTATAAATAAAAAGAAGAGAGCAAGGCAGCAAGTACCTTTCCTGTGACCATCTCAATGAGGACACAGCCAAGACTCCAGATATCAGCTGCACGTCCATGACCTTCACCCTTTGCCCTTGTGATGACCTCAGGAGCCATGTATGCTAAGAGAGGGAAAGTGAGAAATGGAAAAGAAAGCAAGATTTAAAAAATGTATAAGTTGCAGTAGTCATGATTGTGGATTGTAAACATATTTACATTTAAATTTACATTTACATTTCTAGCATTTGGCAGACGCCCTTGTCCAGAGCGACATTTTATACAACTGAGCAATTAAGGGTTAAGTAAGGGCCTTGCTCAAGGGCCCAGCAGTGGCAGTTTGGTGGACCTTGGATTCAAACTCACAACCTTCTTCACAAACTGTTAGTAAACAATATTACAGTAATCTGTCATTTTACATAAGTACATTAATAATAATATACATTTTACATAAGATTTGAAATTTTTTTCCATTTCCTATACAGCAGGTCCTCTGTTTACAACGTCCTCGACCTACACCGTTTTGTGGTTACGTCGCCATCTCCCATAAATTTATTAAGAAAGTCTTGTTCCATCATTCCGACGTACGGCGTTTGCGACGTTAAAACAAATTTGTTGGCGAGCGGAGCGGACGAATACGTCGTCACGTATCAAGACGGCTTTGTTTACATTCGCCGGCATAGGTGAGTGACATAGGTACTTATGTACATATGTGAATTCCGACATTCAGTCATGACAGTCGGAATTCTGTTCCTACGGCGCGACGTAATGCGATTTTTGGCGTAATTCGAGGACCCCCTGTATGTGTATTATAATGGCTATTTTAGGCTGATGGGCAGATTTCTACACTACTGTGAATAACCCTTATTCCATAATGTCTAGCCCAGAACTTTGTGTCCCTCCCTCCATGTTTAAAATGAATAAATCGAACACCAGGTACATAGTCCTTAAAGGTATGAGTCATCTGTTCCCATTGCTAATCATTCCATTGTGGAAATTCCACTGGCTCTGGTTCTAAGAACTGGACAGTTTTCCGGCAATTGAGTAACTCGACATGAATTTCATATACGCTGCCACAGTTCCTCCGTGTAACATACCAATCTGTTATCACAATGTCAGGCTGAATTTCATCCATAAATTTATGGCATTTTGAATCCAGAGCAACTTACATTTATCTCATATGTACAACTAAGCAACTGAGGATTAAGAGTCAGGGGATTAAAGCCATGCTCAATGGCAGCTTGGTGGTCCTGACGCACAACCTTCCAATCAGTAATCCAGCACCATAACCACTGAGCTACCACATCCCCACAGGACTAAAATAAACACAGGACTATGCTAATATTTTTTACATGGCCTGGAAGGGACAATGACTCTGGTGTTTCAATCCAGCTACCATAGCCTTACCTGCAGTACCCAGTGTGCTGTTCACCTCTCCTGGCATAGTATGAGCATTATTTTTTAGCTTGACTGAGCAGCCAAAGTCTCCCAGCTTTATGAGGCCAGAAGATGTGAGGAAAATGTTGGCTCCTAAAATGGCAAAGACAATGACAATGCATTAGTGTGAAGCAGTTTCACTGCAAGTTCCTATCAGTGACATGGTGTAGACATCAGGGACAACATACCTTTAATGTCACGATGCACAATACCATGTTCATGGAGCACATTTATAGCAGTAGTGATCTGCTTACAGTACAATCGGATTACATGCTCTTGCAGTCCTAGTCTGGAGACCTCCTCCAGTGTCCCTTCATCACAATACTCCATAAAGATATACATCTCTTCCTGAGAGATAATAAGGAAGAGAGAGGGAAGTTGGGAGACCACAAATGAAGGAAAGAATGATGAAATAATACAGATAAAGGAAGTTACTGGAAAATGGAGAAGCTATTTAAAATTAGAAAAAAAAAAAAAAAAAAAAGAGCCTTACCCGATGTAGCTCAACTCCAAAGTAACGGACTAGATTTGGGTGTTTAATTCCTTCAAAGATTTTCAGCTCATCTGCAGTCTCTTTTATTGTTTTGTGGTCATTAGGCTGGAAACGAATCTTAATACAAAATGCAGAAAAACTAAAAACTGAGCAACATTACACAATTTTGGCTGTTATACTTGAGCAATATCACACAAGCTGTGCTGCAAATTAAACTGTCAAAGTCCATATTTAATATTTATTATTATTAAAATACTGAAAAATGCTACATTCAACCGCTTCAGACTAGTACCTGGTAGAACCACCTGTTGCTTACACAATAGTCTATTGGGGTAAATCTTTACCAACTTTGCACACTGTAACTGTATGACTCTTGTGGATTACAATTTTTAAACACAGCAAACAGACTTTCGATTGGACTGAGATCTGGACTTTTACTTGGCCATTGTAGAACATTCACCTTTTTTGTTGTCCAATACAGGCTAATGGTATGCAGAGTACTTGGCTCAAAGTTATTAGATGGCTTGGATATTATAATTGTTTAAGTTAATTTGCCTTAAATTGCCTTTTCACATCTTGGCTATTTCTGTACCTTTATCTGTAATTTACTTAAAATGCAGAGGAGTTGAACATAAAAGGATTGTAAAACAGCGCTTTTCAGTTTTTTTTCTTTTTTCGTCAATAACCAGTACCACTTTAAATTAATTAATTAGATTCATTAAGTTTATATGGATTACAAAAAGCCATAATTTTTATTTGCACTCATATTTTTAGACAAATCTGTTGAATACTTTTGCAAGGCACTGTATATCACCATACCTCCTTCATAGCCATTAGTTCACCTGTGTCCACATTTATACATGCATAGACCTTTCCATATTGTCCTTCTCCTGTGTACAAATGATAGAGACAAGATGAGATGGCTAAATAAAAATATGTCCATACTAGAGAGACAAATGAATGTCCATACCTATCTTGTTGCCTCTCTGCCATTTAAAGGTGACCTTGCGCAGACCCACATGCATAATGTTGTCATAGGATTTGGGTGTGCTGCACACCTGGCCAATAACATTGCGCTGTCTCAGCGCAGCATAGCGCTTCTCCTCAAAGGAGCAGATGGCTCGGTATACCATCTCCATTGGATTCTGACATGCAGCTGTGTCTACCAAGAAAAATGAGGAGAAGGAAACAAATTCTATAGATAATTCAATGTGGCAAAAATTAATTCAAAAGTTTGTATGCTTCTGAATTTTTTCCCAGTCTAGAAAACTAAGGCAGGGAGCACATATCTAGTGTTAAACACCTGAGAAAAAAACTGTAGAGAAAAGACTGTATGAACACTGTAAGAACAACTAACTACAATATTCAAAAGTAAAGACTGCCTTTTTAAATTTTTAAATCTAACCTTTTGATGGGCAAATAAAGTTACGGAGCTCCCAACTACGTCGAGTGGCAGCACTGGGATCTGCTTTTGGATATGATGGCTCTA
The DNA here is from genome assembly GCF_019097595.1 of Hemibagrus wyckioides. Lineage (NCBI taxonomy): Eukaryota > Metazoa > Chordata > Actinopteri > Siluriformes > Bagridae > Hemibagrus > Hemibagrus wyckioides. The sequence goes on along the minus strand of NC_080738.1, from coordinate 8,999,651 downwards.
AACAGGAAAGACAAAATAACTGAGCAATGGAATGGCAAAATGACAAATTTAAATCAGTACAAGTATTAAAAGTCTCTGGTATTAAGTCTAAATGCACATTTCTAACAACAGTAGAAATATTAGGAAACATGAAAAAAGGACTACATATCTGTTTTTTATGACTGCACTGGGTGTAGTTCAGCAGGTTATACAAAATAATTTCTTTTGACTTCTTTACACTAGAAATGCATATATGAATCAGTAGGTATCAAATTTACTTGAGCACATCTTCCCACCTGTATTGCAGCTGAGCTGTTTATGAGTGTTTGTCAGAGAAGATTAGGTTATATCTAACTTGATACAAGTCATAATTACTGTATCAAGATCAAAGTCAAATGTGCACATTTGGTCTACTGTGGCAAGCCTGAACAGGGAGCAACCGAAGGACAAAAACAACATAAAAATTTTGCATTTTCAATGTTTGAAATTTGAGAGTAAGAATACATATCTGTGATTTTTTAAAATTAGTTTTAGAGGAGAAGTAAAAGATGGACTTGAGAAACCAAAAATTGCACTGACATGAATAAACATATATAACGAATATAAAAGTTTACTTGGTGCTTTTCCTGGAATATATAAGTGAATAGCAGAAACCTCTAAATTCAGAATTAAAATAATAATAATAAAAATTCTGCTCAGTGTACACTAGCAATAATAATGCGGTAGATTTACAAACTGTGGCAGTAATTTGTCAATAAGGTCAATGTGATCAAGAATGTGATTGTTACGTGCCACGGCACGTATTTCGGTTATTATAATGGCTTTGTTTTTACAGCGTAACCGATTGGGAGGAACGTGATGCAGTTGGCCGCATGCCATATACCTGCCGCTGACGGGAAGAGCCGAGTCGCGCGAACGCCGCCCCGGAAGATTAACCGGAAGAAGAGTCAGGCTATAAAAGCGAGACACTGACACCGCACTCGGGCGCGTTTTGTTTCTACTTATGTGTGCAATCGCGTGGTTTGTTTGTCTATCTAAGTACTTGGTATATTGAGGTGTATGTACAGCTGTGTGTGTTTGTGTAGTGTTGTGCTGACGGGGCTCGGACAGGTAAGAAAGAGCGCGCTCATACACTGTGCAACACGTAGGACATCACACTGTATAGACACCTTAGGAAAGGGGCGGGGCCACCCCCTGTATTTAAGTTTGTAAGGGAAGCGCAGTATAGGCAGGTTTTTGGTTTCACTTTTGTTTGTAGTCCAGGATGTATTAAAAATAAAGCAGTGTTAGGGAAGTATCATTTTGTTTTACTTGGTTTTCTTTTCTTAAGCACCGCCGTTGTCCAGCCCCGTGTTTGGCTTGTTTGTGAAATTTGTAAATATTGTAAATACGTGCGTTTTCTGTTGTACAGCACAGTAAACTAATTAAGCACTACAGGTTGTGTTGCGAAACCTTGTTTTTTTTTTCATTCTGCCAGTTTACACTGTGCGTCATTGTTTAGACCCGGTTGAGTTCAGTTAAACTGTTTAAATATTAATATTCCTCAGGGTGTCTGGTATTAATGTAATCCACAATTAATGGTGAGCAATATGGCGATATCATAACGAGCATGCAAATCTAAAAAAAACCCAAAACATTTACCGTACAGTAATACCTCGCAGATCCACTTCTCACGATTCGCGACTTCACTGATCTGCAAAATTTTCATTGGAACCTAACTAATTTGCATCTGTGAATGTTTCAGACAGGCGCAATCCTCGCAAAATCCTGCAAAAGTGTTTACGGGTAATTTTGTGGCCATATATATATTTTCATGCTTTTTGATGAAATTATTAAGAAAAAATTAGTTTTTTAATTTAGTAATATAAATATAAAAGTAAAATCAACAAAATATCAATATAAATAAAATATAAATGTTATTTTAATGATATCGAACCTCACCAATATCATGTACGTACAGTACAGCACAGCCATTATGACACTATTGGCTGGAAGGGTCAGAAGTAGCTAATCACAGAGCAATAACAGTTTCACCTAGCTGCTGATTGGCTGGTAGCTATGAAGCTTTGTATGCGTGATGTCGCGGTTCATCCTCCCCACCCCTTGTAACACGCGTATATTCCGTGAATAAGTGATCTTTGTGATTTTTTCCTTGGTTTTTTATATAGGCGGTACTGTACTCGAATTTTTATGTCAAACATTTATTTACTTTTTTTTTTAAGGGTAATGTATTAAGCTAACTTAAATGAAATTAAAGTGTTTTGGGAGCATGAATGGGGTCATATTTAGGGTTTAAACTCTAAAAATAAGCATTTGCAGTACAGTATTAGCATTTTTAGTGACTCTACCACACATCCGCAAAACCTCGTCACTCGCACTGGATCCTGGAACCTGACCTCGCAGATGTGTGAGGTATTACTGCATACAGTTTTATTTTTTACAATGCATGATTGTTCTGCCTACACATTAACATACTGAGACCTACCTGGTCTGCACAAGAGACCTTTTGGTCTTTTGTTCCTACCAGTTTACTCTCAGGAACCAAATTAGTATACACACTAAGGATGGGCTACCAGGCTTGGGGTTCATCCTGTCATTAAAAAACTGGACGTCTTCCATTTGGCACTCTGGACTTGATGCATTTCAAAAAGTCTCAGGGGTATATAAACATATCCATTATACAACGTGAGAGATGCTTTACTATCACACATCCTAGAGCTCATTAACATCTAAGCATCCTATGTTTGTAATGCTGTTTTGTTTTAAGTTTTCTTTATTTTTTATTTATTTATATTTCTTTATTAAATTTTCTAAATTAAAATTTAAATTGTGTTTTGTATAATAAATTGTATAATTGTATAATAAATCAATTGCCTATTTTACATTTCAATATTCGGTAGTTCTTCTGCATAGTGGTGCATTGAAAGTACATGATTTCTATGATTTCTATTAGAAATAGATTCTCTTTTTGATAGACATGTTTTGAAAGCACACTTCTGTCAAAATAAGATAAGAGGCTAATATTTAAACCTCTGAGCTAAGAGAAAAATTGTTTAATGAATAGGCTATAAAAACCCCACAGAGAAACATTATGAGGGAAAGCTTAACTTTGCATAATTCTAAGACAACACATTAACTAGATTGATCACTGGTTATAAAACTGATGTGTTAGAACACACAATTTACAAGAACAAAATGCAAGCAATGCAGAACATACAAAGCTGTGCTGCCTATAGGCAATTATCACAAAATTTTCAACAGGAATAAAATGGCCTCATTAGTGCAAAGAGATATCATGTATATTATCTGTAGGCATATTGATCACTTAAGACTTCCCCTTGATTCAAAACCCTGATGATGAAGGCCTGAGCAACAGGGTAAGCCCAGGTAATCACCAATTCCAAATATAACAGGACTGCTCTTGGACATAGTTCTTACCATCTCTGTCTTCAGTGGGGCTAGAGTGGCGACTAAGGGATCTGAAGTGCATTTCAGCTGCCACTGATGAAAGACGGTCATTCTCATGGACACTGGAAGAATCCAAAGAACACTGTATCAATGTAGCTGCAACAAAACTACTAATCTTATTCTGGGAAATTTTTACCTACCATTGTATACAAGCAACATGCAAACTAAGTCAAAGTGTTTAGAATGTTCAAATTTGTAATATATTACAGCATAAACATATCAACATGATTGTCACTTTGATCTGATAAACTCTGTAATACAACTTACAAACTGTAATAACAAGAAAGTGCCTCATTTATCAAGCTAGATATAACTAGATATATGTATAAATCGTTAGTACAGCAAAAACAACTGAATTGACCTTGCTCTTTCAATACTGTTTGGAGAGGACTGTTAGATGGCTAACTTCAAAAGAAGTTCTTTTGCTTTACAAAAGAAGATAAACAGAGAAAGGAGAGGGGGAAAATAAATAAATAAAATAAATACCTAAATAACTAGAAATAAAAATAAATTATTAAATTAAATTATTAAACTACTTTATCCTTATTTTATTTTATCCCTAATGAGCAAGCCCGTGGCGACAGTGGCAAGGAAAAACTCCCTGAGATGATATGAGGAAGAAACCTTGAGAGGAACCAGGCTCAGAAGGAAACCCATCCACATTTGGGTGACACTAAACAGTAAATAATGTAACTGATTAATGTCCTTTCTATAACAGCAATCAATGGCCCATGAGGAACTAATAGGTCAATGTAGTTTCTGAGGTTATTATAGACACTAATTCTTTGACTCTGCAAAAGTCTTAGGCCACCACCAGCTTTGTTGTTTTAGCAAAAAACAGTGTTAATAAAGGTACTGTAAGAAAACATATTTTGAGGTCATTCTAGAAACTACTGTAACATACATTGCTTTTTGAATAATCATTTACATATCCGAGCTCTCACCACCAAATAATGATCAAATCAGACAGTGATCAGGAACTGGAACAGGAGCTTACAGTTGGGGGGTCAACTCTGGGGATCTTTCTCCCATTCAATGCTTTGTTTAAGAGTATCACCTCTAGGCTTTTGCATTATCTTACCAAGGAGTTGACACCTGTGAGGTCTACCTTCCCTTGGGGTTTTTTGTTTAAGAGCATCACCCCTTATGCTTTTGTATTGTCACGCCTTCAAGGCCTGCCCACTCAAGGCCTTTAAAACCGCAATGTATGTTCCTTTTCACTGGACTTGGTGACTACAGTACCACCACAGTGTTCTGATTTCCAATAAAACATTCCTGCTGAACACTACTTCAGAGTCCTCGTCTGCTTTGGTGTATTCACAACAGTACCAAATATAAATATGAATGGCCATTAAGATACAAAAAAATACAGGAAATATGTACACAAATTAAAACGATATTCAGAACAAAATGGCTTCCTTAGGCAAAAATCAGTATTCACTGTACCCTCCCTTGGCACTATGCACATCTTGAATTCTTAGGGAGACTTCCCAGAAGTTTTCTGAAGTAATCTATTGGTATATTATACCACATTTCTTTGTCATTGAGTTCTTCAGATTTGGGCTTTTATTTCTTTCTTCCAGGTGATCCCATACTGTCTCTATAATATTCAGGTCTGGACTCTCTGGAAGCCAGTCCATGACTGTCAGTGTTTTATCAGCTGTTTTTCTCTTAAAATATGATCACTGCATTAGTAGTGTGCCTGGTATTGTTATTGTGCTGAAAATGTTTCCAATCAGATGCTTTCCAGGAAGAATGGCATAATCAATCAATTAAAATCTGTCTGTATTTTTCATAATCCCATCAGCTCCGAAATTATCATCACCACCACTGGCAAAAATGTAGTCCCAAACCAGGACAGACTCTCCACCATGTTTTGTTGCTTTTGTTATACCACTTTTATTTACTTGCTCAGACTCTTCTTCTCACATACTGTTGACGATTAGATCCAAAAAATTTTAACTTTTTGTCACGCCATAATACTCTCTTCAATTGGTCTCCATTCCAATCTTTGTGAGCTTTCACCACATCTGAAATCTGGTTTATTATCTGCTATCCTTCCTGTTACACCATTCCTGTTCAAGTTTCTTCAGAATATAGAACTGTACAATTACACTGTATGTAAGTCAAGTATGCCTTGCACAAACCTGGTGTAAGAGACCTTCATTACAATAATCACTTCTGTGTTCTGTGGTTATATTCTAACAAAGAGACTGAGAAATAATTGTATATGGGCATTATACCCTTGCTAAAACAACAAATATAATAATAGTGATCTAGGTCTTTTGCACAGTTTCAGGGTCTTCTATCTTCTTATAGCCTAAGCCATCTTTATGTAGAGCAACAATTCTTTATTTAACATATATATATTTCTCATATATATATATATATATATATATATATATATATATATTTCTCATATATAGCTGATGCAGTACATAGTGAAATGAAACAACGGATACACCCATCACTCTGGAACAGGATAAATCTGCATTCATCATACCACATGACCTTTTTCCATTGTTCCAGAGTCCATCTTTATGCTACCTAGCAAACTGAAGCCTCACTGTTAAACGGTCTTAAGGCTACATGGCATGGTTTAGACCCATTCCGTTGAGTTCTCTTTGCATTTTGCATGTGAAAATGCTTTTACTTTCACCATTAAACATAGCCTTGAGTTCTACTGTTGATTTTTATGATTTAATTTCAGTTTAAATAATCTAAGATTTAAGTGATCTCTGATCATGATTGTTTACAACACCCTGAGGTAGATAAGGTAAGGGTTAGGGTAAGAAAATGTTAGGTTTCTATACACAGGTATACATGACCTACCTAGCTCCCTCTGTATTGGGAATAAACAGTGATGGGTTTGGAGGATCACTATGGCATCGAGGAACTTTGACAGGTCTAGGATTATTTCGAGGAGCTGGAAATAAAATATTTGGAAAAAAAAAGAAATTCAAAAGGAAGTCAGCTACAAACAATATTATCTTTCAATATTGAGGAAAACACAAATTTATAACACTATGCTTCAGGACTGAATAAATAAGGGCTAAGAAACACTAACCAAGGTACAGACCGCTCACAGGGCTGTGTGGCTTCCCAATCACATGGCCAATACACTCATTCATCAATGCTTGAAGACTCTGCAGAGGAGAAAAAAACCCCACTGTGTACAGTGATCTCAAGTGCTATAAAAGTGCAATATAAATGAAAATCCATTGTTGACATCATTAACATCTAAGAAAAAAAGTTTGTTTTAAGTATTTTTAAGATTTTAGCAATCCCATTTTTACCAGGAAATCATCTTCAGGCAGTGCAGAGATAAAAACAGGTTCAATCGCTTGGAGGAAATCAAAGCCTTGTGTTGCCCACCTACCACAACATATGCAGAAAAAGAACACATCAATACATCACAGATTTTTGAAAATGACAAAATGCTGCACAACCCCCCGCCCCACCACCACCACCACCACCAAAAAACACACACACACAAACACACACAAATAACAGGGCTCAGTACAAGACTAAGAAGAAGAAGAGGGGCTAACCTGGGACGAGTACCTCTTCCACTCTCACACTTTGTTAGGACATAGTTCATCCACTTCCGGGCAAAGGCAATGTAGCGTTCTCCAATCCGCTGCCTGAACTCTCCTGACATCAGCCTCACCACTTCTTTATGGTACTACAGATTTAAAAATATCACATGCTGTATAATTATTTTAAGTATAGATAAGGACAGGTTAGTTAGAAACAAACAAAAAAAAAATCAATAAAAGCATAAAAATGTGCATTAATTTACTATGGACAGAGATTAATTAAAACTGCATATGCAAACCTCAAAGGCAAAGTTGTAGCCCTGAATCATGGCTTCTCTGTAGTACTGCTGAAAGGTGACAGACTCAGACTCCTCTACTTCTGCCTCAAACTCAGAGGTGAACATGTATTCTACACGGTCAATGGCACTGTTAATCTTACTGCACAAGTTCAGAGCCTCATTCTAAGAGGGAGAAAAACAGACAGAGAGGAGAGAGAGAGGAGAGAAAAACACCAGGATCTGAATCACTGCTGTCAAAATGAAAAAAAATCTTAAACAAAGTTATTATAAAAGTTGTTTATTAGCACTGTTTTTACACAGCTAAATGTTAATTGTTTAAGAATCTCCTGTATGTGTACCAATCATCCATGATCATTTTTGTTTATTATCCATCTTGCAGTACAGTAATCCCTCGTGATACACGGACACCACCCCCAAATGCTTTTTTTTTAATTGTTTAAGCTGTAAATGACCCTCCCACACTCTTTAAACACAGAAAATTTGCAAGCATATAGCGAGATGAATTTTGGGTAAATTCGTAGTAATATCACATTTATAGTGAGTACTGTATGTATGTATGTTCCTTGCCAGAAGCCTTAGAAAGTGCAGAGCGTTTGGGCGACATAACAGGGCTTGCTGAAAAAACCTAAAAATACAGCATACACAGAACAAAACCAAACACTCGGGACAGTGACACGTGAAAAACTGGGATGCTGGAGAATTCTGCTTCCCTTTCCCCAACTGCACACATGGCCAGCAGCCAATCACAACCATGATTAAATGAATGGGGCATTTCGATTGGCCAGACTCGTTCCTCCAGCTGTAATGTAATCTGATTTTCAGCATCCCTGCACCACGCTTTCCTAAACAATGCTACTCTGTACAGTATTTGATATATTATTAACATTTTACTTTATTTTAATTAATGTTTATATTTTGTAATTAATAATTATATCTTTATTAATAAAATGACCTTATTTCAACATAAAAACAATTCATTATAAGGTTTGTGGATACTACGATATACCGGGAAAATCTGCAAAAAAAATATTATGTTCCAAATTAAAATCTGCGATATACCTGAACCGCGATATAGCGGGGGATTACTGTATTACACAACACTAATTATTGATTGCACAGAACCATAGTACTGAAAGTAAAAACTTAGTCAATCACATTTCAAATGGTGCTTCAGGCCCTGTGCCAAATGAGTACAAGCTTGTACAACCTGTTTTGACTAAGTATTGTTTAGCATAATACAGGGTTATGAAAACCTAAACAGTCCAATTTAGCATAATAACATTCTAATTTAAATTCAATTAAATTGTATAGCACTTAACAGTGGACTTGATTGCAAAGCAGCTTTATAGGAATTTAAAAATTCAGAACAAAAATGATAAATGTGAAATTTTTATTTTTATTAATCCGGAATGAGCAAAGGAAAAGTAATACCTTGAGCTGCTCCAGTGCTTTGGCAATAAGGGGCTGGCTGGAAGTCTGCTCACGCCGAAGAGTCAACAGCTCCCCCATAGACTGTTGGAAGGCTTTTCGCTGCGTCACCAGGTGGCCAGACTGCATTACAATCAGCATCAAATTGTCCACCTAAATTATTACCAGAGAAATATTTAAATTAAAATGCTTGGTTGACTGAACAAATACAAGCATTAGGGGACAATATTCCTAATAGAAATGTTTTCATATACTTTCTGTGATTTATTGTAAAAGGCGATACAATTACTTGAGGTGATTAAGGTTTTGATGAACAAGTAAATTTAGATGAAATACACTTTATGTCGGTGCTTGACATTAAGCATTGTCATGTTGTTGTCCTTCAGACAAGTAACTCTTTCATTCGATTGTCTGAGGAAAAAAAAAAGTTAACTTCTTTGAGGAAAAAAAAGACATGGTGTAATGTGCTATAAATAGTGTTCCATCAACTCATAACACCTTATTTAAGTCATTCAACTTTACAACAAATAGTGGTGTGGCAGCTGGCAACAATACTGCTGTGATTGCATCTGAAAATATGCAATAATCTTGTTTCTTTGTCAAATAAGTAAACTTGCCCTGGATAGTGATGCGGCTAGCTAAAGTGTTTGCAGTACCATTATATCATGGTGTATGGAGCTGTGAAGATGACCTCAAAATGTGGCAAAGTATATGAAAGTTGTGTAAGCACTAAAATAACAGAACAGAAAGATGATGACAGCTAGCTAACTGCCACAGTTCCAAATGTGAATTTATACAGTGAATTAATACAATGAATGTCTTACTCGTATCTCAATCGTAAGTAAACCACTTATCCAAGCAAACAGTCAAGCCTAGTCAATCAATTAGTCTATATGGCAATAATTACATGATAACGAACTTGCTAGCCAGATTAGGATGCAACTGACAGTGCAAATCACTACTTTCTATCTAAATCACTATCTTTCTCTTCATATCTCACACAGTCAAATTCATCCCTCCAGGTAGGGATAAATTACCTCTCCCCATTTTCATAATTTGTTTTAGAGTACTCACTAGATCTGTGCTGTGCACATTTGACCCCCAAAAGCAGTTAGTCCGACTACTGTGACTACCACACCATGGGCACAGGCATAGTTCAGTTAGACTCAGGCATGCATTTAGTGTGACCACAAATTGCAGCCAAGCGTGGAACTCTACTTGTACTTAGAGGTACTGTACTTCTAATCACAATAGTGCTGGCTAATGTTAACCAGACAGGGCTACTATGTGCGTGTACATTACTATTATTATAAATGCAACAAACATCCATTACTACTTAGTAAAATTTTCAATTAATTTGAGAATATTAGGTCTGGTTCTCACTTTATTGATGAACAGGAATTGCATTTGACAAGTAAAGCTGCAAATTCCTGGTTATAACTGACATCACAAAGCCTATATTGTAGGGCTGTACGATTATGACAAAAATCATAATTGTTGATTATTCCCTTGAAATTGTAATTGTGATTATTAATTACAATTATCACAATTTACATTAAATGGTGTTTTGAATAGCTTTATACCATTGTTTGAAGCAACTGCATGCCATATTTTATAAATACTTTTTATCTTGGTGACTTTTCTATCCTATTTCTTTGAGGGTGGAATCATCAGAGAGTATCTCTGAGACTTGACGGTCAATTACCATACTAGTATTTATAGTGCTGAGAATTCCTTTATCAACTGACAGAACAGCCAAATGATGGAGTCTGTTCTGGTCCATTGTTCACCTAAGTCATGTCTGTATTTTAACTTAAATACTGCATTAGTTGTATAATAGAAAGTCATGATGTTCAGACTGTAATGTCTTAGTGTTTTAACAGTTTATATTTTAATTAGATCTATCTTTAGGCTTATTTCATTTAAGGATTTTGTACGTCTTAGGTATTCAATTCAATTTATTTTGTATAGCACCTTTTACAAAGAACATTGTCTCAAAGCAGCTTTACAAAAGAAGAGAAACAGAAAGGGGAGGAGAAAAAATGAAAAATAAAAAATAACTAAATAACTAGAAATATTGGCATCTAGTGGCATCTGTAATCGTGATTAGAAAATTGATTAATTGTGCATGTTAATGGTAGTTATTATTATTAGTATTTTGTTAGTGACATTTTCAGGTTACTTGTTCTTTACTCTGCCCAACCAAAAATATTCACTTGTCCTGGACAATATTTAATGTTGAGCCCTGTGTGGCCAAAATTATGTGGATACCTGACTATCACACCCATATGCGAGCCTTTCCCAAACTGTTGTCATGAATGTGGAAGCACACAATTGGCTAGAATATCTTTGTATGCCGTAGCACTTAAATTTGCCTTCACCAGGGGACCCATTAGACCCCAGTAAACATCTATGGAAATAACTCAAACAGCAACTGCATGCCTTCTTATCTGAAATCAGACAATAAGCTAATGCCTTTGTGCCTAAATGGGCAAAAATCCCCACTGCAACATTCCAAAATCGAGCAAAAAACCTTCCCAGAAGAGTGCAGGCAGTTATGGCAGCAAAGGGGGGCCAAAGCCATATTAATGTCCAAGGTTTTGTAATAAGATGTTCAACAAGCACATATTGGTGTGATGGTTAGTTGCCCACATACTTTTTACTATATATTTTTGACTATGCGACTCCCAAAAACATACCAGTTAAGTGACTTGAAATCTACTATCTTATTAGCAAACATTAGCCCAACACAGTGTGTGCCTCAAAGCAGTTTTTACGATTGCAATGTAATGAGCAACATGCCAGTAAAAAATGATTTTTGTAGAACTAAACGTAATAAAAACCAATTTTTTAATGTGGGAACATATGAAACATAGCAGATGATTATAATATTTTTGGTGACATAAATGACACTCTTCAGCAGCTTTGTATTTATAAGTATTATACATTTTAGAGCATTTTCAATTTTTCAATTCAATTTATTTGTATATCGCTTTTAACAATGGACATTGTCTCAAAGCAGCTTTACAGAAGTTTTCAGGCAGTATAGCATCACTTTGTCTGTCAATTTACCTTCATTGCTTTCAAGGTATCTGCTGTCTCCATCCGTGGTACCAGTTTGACCACATTCCCATCCCACAGGGCCCAGCTGGCCTCAGCAGGCACATCCCCAGCTCCATGCTTGCTCATAAGAAGGTATGCCTCATCCTCAGGGATCTCGTCTGGCTCCTTGGAGCACTCATTCCCTGCTGCTGCATTCAGTAACTGCAAGATTGTGTGCCGCTGGTCTATCAGGCTGGATGGGACAAAGACCTGTAGTTCATCCAACCCTGGGATATGAACCTGCAAAGTAATGAAATGTGCATGAGCATACACATACATGCTCCATCATTTGGTCAACGTAAACGTTTGTGTAATCCAAACTGAACTGGGGGAGGGAGGAGGAAAAAAAAAGACTGAAATTTTTCATGCTCATGTGCATATATATTGATCACTTGTAATGTCATAAATGAGTGCTAAGTTTTATTTACAGTGGTGAGCAGAAAGGCATCTCAGAACACACAACACATGAAACCTTAAGGTGGATGCACTACTATGAAAGCAGATCACATCAGGTTCCATACCTTTTAGCCAAGAACAAGTCTCTGAAGCTATTAAACACAAGACTGTATAGGTAAAGACTAAAAAACACCAGGTGATTTTTTTTTATAATATTCAACTGCTTATTTTCCTCTGACTTCATTAAAAACAAGGCATTTCTCAAAACTGCTGCTCACATGATTATGTATGGTTTTGCACCATTTCATGCAAATTCTAGAAAGTGGTATGTGTGAAATTCCCAGGAGATTACCAGCAGACTTTTGAAATACTCAATCCAGTCCACCTGGTACTGACCTCAATACCACAATCAGTGTCCTAATGATCAGACATTTGTGCCTCATAAAGTGGACGGTAAGTGTATTATTATTATTCCAGTTCACCTAACTCTCAACAATTCTCCTACAAGTAAAGACAATACAAATAGTCCTACTGAGCCTTAATAAATTTAAAGCTATTGTCTATAAGCAAGAGACAAAATTAACTTCAGGCTTTTAGTCTAGCCTACTTAATTTTTTTATGGCTACCCAAAATACATTTTACACCACTAAATATAATTTCCATTGCTTAAATTATTAATCTGATTTGAAGACTTACAGTTTATACCAAACAGGGAGAAACTATAATTTGTGGCAAGAATTACTGACTTCTCAAATCGTTTAGACATCCTTGATATGAAAAGTAGCAGTGCATCTAGTCTGAGACTGTTGATTGCCAGGTGACGTTATTTACAGTAAAACAAAGAGGAAAAAGTACCTTGACATAGTTTCTATCTTTCAGAGCTTGGAGGATACAAGGCACTCCACTGGTTAGGATGAAGTCAGCAGCAATCTCAAGGTCCTGCAGAAAAGAAGCATGTAGTTCTCTGGGTTAAAAAAAAAGTATATATATAAAAAAATCAGAACAAAAAACAAGCAAATAAAATGTTGCATTGTAAAGAAAGGCACTGCACTGGAGAGAGAGAGAGAGAGAGAGAGAATGTGTGTGTGTGTGTGTGTGTGTGTGTGAGTGAGAGAGAGAAACTGATGTAGGGATCAATGACAATTTTAAAGCAAAGAATTACTTTGAAAATCTTTAGAAACGAGAAAGCTCAAAAAGTTGCTAGAAGTTGCCAGATGACTTCTTAGACATCAAATCATAAAACCAGCAGCTGTAATTTGAGTTTCAGAGCTGTATTGAATGCAGGCCAGTGAAATCTGGCCTTCAGGTCTGTCCAGGTTTCCAGCTAGTGACGTGAGCAGGTGAGCTATCCATTCTGGGTTCTAGGGGAACAAGGAAGTAAAGGGAGGAGAACCGGAATATCAAATGTGTTGGTTTGACCTCTGATGTGGAGCAGACAGGGGAGGGATGTCATAGCTGTGTATTTTGTGATAATGTGTGACATGATTATTTATGTGGAAGCAGGAACAGCTGCACACCCAGTGTTGAACCAATTAAAAAGCTGGCTCAGCTCATTGGCACAATTTGTACCACCCTTATGTTTCCCCCAATCATTTTCTTAAAGCCAGTGATCAGCTTCAAATCTCTTCACAAATTCTTGGGATTAATCTGTTGCAGTTCAGTCTACATTTTTTAGAGGTGCCCTTTTCTCTTGTTCTAAAAGCTCTCTGTCTTTTGATTGGAAAGAAATGTACTTCTTTGATGATTATGATATTTTCTGGACAGACCTGTGGCACAATCATGACACTAATATCCACCTCATACCATTAGTGCCATAATGCCGTTAATGTCCTGTCTGTTCTGAGGTCTCAACAGTGTTGGAGATAAGTGCACAATTACTGCCAACAATTTAACATCTGGGCTATAAGTGTTCCTTAACAGTAATAATAAATTATATTTAAAAAATTACCCCCCCCCCAATTTAAACATTCCATTATTTTCCATTCCATAGGATAAGATTTTTTTGACATATGTATATAAGTATTGTAATTATATTAAGCACGTGTTGTAATTATGATCAAAATATAAAATAAACGATCTATAATATAACTGTAAAATGAATAGGAGGTTGGTTGTGGGAGATAACTATCAAATTAGGTGGAAACAGGTCAATAATAACCCGGTCATTACTGTAATAACAATAAGAAGGAAAAAAACACTATTGATTATAACAGTGATTTTCAGCCTCTCAGTCTCAGCATCAACTGGCTCAGCTAATGAATTCATTATCTTGTGGTCAATAAGAAACATAAAAGATGGTTAATTAATATACTTTGGATTGTCTTACCTTACGTAGCATTTTGGCAAAGCCCAGGGCTTTAGACGCTCGCTCCCTAGCCTCATGGAAAAGCTCCTTGAGAGAGCGACTTGTCTCAATCACAGATCGCCTGTGTAGCCAGTCATACAACATTTGTATGTTATGTAAACAACACACAAACCTCAAGCTCTCAATCTATTCAGTAACAAAAACTTTGTGTACATCTTGATATGTGGCTTGTGTCATTTAGCTCTCTACCTGATCTCATCCAAGGCAGTACTGCCATCAGCACTTTCCCAAAACTCATCACAACTCTTCTGAAGGCCTGTTTCCAAAAAATCCCCAGTTGATCTCAGGAGCATGCCAGCAATGTCACTGGAATCAAGCAAGGGAAACATTTCAATTTCAACTCAATTAAAAGTTTAATAAGAAAATTAAAATAATTTCACAAAAAAAATGTTAATGCTCCAACTATTTGAGAGGTTGAAAATGAGGAAAATATTTAAAGACATTGAAAGGTTTAAAGACTATAATTTACCAAAAGAGCTTCCCAGACTGTGCTTCTCCACCACGGATGTATGGAGTGATGACCTTTGTGAAGTTCCACTCCTCCTCAAGTAGGTTTTTCAGGCTGTGTGAAGCTTGTGGAAGCTGCTGCAACATCTCAATCCAACTGCGCATGTAGCCAAAATAAACCTGCATACATTATTGAGTTTTGCTTTGTTAGGAAGTATTTGGTTAGGCTAATACTAATACCCTCTACTGTTTCTGATACCCATAGTATCAATTTTCTCCTAGACCTCAGTGCAGCATTTGACAGTGTACCCCTACATATTCTTCTTTCTTGTCTGTCTATTGGTACTTCTTCTAGATTGATTTGTATCCTACCTCTCTGACAGACTTCACCCTATATGTATTAAATCCTTTACTACCTGTTACACAAGCAGTCACTGAATGGGATTTCTTGGTCTCCTCTTCATCAGAGATTTTCTCTATTATTATGCAATTGGTACAGAAATTAACACTAGGTCCACCAAAGCATCCATGATTTGTAAACATTTTTATGCTAAATCCAGATACAATCCCAGGAACTGGTTCTGGCATATGGACTCTCAATGTTCTGGGCATGAACTTTTGGGGGTCTCGAAATCTGTTATATATTTGGACACTACCACAGAAGGAGAGGAGACTATTTATGACAGAAAAGAAAATATTCTTTGACTAACATGGCACTGCTTGGAAAATTTTAATAAATTACAACCACAAACTTGCCTCTAACATTTCATGAAGATCTTCCTCAAACTCATCAATGTTGGCCTTGGTCTGCAGACCTTGGGAGTCAGAAATGATGCCACGTAGCATGAACTGGTAGTACTGTTTCATCAGGAGCCCACCTTTCAGTACTTCCTTACACTCACGCACCAACTGCAAAACAGTTACAAACAAATCTTTAGTCATTTTCCACAATCACAAAAAACATGAACTATATAAATTACTTATTTAACTTACTTATTTAATTACTTGAATAACTTAAATTATTATTTAAACTCTGAAAACAAATCATCTCAGAGTAAAGTCTCAAGTTTTTGAGTTAAAGTCTTTATTCATGTCTGCAGTCTCTAGTCATGCACTTGAAACAACTTGAATGAAATTAATAGCTGCAGGTGGTTTATTGCACATAAACCATAAGTAAATCATTGCTGAACCATTTGGAACCACTTAAATATTGAGTATTGAAACAATATATTTTAATCAAATGTTCATATTCAGCAACATTTGTTGGGCACTGATGTTAGGCAAAGAAGCTTGGTGTGAAGTTGGCATTCCAATTTATACCAATGGTATTCAGTATGAAAGGTAAGACAATCAAAAGTATAAATTTACGGCTGTTAAGGCAGGCCACTTGAGTGCCTCCACTTCCTATGTAAATGCTGCCCGATGGGAAATAAATATAATATACAGAATATACCCTAATACTTTATAAATATGTATTTGGATTCTTTGTAATAATTTTAAAACAAATGACTGCCAGTCATTCCAAATAATTAGTATTTAAAGGCTGGCAGGGAATTGCTAAAATCTTCTTGTTTCAGAAGAAAAAGTAACATATGGACTTCCATATTATTTTAACACTTCACTTGAAAGACATGTTTGTGTATTAGATATGATTTAATAATGATGTAATACTGACACCTGATATTAATATACAAAACACTACACAATACTGATATGATATCTGATCATAAAAATAAAACTAATGTCCACTGCTGAGGACAGACAGCTAAATGTTTCAGGAGAGTCAAATGGCAAACATCAACAAAGGTTGTGCAATTAGACACACTGGAAACTAAGTAACCTCCTCTCTTCAATTATGACAAGACAGAAGAATTTCTAACAAGATCACAATTAGTTAAATGAAAGCTTTTTGCTTATGTAGCAATTCTGTATTACCTTTTAGTTACACCATCAATTTACAAAGAATGGTGCAAAAAAAACAAAAATAGTAAGTGACCAAAAATTCTGTGGGTGGAAATGCTTTGTTGAAGAGAGGTCAGAGAAAAATTAAAATGTAAAACTTAGAGTTAAAATTTCTCTACATGCTATAAAGAATACAAGATAGGCTAGATAGGTGCTCCGAAAACAATGTGGGTTTTACAGATAATTGGAGAAATACTGAGGAAAAGGCTGGCCTGTTTGGGCAGGATGGTGTACATCCCACTCGAGAAGGTGCTGTTCTCATTTCTGCAGTATAACACATAGTCTCAGAGCAGGCCTAGTTAATCGGTGACAATCCGGAGCCAAGGACAGGGAGCAGACATCAACTGCCTGCTAGCTGCAATGAGCCATAACCCAGAGTTCACAATATTGAAACTGTGTCTATTCTGCAGGCTAAACAATAATGTAAAAAATCTCAAAAAAACAATTGTTTTAGCAACCTTAGCATAAACTAAATTATAGTGCTAAAAGTAAACTATAGTGAATGCAAACAATCATCTGAAGCTAGGGCTGATAAATATTAGATCGCTTTCATCTGAAGCACTGGTTAATGAAACTATTACTGATCAGGAGTTTAATGTACTATGTTTAACATAAAAGTGGATTAAACCAAATGAATATGTAGCATTAAATGAAGCTTGTCCATTTGGATATATAACCTACATACAGTGAGGGAAAAAATTATTTGATCCCCTGCTAATTTTTTACGTTTGCCCACTGACAAAGAAATGATCAGTCTGTAATTTTAATGGTAGGTGTATCTGAACAGTGAGAGGCAGAATAACAAAAAAATCCAGAAAAACGCATTTCAGAAAAGTTCTACATTGATTTGCATTTTAATGAGTGAAATAAGTATTTGATCCCCTATCAATCAAAGATTTCTGGCTCCCAGGTGTCTTTTATACAGGTAAGGAGCTGAGATTACAGTAGGAGCACTCTCGGGGAGTGCTCTTAATCTCAGCTCATTACCTGTATGAAAGACACCTGTCCACAGAAGGAAGCAATCAATCAGATTCCAAACTCTCCATCATGGCCAAGACCAAAGAGCTGTCCATGGATGTCAGGGACAAGATTGTAGACCTACACAAGGCTGGAATGAGCTACAAGACCATCGCCAAGCAGCTTGGTGAGAAGGTGACAACAGTTGGTGCGATTATTCCCAAATGGAAGAAACACAAAAGGACTGTCAATCTTCCTCGGTCTGGGGCTCCATGCAAGATCTCACCTCATGGAGTTTCAATCATCATGAGAACGGCGAGGAATCAGCCCAGAATTACACTGGAGGATTTTGTCAATGATCTCAAGGCAGCTGGGACCACAGTCACCAAGAAAACAACTGGTAACACACTACGCCGTGAAAGACTGAAATCCAGTAGCGCCCGCAAGGTCCTCCTGCTAAAGAAAGCACATGTACAGGCTCATCTGAAGTTTGCCAGTGAACATCTGAATGATTCAGAGGAGAACTGGGTGAAAGTGTTGTGGTCAAATGAGACCAAAATCCAGCTCTTTGGCATCAACTCAACTCGCCGTGTTTGGAGGAGGAGGAATGTTGCCTATGACCCCAAGTACACCATCCCCAGGTGACAGGACAACTGCACCACATCAAAGGGACGATGGACGGGGCCATGTACCATTAAATCTTGGATGAGAACCCCCTTCCCTCAGCCAGGGCATTGAAAATGGGTCGTGGATGGATATTCCAGCCTGACAATGACCCAAAACACACGGCCAAGGCAACAAAGGAGTGGTTCAAAAAGAAGCACATTAAGGTCCTGTAGTGGCCTAGCCAGTCTCCAGACCTTAATCCCATAGAAAATCTGTGGAGGGAGCTGAAGGGTCAGCCATAAAACCTTAATGACTTGGAAAGGATCCTCAAAGAGGAGTGGGCCCAAATTCCTTGAGATGTGAGATGTGTGCAAACCTGGTGGCCAACTACAAGAAATGTCTGACGTCTGTGATTGCCAACAAGGGTTTGCCACCAAGTACTAAGTCATGTTTTGCAAAGGGGTCAAATACTTATTTCACTCAATAAAATGCAAATCAATGTATAACTTTTTTGAAATGTGTTTTTCTGGATTTTTTTGTGGTTATTCTGTCTCTCACTGTTCAGATAAACCGACCATTAAAATTACACACCGATCATTTCTTTGTGAGTGGGCAAATGTACAAAATCAGCAGGGGATCAAATAATTTTTTCCCTCACTGTATATCAGCCCCGCATAACAAGCTGGGCAAGGAGGTAGGTCAGGTATCAGGTTGTTTATGTTGGTAAACTAGGAATTACACTAAAACCTATATATATAAATTCAACACGTTTGAAGTTATTTATACCATCTTCACATAGGTAGCCACAAAAAATAAGTTCCACACTGATGACACACAGTTATGTAAATGTAACTGAAACCCTTTATGCCCTTGAGTTTTAGAATTAAATTTACACTACTTTGAAAAACAACATACTGTACTACCTTAAACAAGGTGTGAAATAACTTTCAAAATTAATTTTCAAAAATATATTTATGCAACACTGAAATGTTTTGCTTGCAGCAAACTTATAGATCATAATACAATGTGTCATATTGTAATATCTGACACCTCACTGGAGATATGCCATGTGCAAGCCTGCTTCATGACCTCCACCATCATTCCCATCCCTCACAAAAAAAACAGGATCACAAGACTTAATGACTGCAGACCTGTTGCTCTGTGGTAATTAAGTTGTAAGAGCACCTTCTGCTGTCCGTCCTCTCCTGGACCCTGCGTAATTTGCCTATAAAGCCAACAGGTCTGTAGATGACTTAACATGGCCCTCTACTTCATCCTCCAGCACCTGGACTCACCAGGAACCTATGCAAGATCCTGTTTTTGGATTTCTCTGCTTACAATACAATCATACAAGTTCTTCCAGCCGTGTGTGCCTGATTTCACCGGTAGGTTGATCACAGCCTTCCTGACTGACAGGAGGCAGCATGTGAGAACTCATCTCTGACTCCCAGACCATCAGTACTGGTTTCCTCCAATGATGTGTTGTTTATCTTCTCCTATTCTCCCTGTACACCAACAGCTGTACCTCCAGTCCCTGGCCTGTCAAACTATTGAAGTTTCTGGTGACACCACCCTCACTGGGCTCATTGCGGAAGGGGATGAATCTGCCTATAGGGGGAGATTGACCATCTGGTGAACTGGTGCAGAAAGAGCTCAGTGTTGTGAAAACAGTGGAGATGGTGGTAGACTTTAGGGAGAAACCAGCCTCACCATCCTGTGAGACTCCACAGTCGATACTGTGGATTCCTTCCACTCCTTTATCACCCAGAACCTCAAGCGGGTGCTGAATATAAACTCTCTTATTAAAAAAAGCATACCAGCAGTTGTACTTCCTGTGGCAACCTGCCAAAAATAATGATAGTGCACTTCTCCTTCTCCATTAACAAAACTATACTCACCTCCATTATTACATGATATACTGCTGCCACTGCCAATGACAAAATAGTACTGCAGAGTATCATTCACTGTGCTGAGAAGGTAATTGGCTGCTATCTGACATTTTCAGGACCTGTACACTTCCAAGACCCTGAAGAGGGCAATTAGGATTGTGGCTGACCCCTCTCACCATGAACACAATGTTTTTGAGGCAGTCTCCTCCAGCAGGCTGTAGTCCATCAAGACTAAAACCTTTCATCACAAAAACATCCTTTTTTCTTTCCATCCACATCACGATATCCAAGACCCACCATGGTCTCTTAAGCACCTCTTTGGTGATTCTGACTCTGAATCTGATAAACATCTTAATTTATTATCCATATATTTATATGGGTATTTTTTGGTTTGGATTACAGAAGAATATTTTTGTTAGAATTAAACATTACGACTGGCAGGACATCAAGTACAGAGTTGGGGCACCCAAAACAAAATGCAATGCATTTGCACACATATGTAAGCACCTGTTTGATGCTGAGCAGTGAGGGCTTTCCAGCAGGTCTTTGTTCCAGGCGCAGTTTGAGGCACTCGTGAATGACGTTTAGCAGTACACGGCAGAGCACCAAGAAGGCGGGACGAAAAGAGGGCAGGTTCATATTTTGTAGCTCCACACATGATACTCGACCTGAAGCTGATTCCTCTTCCAAATATCCAGCCAGGTGACGAGAGAGTTCAGGCAGGTAGTCACTGTACAGCAAGGAACAGTCTGGAACCTCTGACAACTGAAAAATACAAATAGAAACAAACTGAATATAATGTGTACACAATTATTATCACTAATTAAAAATCCATATACTGGTAATACAGAGCAGTCAACTGGTGAGTTATGACATGCTTTATGATTGGGTCATGAACTGTTGTAAATGAAAAGAATTGTTGCAAAATAAAAGATAAAGCATGAAATAGTAACCCACAAAAACATGGCAATAAAGCACATCCAATATAAAGTAAATGTTTGTCTTAACCTTCCACTAGTCTTTAAAGACAATATAATTTCAGTCGTGTCAACTAAACATCGCTGTAATTTATCTGTAAAGGTAACATAGATAAATGGAGTGAAACTCCTTCTAATCCTGACAAACAATGGAAAAAGCTATGAAAGGTACACAAGTTTTTCCCCACAAATCCTCCTACCACTAAAACAGTTCTGAATCACTGGTGGCATGCACTCCACAAGACCTCTGATGGCGTGCTGTTGTATCTGGAAAAAAATTGTTAGCAGTGTAGGTTGCAAGGTATCCATTGTTTTCCCAGCAGATCCTACAGATGCTATTGGATAGTGGATTGAGACTTGGGGAATTTAGAGGCCAAGTCAACACCTTAAACATTAAATTCCTCAAAACATTCCTAAACAATTCTTGCAGTGTGTCAGGGCTCATTATACTGCTGAAAGAGGCCACTGCCATGATGAGTGTTGTTTTGAAACAGTGGTTTGGTAGGCAGTATATGTCAAAGCAACATCCAGATGAATGCAAGAATTTAAGATTTCCCAGCTAAACACTGCTTTCTTCTCATAGTTGCATCCTAGTGACAAATGAAAATGTGATTTATCAGACCAAGCACCTTTTTCCATTACTCCATGGTCTAGTTTTGATCCTCATAGAAGCTTTCAGCAATGGACAGGGGTTAGCATGGGCAATCTCACTAAAAATCGAATCTAATCACTTTATATTGTTACAATGATAATTACTGCGAATAATTCTTGAGAATGACCGTCCCTGGATAGCTGGGCAAACCTGTGGAATTTTTACATTTATTTTCTCTAATTCTTAATTACGGTTTCATTTAGTTTATGCTGACTCTTAGTATTTGTAAGTATATTCTATAGGAGGGTGTTCTGACCAGATCTATAGCACTATAGATGTAGCACTAAACATAAACATCATCACTCAGCAGCAAAGTATAAAACGTACAAATATCAAAATGTTTTTCACAAATCACAAACATTAGGTACATAAACACCGTTCAGAGCTTTACAGGACTGCAATACTATTAGGAAAGTTGCTTTCCAAGCAAATAGAGACATACAGTGTATGTGTGCTGTTGTGAAATTTTACTTTTTCACATATAAGAAATTATTTCAATCAGCATTATTTATACTAAAACCCATAATTTGTTAAAGTGAAAAAAGAAATGCAAAATAACGTATAGAACACTAGTAGCCTTGCTCCAAAACACTGGTTTTTTTTTCCCAAGCTGTTTGCAGCCATTTGTGTAGTGTCCTATCTGGTGTCTGATGTATCCAAAAGTGGATATAAAAAAGTCTACACAATATAAATCTAACCCAATACAAATTAGGTCATATCCTTTTTCCACCTTTAATGGGATATACTTCCAAAAATATTCAAGAGAAAACCATATAGAGACATTTTAAAATAGAAATAGAACACATTTTGATTTTGAATAATGTTGTATATAATCACATGATTTTGAATAATTAAGTAAGCTTGGATGTTTTTTTCCCATGGTAAAAAGATTCTGTCCACAGTATTCCATGGCACATCTAATGTTTTAGAAATTGTATCCCTCTTCTAATCAATATTCTTTCACAATGAAAGATCGTGCATGCTGTATGAGCTTTTTGTTGACCATGGCTTTAGCAGTCAGAGGAAATCAAGGTAATGTCAAGAAAATCCTACTGAAAGAGATCTGTATTCAGGGTTAATCAGAATCTCTTCATTAAAGAATGTTCTATGATGATTTCTTTTAAATGCGAATTTGAATGTAGCTGGTACATTTTGAGAACATGCCCTTGTCTAAAAGGATGTGCAAATGTGTGCAAGTTAGGAAGCTTTATTTTTTTCTTTGCTTCCCTTTTCCACTAGATTTTTTTGGTTAGGACATGATGTATCCCGGTTTTATATTCTAAAATCCCCAAACAATGTAATTTTAACAAGGTTGCGTAGACCTTTTAAATCCACTGTAAAGTCAAGGTTTGGTGTCTGAGATCAACCAATGGGAATAAGGGGATGGCTTGAAGTTTTACTGATAGCACCCTAATTACAATAAGAAGCAGAAAATACAATATGATGCAAACCAATATATTAAAATAATATATAAATAATTTAGTAAAATAATCCTAAAAGAAAATATATATATACACGTGGGATTTTTGACTTTCATTTTAATATATAGTACAGTGCAAAGGTTTTAGGCAGTTGTGAATAAGTTCTGTAAAGTAAGAATGCATTCAAAAATATATATTTTAATTGTTTATATTTCCAAAATGCAAAGTGAGCAAACAGAAGAAAAATCTAAATCAAATCAATATTTGGTGTGACTAACCTTTGGCTTTAAACCAGATCAATTTCAGGTGCTAATGATAATCAATTTCATATGTAGATTAAAACACAGACATTAACTGAGACAAGTCATTAAATGAGCTAATGCCGAGTTCACACTGCACGATTTTCAAAGTGGTCGGATCACCGTTGTTTTCACAGTGCACGACTATCTGGGGGAGCATTCAGTCGCTGCTGTGTTCACACTGCACGATGGATCGGCAACAGGGGGTTACACACTGTCGGCGATTCTTCCTATTGTGAAGTCATGCAATGTCTGCAAACTGAACCAAACGCACACAAGGAGTGATAAGGAAATAAAATAACGCAAGATCCCGTCGATCCAAATGGTCTGTGTGCTGATTGCAGCGAAAGAATGAAAAAGAAAAAAAGATTATGAAGGAGGAAGTGGTTGGGGAGACACAGGGAACAAGGATTATACGTTCTGCAAATGAATAATTTAGAATTATTACATTGCAATAATTGTAAAGCTTATTTATTCTGATATAACTATATTTAAACCTATAAACTCTATTAAACTATAATATTGTGCTCCAACCGAAGCCGTGCTTGCTGATATTGTGGTCTATAACTCCTCCCTGAACTTCCCTCAACAACATCTTGCTCACTCATTGGCTGGAGGTCATCCCCCCAAGGTATATTTCAGTCAGAACTCCTTTCAAACTGCAGGACTTTTGAGAAGCATTGGCGACTCTCTTAGATCACGTCTTTGGTAATTCACACTGCATGATTTTCACTTGCGTGCACAAGCTCCAGATTTGCCTTCGATTTTGGGCATTTGTCGGTGATTTGGCAAAACCTGTCGCTGACTGAAAATCAGGGCTAAAATCCTGCAGCGTGAACTCAGCATAAGGTGAGGTTGTGAAAGATGTTTTATGTCACAAGTCATACACCATGGCAAGACTGAGTACACCAATATAACAAAAGGTAGTTACACTGCATCAGCAAGGTTTCTCTCTGGATTTCAAGATTTCAAAGCAGGCTGAGGTTTCAAGACATGCTGTTCAAGCTATTTTGATCATAGGTGCAGTGGTTGGCCAAGACAACTTAATGCAGCAGATTAAAGACACATCATGCTTACTTCCTTCCCACATCGAAAGATGTCCAGCAGTGCCATCAGCAAAGAACTGTCAGAAACCAGTGGGACCAGGTATACCTATATGCTGTTCAGAGAAGTCTGACCAGAAGTGGTTTTCATGGAAGAATTGTGTCCAAAAGGCCATACCTCCGATGTGAAAAAAGGCTAAGACTCAACTATGCACAAAAACATAAAAACTGTAGTGCAGAAAAATGGCAGGAGGTGCTCTGGACTTGAGTCAAAATTTAAATATTTGGCTGTACAGGAGGCAGATTGTTTGCTGGAGAGCTGTACAATACTGAGTGTCTGCAGGCAACAATGAAGCATAGTGGAGGTTCCTTGCAAGTTTGGGGCTGCATTTCTGCCTGAGATTACATGAGACAGAAGGATTCAAGGCACTCTACATCCACAGAAGGTCTATGGTTAGCTCCACAAGATGTTTGGAACATATTTTTTTAAATTTGATTTGATTTTCTGTTCATTTACTTTCATTTTGTTAGTTAATAAAAATAAACTATCATTTCTATTTTTGAAAGCATTCTTACTTTACAGCAGTTTTTCACACCTGCCTAAAACTTTTATTAATGGTACAGTATTTATTAGGTTCTCAATATGTACGCAGCAGACTCCAATAGAGTTTTTTTAGATGGATGACTAAGATAACTAATCCTAGTTTTTGTCCATCTCTAATGTAATAGAATTTTTTTATTCCATCGTACCTGAGAAAATGTATATAAATATATAAACCATATTAGAAAATTCAGATCTTTTGAAAATACTGTATTTTTGCCAGATGCAGTTAGCCAACTCCTCTGCTAAGTAGTAGAAGTACCCCGCACTGCAGGCTGCAAGTCCATGAAGCAGAGTTGGAACTGATCCAGCTCCTTCTAGCTGTACAGCCAAAAGTCAAGGGGTTAGTATCTGTTTCAGGCTGGAAAAGTGTGTTTGTACAGTGTTGTGTGGGTTAGGGTTATAGAATCAAAAGTTATGTTGCAGTAAATCATTATCCATCATTCTGATAGACAAGGCTGTAAAAACGGTTAAATTTTATTTTCATCAGGCTTATTGTTCCATTTGACAGGTCAAAATCTGAGATTTTTCTTACAATGACTGTAATAATATCTGGTAATGAAAAGAGCATTCTGAGAGCTGTTGCACAAAGCTGGTTTCAGTGGCTACCTAAGGAATTTTGCATGAAATTTGAGCAAACTAGTTTTTTTTGGTCTCAACAAGGTGAATTGTTTTTTAGCGGGTTCATCTCCATGGTAACTTACAATACACAACTAAACTTCTCTGAGAATGAAATAGTGATTTTGAACAAATCATTAAGTGAACAAATCGTACATAGTACATTTTCATGTACTAGTTCATATTTCTTGTTCACTTAAGTCGTAAAACATGTGAATGATTTGACTGCTTTTCATTTACTGCAGTTGGACCTACTGAACGAATACGCCCCTTACTAAACAAGACTTGGTGTTTGATAAAGAGTGGTACTGATTCTGCAAGAACTGGGACAATAGGTTTAGTATGAACCGAAAGAACTACAGCACTTTCAACTAACTGAACGAATGAGATGTTATGCATTCAGTTCATATGCAAGTCTTACTGGCTGAACAAAAGAACAGGGTGGGAGCCATGCAATAAAGAGAATCTAGCTAATTTTATATCGGTGCAGAAGCATAATTGGTTGAAGGTCATTAGTTGGATGTATTGAACAAATCGACCCCTCAGTTGGTGTCTGAATGATTAACTGTGCTTCGTGAATGGACTGCACAATCGATGCTCTGCTGATTGATATCACTAAGACAAGCAGTCAAAACAACATGTGTTGTGGTATTCATAGCTTAATCTGCTACACATAAATGTGTAAAAATGACTAATAGATATTTTGTAATCTTATTTTCAATTAATTGTTTAATTCATTCAAATTTTTAATTGTGGTTCCACTGAAAACTTCACAGAGGTTTTTTTTATTATTATTATTTTCCTCATAATGAGGAAAGGCTCATTTATGACCACTCTCTCAAAACTAGCCTGCAAAAGTCTTGTTGCTTAAAAACTTGCCATTTTTAAACGAATAAAATAATGACTTACTCATAATATCTAAAACACTCATTGGTGCAGTATAAAGTTTGTTGAATGATATAATTTCCAAAAAAGAGTCACTGAATGAATCAGTGAATCAATGTGAACAAACCTTTTGAGTGATTTTAAAAGATTTGGAGTCTTTTAAACCCAACTTTGACCAATCAGCTATGAAGTGATATAAATCTGTTAATGCTTTAGTGTTTTGTTCCAATGACTTCCCCATTTGTATAGAATCCTGAGGACCTTGAGGTGCAAATAATAGGAAGACAGGAACAAATTTTTAAGCACAGATACAATCCCTGGGATTTTCCCAAATGATCTTTCAAAAGATATTGATTTTTTAAGATGGTATAGTTTGTCTATGCTGGCTTCTTGAGTCAAACAAAAATGTGACATGCCAAAGTCACATGCTTACTGTACAACAAACTGTATGTATTGCTTTGCAGTTCTTTGCAAGTGGCACATAGGTTATTTGCCTGCAGTAGGTGATGCTGAGAACATCAGCAAGCATAGAGATTATAAAATGCAAGATCATTAAAGGTGACATTGTAAATTGTTATTTATTTTCACAAATTACAATTTATTTTAAGTAATATTTCATTTGAATTTACACAAAATATGCATGGTGTTATTCATATAATTTATTCTGACTGTGAGCCTGTAAAAAATAAACTTATGCATTTACACGATTAGAAGTATGCTGCCAGCAATGGTACTGAGCTTTAGCAGCTGCAATGCTGTTTTTTTGCAGTACTGTACATTTAAATTCCTCATATTTATGCGTAATCATTTCTTGCTCCTCAACTAGAAAGTATGAACATCTGCTTTTTTCCATGTTGAACACTGCTGGCTATTTGCTGTTGCAAAAGGCTGACTTTTATGTTTACGCACACGATGAGTAGTCAACGATTTGGAGTAAAACCTGGGCTGTTTGAGAAAACTGATAACCAGCGTCATGAAACCTATTAATCCAAATTGGACTTAGTTGTTTTTGTCATCTCAAAACGTACTCTGCAAAGTTCTTTCAATGTGCAACAGCCCTCTGGTTTCTGCAGTTTAATACTGTTTGGATGCTAAAACACATGCACTCTTGCTAGCTAGTTAGCTGATTTAAGTCTGTTAGTTTAATTTTGTTAGCTGCTAATAAGCAGAGCACCGATAAACTAATTAGATAGCTTTGGCAATGATCAGGGCATGTTCTGCTGGAAAATTGCAGCCAGAACAGTTTTAAAGCTATGTCTATGCATAAAATGAATGAAATGGACAGTCTGAATGCTGTATTTTGTATTTGTCAAAATGACAGATGGTGTTCGAAATTTAATGCTTTTAAAATTCAGCAAGAGACAGGATATATTTGATTAATACAACCCCATTCCACCCACTGACTCATTTCCAAAAGTTGCTATCCTAAATAAAAAGGTTGTTTATATAGTACTAGGAGAAAAAGTACATATTTTTACCCAATCATCCAACCCCCATCTGAAACCCGATACCCCACACCAAATTCTTACAAAATCACCTCAAACCACAATTAAATTTTTAAAAAATTGCTTTTTAAACAATAAAAAAAATTCTATAAAACATGCCATCCCAAACCTCTGGTCATAGACGATTAGATACCCAAACCTTTTAAGGACTTATTGGACAACAAAAAGTGACTTGCTTGAAACCCTTAAAACTGAATCCTTACCTCTTGAGCAGGCATGTCACTCAGCAGTGCAGTCCGGGACCTCTGTAATGAGCGGTCCATCAGTTTATGCAGTCGTAGGATAAGCTTGCGCAAACCCATCTGTTTCAGTGCCTTGTCTACAAAAGGTCTATAGATGCCCGTTGAGCAGCACTGGATTTCACTGCTACATACTGGGAATAACTCCTCTGATAATTGATGGGAAAACTTAGATGAAATGCAAGTCATGGGATCTCTTTTGACCCCCAACTCATCCCCTTCACACTCCTCTGTGTTGTCTGTAAAGTTGGTTTTGTCGTCATTCTCTTCTCTGTGCTCTTCTTCGCCATCATTCTCATGCGAACAGCGGGGTGAGGGAATCTCAAAGACAGGCCAGCCAATATTAGAGAGGTCTCCAAGTCCCAGCACAGTACCCATCACACGCAGCTTTTGGTTCAGGTCCTGAGTAATATTGAGCCATAGACAAAGTGCCTGCACTCTGCCCTGAAAGTCCCTTGCTGCATACTTTTCATAGTCCTTCTGCAGAGTCTGCAGGGATGGGTAGAGAGCTTCTACAGACTCCAGCAACCCCATTACACCCTTCACCTGCTCAAAGGCCTGACGCTGCCTCTGCAAGTGTGCCTTGCATGTTGAACTTGGACCAAGCAAGGCTGTCTTATCAACCTCCAGCCAAGAGCCAAGACAGGTCCCATAGTTAGCCCCTTCAGAGCAGCAATGTTTGTGTACTCCAGACACTAGTTGAGCCTCAGGTGTGGTCAGACTGCTATAGTCTACCTTAAAATGTAGCACCTTGTTGATAATGTCAGGGATAGCCTGCCGGGCTGTGTATAGGAACAAATCCTGGTCAGTTATGCTGCGACGTGCATGCCAGGCTTGCAACTCCAACCAGATCACTTCATTGTTTTGACCCATAAAGGCAGTGTTCTCCAGGCCACGCTGTTCCTTTTCTTTCTTTTTAGATGACATGGATGTCAGTTTGAGAAGTAGGCGCAGAGTCTCAAAAAACTTTAGCCGGTCAGCAGGACAGTCAGTCCGTGACGTCTGGCGGTGAGTACGAGGTAGAGAGTGAGACATAGTGACAGGGCCCAAGCTCAGATATGGCTTCCTGGGGTCCATGTTGACTGTGGTGTAGGGACCAGACTGGGAGAGAGGACCCAACATGAAAGAGCCCTCAAAAGTCTTCTTTTTGTCCCTCTCGTTGGAACGAAGATTGGAGCGGTGCTTCTTGCCTTGCTTGTAATTGAACTCTTCAGTATATTCATATGGTTTGGCACTCTCCTGTTCTCTCTGGGAGGATGGACTGGAGAGATTTTTTTCTAAAGATGAAAAAGCAGCAACAATGACAAGTCAGACATCAGATTTCTAAAAATATGAAAGCATGCTTTGAGAACACATACATTAATGACGCATTTTGCTGGCTTGTTCAAAACAGTTAGATAAATGCAATATAGAAATGTAAATTATTATTTAAAAACATATTTGTGTACAAGTCTCAGGTACTTTGTTGAGAGGTTCTTACAGTAAATGTTTTGTATAATTACTGTACTATATTATAATAATAACTATAACACATTTTTTGCCACATAAAGCTTCAATCTAGTTGAGCTATTAAAGGGGCGTCCAATCTTATCTACAATGGGCTGGGATGGGTGCAGGTTTTCATTCCAACCAAGCAGAAGCCATGCCTGAGCCTACTGAAAGCCAAGATCAGTTGATGAAACACATGGAATCATGTGTGGCTCCTGCTTGATTGGAATTAAAACCTGCACCCACACCGGCCCTTTCTGAATAAGATTGAACACCCCTGAGCTATTAATTATTTAAACAGTCAATCTACCAGGACACATTCAATTACAATAATCAATTACATTTTATTATTTAACAGTGGACATTCAAATCAGATTTATTTAAATATATAAACACAGGATATAAATTTAACATTTACATATGTATCCCTAATGAGCAAGTCAGAGACAATGATAGCAGGGAAAAACTCCCTGAGACAATATTAGACAGAAATGTAAATAGGAACCAGACATAAAAGAGAACCCATTCTCATTCTGGGTGACACAATGGTGGCTTTAAACAGATGCCCAGATCTAGTTGTAGAGGTCAGGCAATGTAATTCTAATGCATCATCTCATTCATCTTTTGAGCTCTATATGAATTTGCCTTGCTGTTCCAATACTTTTGAAGGAAACTGAAGAGATGAGGCTGAGACCACACGGGTACTTAATGCTAAGTAGTATTATCTTGTTCTATATACGGAAGTGAATAAGTAGCCAGGGTAACATAGTGTAGCTTGTTGAGACCCTGCACAAGGAGCCAGTAAAGAATAGTTAACAGTAGTTAAGCTGGTTTGGTTATTTATTAAGGGGGGTGGGGGGTGGGGGGAGAGACATGAGAGATCTGCATCTCTGCTGAAGCTTAGGAATTCTTAATGTGAAAGAATGCTGTCCTGGTATTATTTTTACTGAGTGAGTGCTTGATGAGATTGTGGAGTACAATGTGACACCGAGGCAATGAACAAGGAGCTGAGTTGGATGTAATAAAATCTGGTATAGATAACATAGTATTTCATTTTCATTAGTGTGAATAGTGATGCAGTCAGTGCAACATCAAATTTGTTCCTAGTAAGCCTCCGAAAGTTAGAATTCATCAGAGTCTTTAGGTTCCTCAGACAGGCCCCTAGCACAGACACAGGTAGTGTGCGAGGGGATAGTATGCATGTAAATCTCATTATAATAAGCATATTAAAGATACTGCAGGTCATGCTGTCTGTTGATATTGCCAACAAGGATGTGATTTGATGAATAACAGCAGGCCAAGGCATGAGGGCACCATGGCAAAAGCAAGATAATTCAGACCTGAACCTATCTTTGTAGTATAGTTGTGTCACATAGCGAACATGAATAAAATTACATTACATAGAGCAAAAAAACACATTAACACAATTCAGTCTCACAAGTCTTCTTTCACTGCAGCAAAAAAAACAAAACAAACAAAAAAAACACACAGCCCACCCTGGGGATCTGGAATGAAGGCAAACTGAAAACCCAGAAAAAAGAAAACCCAAAAGCAAAAATATTTCTTGAAAAAGCTTACCAACTATCTTAAAGAATCAAAAGGATTTTCTTGAAAAGTCCACCTTGAAAATGTATTTGTAAGGATGTCTACGACCAAGTTAGCCATTGTGAGTTAAAATATATTTTATTTAGTTTCTGCGGGTCACTGCCTCTGACTACTCCAATTATCCAATCAAAAGACGTGAAATTGTTGACGTAATCGTATACCTGCTAGATGGCCCCAGTGACACCAACTCGAAATCTGATTGGTTAATGGAAGAGTTTCATTGCCACTCATTTTAAGCTATGGGCGCCTGCACTATGGATTCTGTAGGCCTTAAGGCAGATTTCTTTCACCCTGGCAACACATGATGTCAGCCACTGGCTGAAATATGATTGGATAAATACTCTTATCATAAATATACACTACTGGAAGCAGCGCAACCAAGAGAAAAGCTATGAAATGTAGAGAATAGACTATTGGGAATAATTTAATACACATTCATGGAAAAATATATTAAATATATTAACATGCAAGTCAGTGATTCAGATCACTGCTGTTTAGGCCAGCAGAGAAGGCCTTGCTGGCCCTGACAGTCCGCCACTGAACAAACCTAACATTTTCTGTACCACATTAGAAAAGATAAAATCACCTCACACATAGCTGCCATTATGCCAACAATGTTTGGCAGAAACCTAAATACTTAATGTAAGCTACATCTCTCTAGTAGTCATATTGTTTATTGGTGGATACTTTCAAACAGCTGACTGGAATGTTCATGGTATCAACTGAGAACATCAATATTTTAACGGACTGTGTAACAGATTACATAAACTGCTGTGTATACACTGCTGTGCCATCCAAGTCTGTGGCTTGGTTTTCAAATAACAAATCTTCGGTCACTGAAGGCACTGCTGTACAAAAAAGACGACGCCATTAAAAGCTGGTAATAGGGATAGCATCTGGAGTATAAAGGAGAGGGTAAGGAGAACTACATTCATCATACTCCCTCTCATTCTCCATCATTGACAAGGATGATTTCTTTCTTGGCTTTGCCACCCACTCCAACCTCAGTGTGCTGGCTCTGACTGGATCCAAACAGAGAACACGTCAACACCCTGACCAACTCAAGTGGCCTCCAATTTCAACAGCTCCCAAACCTTGAACCCTAATGGACATGCAGGTGGTATTGCTTGACTCTCAGAAGATCTTCACAACAATTAAACCAAGCCATGGGCAGCTGAAAGAAAATGGTGTAAATCAAAAGATCTGACTGACCATATTAATAACCCTCTCCTCCCTATTCCCCTGCATAGCTGTCCTACAACCTGACCTCTAGACCCCATCCCATTACCTTCTTCCGGCCATCTCTCCCTCACTAATACCTGAACTCACATACTTGACCTCTCTTACTTTTGACACTGATTCTTCAGATCCTCATGTTAACTCTCTTTGGCCTAGGCATCACCCGAATAGCTCTGCTCTGGGTGGACTCCAACATAGAAGGATCTGTGCAAGAGATACACTATATTGCCAAAAGTATTCACTCACCTGCCTTGACTCGCATATGAACTTAAGTGACATCCCATTCCTAATCCATAGGGTTCAATATGACGTCGGTCCACCCTTTGCAGCTATAACAGCTTCGACTCTTCTGGGAAGGCCGTCCACAAGGTTTAGGAGTGTGTTTATGGGAATTTTTGACCATTCTTCCAGAAGCACATTTGTGAGGTCACACACTGATGTTGGACGAGAAGGCCTGGCTCTCAGTCTCCGCTCTAATTCATCCCAAAGGTGTTCTATCGGGTTGAAGTCAGGACTCTGTGCAGGCTAGTCAAGTTCATCCACACCAGACTCTGATTTGTGCACTGGTGCACAGTCATGTTGGAAGAGGAAGGGGCCAGCTCCAAACTGTTCCCACAAAGTTGGGAGCATGGAATTGTCTAAAATGTCTTGGTATGCTGAAGCATTCAGAGTTCCTTTCACTGGAACTAAGGGGCCAAGCCCAGCTCCTGAAAAACAACCCCACACCATAATCCCCCCTCCACCAAACTTTACACTTGGCACAATGCAGTCAGACAAGTACCGTTCTCCTGGCAACCGCCAAACCCAGACTCGTCCATCAGATTGCCAGATGGAGAAGCGCGATTCGTCACTCCAGAGAACGTGTCTCCACTGCTCTAGAGTCCAGTGGCGGCGTGCTTTACACCACTGCATCCGACGCTTTGCATCGCACTTGGTGATGTATGGCTTGGATGCAGCTGCTCGGCCATGGAAACCCATTCCATGAAGCTCTCTGTTCTTGAGCTAATCTGAAGGCCACATGAAGTTTGGAGGTCTGTAGCGATTGACTCTGCAGAAAGTTGGCGACCTCTTCGCACTATGCGCCTCAGCATCCGCTGACCCCGCTCCGTCAGTTTACGTGGCCCACCACTTCGTGGCTGAGTTGCTGTCGTTCCCAAACACTTCCACGTTCTTATAATACAGCTAACAGTTGACTGTGGAATATTTAGGAGCGAGGAAATTTCACGACTGGATTTGTTGCACAGGTGGCATCCTATCACAGTTCCACGCTGGAATTCACTGAGCTCCTGAGAGCGACCCATTCTTTCACAAATGTTTGTAAAAACAGTCTGCATGCCTAGGTGCTTGATTTTATACACCTGTGGCCATGGAAGTGATTGGAACACCTGATTCTGATTATTTGGATGGGTGAGCGAATACTTTTGGCAATATAGTGTATCTTCTAAGAGAGGGGTGTCTGAATCTCAGCAACTGACAACTTTGATTCCCCATGGGTCACTTCTGGGTCCAATGACATAAGCCAAGAGACTCAATAATACGTCCCAGAGCTGCAGTATAAATGGAAAATGTCATTGTCAGGCTGATTTGTCCTTTCAGCCTGAAGAGCCATCAGATATCAGCCTGCCTGTCTGACATCTCAATCTGCATGATGGTACACCATCTTAAGTGGTGAAAAAAATTGAGCCTCTTTTTATCCCTGCTGGCCCCTCAAATCAACCACAACCTCACTATAAAGCTAGACTCAACCACATTTAAGCTAACCAGGACAGCCAAAAACTTTAGAGTGACTTTTGATGCCCACTTCAACTTTACAGACCACATTTATACAACTGCATGGTGCTGTGGGTTCATTGGGTATAACATCAAGAAAATCAGATCCTATCTAAGTGATCATGCCACACACCTTATTTTCAGCCAGCCCAAAAACACCCACATCACACCCTCTTCATCTCTCTCCACTAGCTGCTTGCACCAAATTTAAGGTCGTGCTGATCACATACAAGACTTGGTCTGAAACAGCACCCCACTACCTCAACACTCTCCATGAGATTTATGTTGAACACTTTCTTCAATTTGCTTCATACCGGGTCATTCACAAATTCATTACCCAGAACACCTCTGCAGTATACTCTCCATTTGTTTCCTCCTCTGCTCCCAAATCAGAGACCTAAAACGGCTGCATGCAGGTAAAACAGCAGGCCTGCATGGTATAAAAACTAAATTACTGAAGGCCTGTGCAGATCAACTGTCTGGAGTCCTGCAGTACATCTAAAATCTGAGCCTGAGATTGCAGTCGGTCTTTAGAATATCATCTGCATTGCTCCAGTACCAAAGATCAAGAAACCCAATGAATTTAATGATGACAGACCTGTAGCATAATCTCACACTTGTTGAAATGAGGATGCCCTAATCTGCTTGCTGCACAGAGCTTGTTTCTAGATTACTTTACTTTTCAAGTCTAGTGTGTTGAATATGTACACTGCCTTAGTGTTCTAGAACACTGATTATCTGACCATAAGGCCCCAGCACATGCAGCTACAAAACTGTGTGTCAGAGAGAGCTATAAGTGCTCTAGAGGGGATTGTACTTTGCCCCATTTCATTTCACTTTGTTCCCCTACTATTTAAGGTAAGATTCAGAGACACGCCATCTTCAAGTTCTCAAATGTGAGGTATTGTGGGGTGTATTAGTGAGTAGAGGGAGAAGAAGAACAGGAGCCTGGTGAATAGTTTTGTGGACTAATGTCAGCACAACCATCTCCAACATCAGGAAAATTAGCTTGTGGTGAATTTCCAGCTGATGAATTCCCCTCAAGCTCCTGTCACCATCCAGGGTCAGATCATCATGGTAGTTAAATCATATCTATGTGGGATGAAAATAGCATGTGGACAGGCGGTACAAGAAAGGGCTGAGGTCCTATAATGTGAAGGGCTGGCTCTTGAAAACATTATTTGTGTCTCTGGTGCTGAATCGCATCTTTTATGCCACTGTGTGCCAGAGAGTAGCATTTCAGCTGACATTAACAGACTGAACAAGATCATTACAATGGCCAGCTCAGTCCTGCGGCTAATGTGGACACAGTGGAGCTGGTGGCGGAGATGAGGATGCTGGCAAAAGTTTCAGTGAACATCCCACTCCATAAAACACTACAGGAATACAAGTACACGGACTGGCAGATTGCTCCTGCCCAAGTGTACGAAAAAAATTAATAGGTCATCTCTCTCAGCAGCCATCAAATTGTACTCAACACTCAGATTTAACTGGGCCCTCTAATCCCTCTTTTTATCCATGCATCATTGAACATCTTTGCATTTATCCCCACTGAACACAGTATAGCAACTGGAAGTACAAACATCATATCAAATGTTGTACAACATTTGACATAAGACTGCGTGCATGTGACATCTAAGAAATCATTGGAGCCAATAGTTTGGATTTGTTGACTTACCACATCATACCTAATTTGCATGAAGTTGAAAAAAAAATCTTCTCAACTCACGTTGCTTGTTATTTGCCTTGGTCATTGAAATTGCATCTCCATGTCATGCACATCCATAAAAAATGAACAGTAACCTGTCACTTTGTTGCTCACTAGTATGAACATGTGCACATAGGATCCACTTTATGTTATACCCCTGACCCTATCTTTAAATGGTCTGTAACACTTATGTGGCAATAAAACATGGGTTAATTCCAGCAGTAAAGTTCAAAAATAATCAGAGTATGTTACCTTTTACAGGTGAGCGTCCTATAGCTCTGTTCTGACTGCCTCTTAGGTGTTTCCCAGACATACGTTTTATCTGACGGGGGGTGCAGGGAGGGGAGGTGCCATATAGACAGTCCTCTTCCTGGCTGAGTTCGTCCCAAAGCTCCTCCACATTAGAGTTATGCTGGGACACATTTTTTGGTGACTCTGTTGGTCTGCCAAGAATAAACAGACACATATGGCTAGAAATGTGATAGAATTACAGCAATGTTATGCTAACATTACCATCCTCAACAACTAAGTAACAAAAAAAAAAAAAATTTAAAAAATACATAATAATACAAGAGATTGTGGTTTAAAATCATGAATTCCCCCCCCCATTTTTTAAAGTCATCCTTCAAGGATCTACAAAGCTGAACAAGTACATTTCTTTTCTTTTTTTGAATTAATTTTTATATTACTTGGATTATACTTTGTCGATACCCGTGTTTAAAATTAGTGCCTCCACATTATAGCCTTTAACTCTTTGTAAAGGTCCGGGTGCTCTTAGACAGCCAAATTTTTAACCATAACACCTTTTGAATACTGGTATTATCTGTTGGCTGCCTTCAGTGATATAGACAAAATATACCCCACAAATCAGTTCTTGAGCTTCCTTCCAGACCATATAAATGACATTTTTGTAATGGGTTTAAATACCATTCCTATATACTGTACAGGAGACTGTGTGTACAATCCCAGACCCTCTGAAGTTAACCTTGTAGCCTGACATAAATGAAACAAATTTAGACTAGCAGTAACTTCCTGGAGAATGTAGTCTTATTGAAATATATAATGAGATTATATATATATATATATATAAAATATAATGATTTTTCCCTTATGCAGAAATCACCCATGATACTCTCACTGACACCCAGTGAGGCATCCGGGTGAAACCCAAAATAACATAAAAAGCCTGTTGTCCAATTAACATTCAGCTTTGCTGCACTAAAACAAACACTATTGGTATGTCTTGACAACCAGGAGAAAAAAGCAGAGCAAAAAATAAAGTGCACAATTTGTCTCATGTCAGTCACATGCCCAGTAATAATAAATCCTAGTGTAAAAGTGAAAGCACCTTTTTTTTCCCCATTTTAGCTACAGTTCTACTGTGGTGCTGTTCATGTGTGCTCCCTACATTATCTCATTTTCAGCATACTATTCGGAGTGTGTCTGTTAGGGAGCATGCAAGCTAGACTAGGGAACAGAGTGGTTTGGTTCATTTCCATGTTATACATGATCTCTCTATACAAACAGATCATGGGTATATTGAAATCTAAAACCATATACAGCCCACCCCACTTGCAATCTTCTTTCATAATAATTCAGCCTTAGAAATAGTTTGTATGGTCTGACATTGACTGAATTGTGGAAGCATGTGTTATACACACATAGGTCTGTGCCTTTCTAAATGATGTCCAATCAACATGCCACAGGCATATCAATCATATGCCAGCTCTAGAAAATCTAAGCCAACAGGATGCAATTGAGCAAAATTTAGATAGCCGTACCCAAGGATCTATATACTTATCTAAATGAAATCTTTCATTTTGCAACAATTTGAAATAACTATATAGCAGTACACTGATGTTGGTATTCATTTTTTTTGCATCACTCCCCTTCTTAAATAAGATTCAGTGTTGTTCGCTTTTGATGAGGGGATGGTAGGTCAAGCCGTTTTAGCTTTAATTGTAAAAGTGTAACGAGTCATGATTTAATTTTTACTAGTAAGTATACAACTTTTACTAGTAAAAAATTATGGCAAGTTTTAGCTTTTAATCTTGGCTTTCTTTTTATCAATGGAAAAAAGACATGATTCCTACCAATATAAATTATATAATAATAAATTCTGATAATTGAAATTTCTACTGGTTTAAATAGTTTGGATTTAATTTTCACTCATTGAAAAAAAAATATAAATGAAGTCCAATCAACTTGTCACAGGTGCATCAATCATTAAGCCAGGTCTAAAAAAATCCAAAGCCAACAGGATGTACCTGAGCACAATTTAGATTGCCTTACACAAGGCTCTGAATACTTATCTAAATAAAATATTTCCGTTTGATATTTAATACATTTGCAAAACATGAGGTTTGTTAAAGCAATACAAACTTGGCACGGTTACCAACTACCTTGCTAAGCCTGCTGAATTCTTTGTTAATAAGCAAACTACAGATATGATAAAAGCAAAGCTCCTCCAAACAATCATCTCTCCTAATTTCCTGTAAACACAAGATCTACTGTTAGCTTGGAAAATGTGTTTGATTCAAAAGTATGTGATAAAAACTAGTGTTTATGAACACCTTTCAGATTCTGACAAACAAATTGAGATGTGCTGTTAAAAATCATAGTGAAATGATAGACGTGTCTGTATCCAGGAGGTGTGGCACACATGATGTCTCACTCAGTGGAGTCGCTCTGCTGTCATTAGGAAATATAGAAAATCTTGCAGTACTCAATTTCATAAAGCTTGCATTACCTGGCATTACACAGGCCAGTATTAAGTGTCACTGCTGGCCAGTATAAAAGCACACCGGATCTGTAAACGAAACCTGTCATTTTCACGAGACCTGTTCTGATATTATACATGCATCACAGTAAGAAAAAACAAACAATCACGCTAAACGTGATTACTTTAACATTAACATTTAATTAAACCCAAGATTTAAAAAAAATCCCCACCGGTACGTAACGCAATCACGAGCTACTTGCACTAAACCGCACAAGTATCAATTAATCTGAAGCAATGATTCAAAGCAGGAATTGCTATAATCTGTGGTCAGTCTGCAGATTAAGAGATTCACGGTGTTTACGTTTCCAGAGGCCATTCCGCGCGTTTGGTTGTGTCCGAGTCACTGGACATCTAGCAAACCCTGCTTTCGGGTCCCTTGTGTTTTTGCAATCCCCGAAAGCGGTCGAATAAGAGGAAATTGGAAACTGCACATTTTCTTTGACTTTTAACGTCATGTAGAAGTTATGCAATACACACCAAAATTCATACAAACACAGTTGTATTTCCATAACATTTAACAGCATTGGCGGAAACCAACAGGCTACTTCAAACTCCACCGAGCTAAGGCCAACGAAAAAAGTGACAAGAACATGCTCTACTACACAAGTTACTGGGTGCTAACTAGCTAGCTTCTACTGACCACACAATGATGATGCATGTTACCTTCCTCATAGGGCAGGCATTTCCAAAGATTTTCGAATTTCCCTCGAAACACAATATTTTTGTGCAAATGTTTAAAAAGCAGCTATTTTTCGCCTAGAAAAAAAGTTTTCAACTTTCACATAAAATTCGATTAGGTGCACTGCGCTCAGAGCACTTTATGGCAGGAAGATTCTTTCAGATAATCGCGCAGGCGCGCCTACATTACTGCCCCATGTTGTGTTAACAGCAGTTAGCCCGGAGCACTATTTAGCACGATTTAGGTCCCGGCTGGGTGAACACAAATCTGCTGGCTTCTCTCCTGCGCTTACCTGCCTTGTCCTGTAGGCTCCATACCGGGCCGATGCCACGATGACTTTTGCTACTTTTGCATGGGTTCAAACATGTCTGACCTAACGAAATAATCGATTTCACGTTTGCTCTTTGCAAGTACAAATCTGTTAAATGTCCCCAGAATGCAGTTTCACTATCCGTCTGCAGAGTTCAGGCTCGGCCGTGCATACCCTGACGCCATGTTTCCACGACTGTGAGGGAGTGCCAATCATTGCTACTACGGCAACTCGTTCAGTACATAGGAAAACCTTAAAGATACGCGACGGTCAGACTAACCCCCAAATACGTGTCGCAGAGAGCTGCTTTCTTCTAAAATAAAGAATTGAGTTGTATTGACCAGGATAAAACAGTTTCTGAAAATGAATGAATGAACGAATGTACTTGTGCAATGACAGTAAAGGTATTCTATTCTAAAAGAACTCTGGTGTTTTTACTAAGGTTTTTATCTGAGACAAAACAAAATGATCACACAGAAAGAGAGCACATTACACAGTGCTTGGATATTGCAACAATTTTGTAATATCTATATAGTGATACACTGTTTTATGTTTGTATACGTGTTGTTTTTGTTTTTTGTTCTTGAACATCATTCCTCTTCTTAAATAGGATAACTTCCTCCCTTTGACGTTCACAGATTCATTGTCTGCTTTTGAGGAGGGGATGCTATCAAGTCGTTTTAGCTTTAGTTGTAGAAGTCATAAATTAATTTTTACTAGTAAGAATATAATTTTCACTAGTTAGAAAATTATTGAAAGTTTTGGCTCGTAATTATATGGCAAGCCGCTTCAGATTTTAATCATGGCTTTCTTTTTAGCAAGAATTTAATTTCCACATGTGATTCCTACCAGTAAAAATTCTATTCTCAATGTAAAAATGTAAATTTTTACATTGAGAATAGAAAAAAGAAAAGAAACTTAAAGACTAAAAATTACATTTTGTTGTAAATTACAACAAAATTCAAATTATGAATAGAAATAACTGCAGGAAAGATATTATTTCCATTTGTAGGACTGAATTCAATTTCATTTAAATTTTTTTCATTTATTTCATTTAAAAGTTTTTCAATTCAGTTTATTTGTACAGCGCCTTTTACAATCCACATTGTCTCAAAGCAGCTTTACAAAAGTAGAGAAACAGAAAAAAATGGAAAAAAATTTTTAAATTATTAAACTATTTTATTCCTAATGCAAGGAAAAACTCCCTGTGATGTTATGAGGAAGAAACCTTGAGAGGTACCAGAGAAACCCATCCTCATTTGGGTGACACTGGACAGTAAATAATGTAACTGTAAATAAATAATGTCCTTTCTACAACAGCAATCAAGAGCCCATGAGGAACTATTAGGTCAGTGTAGTTTCTGAGTTCATTATAGACACTTATTCCTTGCTGTCACATGCTGACTGATGAAATGGCAGATCTGTGACGATGTTATAGTCTGTGACGATGCTATACATATATATATATATATATATATATATATATATATATATATAGTTCAAATGATGCAGCATGCACAAGAATTTTAAGTTGTTTCAAAATGTTCAATTGAAAGTGTTTTCGTCCAGGGTGACATATACATGATTAGGCCATACTGCTTCAGATTCAAAATGTGGTACTTTTTTGGCCATGGAAGACTTAGTTCTAATGCAAATTATGAGGCATGTCAGAATAATTGAAAGAAACCTCCTGCAATGCTGTAATAGAGACCTGTGCAATATTTGCATCGTTAGTTCTCTCACTGCTAATCTACAGCACATTGAGCATTATTTGAGCCTGGAAATTTTTATTGAATTGTTTGTGTCTGATTGCATTAAAATCCATATTGATAGTTTGTTAACTGCTTCATACTCTGCCCATTGTGGTAACATTAGTCTGCAACAATGTTTCAGTAGGTAGCAGGTTTCAAAGTACCAACAACATGAATGTCAAGACCCAAGATTTCTCAGCAGAACATTGCCCAAAGCAGCACACTCCCTCTGGCTTGCCTTTTTCCTGTTGCATCCATGGCCAAACACTTGGCTGTGCATGTGATTCATCAGACCAAACCACCTTCTTCCATTACTGCATGGTTCAGTTCTTTGCTCAAATCTCCATTTTTGACATGAACAGGCATCATTCTGACAATTCAACTGTAAAATAATAAAATTATCACTAAAATATTGTGTTTGGTACCTTAAAGAGTTCATTAGTAAAATTGTGTTTCATACAAATGTAAGTGTCCACAGACACTTATATTTTAAATTTGCATAAAATGTTTATATTTATGAAATTCGTTCCTTTGTCAAAATGACTGGAGTTATGAGTTATGTGCTGCTTCCTAATAGATAGATAGAGAGATATCATTAGATAGATATCATTAGATAGATAGATAGATAGATAGATAGATAGATAGATAGATAGATAGATAGATAGAGTCATGTGAAAAAATTAGGAGACCCCATGAAAGCCTGTTGTTTTTTTTTAACATAGCTAAACATATGGGCATTTGATCTTTATTTTAACAATATTGAAAGATTCAAGTAATGTAACGAAACAAATAAAACCAAAGAAAAGCTTTTTTTTAAAAGATCTGTAAAATGGAATTAAAAAAAGAAATATCCAAATTCTTGTGAGGAAAAAGTAAAGACACCCCCCATTTATTTGTACATAAAATGGATAAAATTACCCACAGGTGTATCAGGTGCAAATTATTAGAAAGTTGTTGCAGAGCATTTTGAAGGAGGCTCGCCTTATTTAAACCTCAGACATTTAGCTTGGTTTGCTCTTAATTGTTGAAGTGAGAGGTATCACCATGGTGAGATCCAAAGAGCTATCTGAGGCCTTCAGAAAGAAGATTGTTGATGCATATGAGTCTGGTATGGGATATAAACAAGTGAAGAACATTTAAAACCACTGCCAACATGGCCAGGTCAGGCCATCCAAGCAAATTCACCCCAAGAGCAGACAGCAAGATGCTCCAAAAAGATGTCTCCAAAAACCCTAAAATATCATCACAGGACCTACAGCAAGCTTTTGCTACAGTTTATGCCAAAGTGCATGAATCTACAATCAGAAAGAAACTACATAATTTTAATTATTATGGGAGGTGTGCAAGAAGGAGACATTTGCTGTCTAAAAAAACATCTAAAGTCTAATATTGAATTATTTGGACACCATAACAGGGCATGTTTGGCGTAAACCAGATACAGCATTTCAGCAAATGAACCTCCTACCAACTGTGAAACATGGAGGTGGAAGTGTTATGGTTTGGGGATGCTTTGCTGCAGCAGGACCTGGCCAGCTCACCATCACAGAATCCATTATGAATTCTAGATTGTATCAGAAGGAACATGTAAGATGGACAAAAAAGGAACTAAACCTTGCAACACAACAGTACCCCAAAACATACCAGTAAATCCACCAAGGACTGGCTGAAAAGTAAAAAAATGGAGAAATCTGAAATGGCCATGTCAAAGCCCAGATCTAAATCCTATTGAGATCCTGTGGGGTGATTTGAAATGGACTTTGCATGCAATAAACCTCCAATCATCACACAGCTGAAAGAATTCTACATTGAGGAATGGGGGAAACTTTCTTTCAGTCAATGTTAGAAACTGTTAAATGGCTACAAGAAAGGGATCATTGAGGTTATTTCAGCCAATG
The DNA here is from genome assembly GCF_019097595.1 of Hemibagrus wyckioides. Taxonomy (NCBI): domain Eukaryota; kingdom Metazoa; phylum Chordata; class Actinopteri; order Siluriformes; family Bagridae; genus Hemibagrus; species Hemibagrus wyckioides. The sequence goes on along the minus strand of NC_080738.1, from coordinate 8,955,747 downwards.
GGGGAAACACTAGCTTTATTTTGTTTAAATAAGTAAAAACAAAGTGATATTTTGTTGTTTACATGCAATTACACCACTTTCATCTACTGGTACAAATTAAAACAAGATCAGAAATTGACATGTTGACATTTCTTAATAAAGAACTGAATATTCAATGAAACAAATTTATAGGTAACATGATTAAACACGTGTATATATATATATATATGATATACAAGGCATGGCCTGTGACTGGAACAATGCCTGGACAGGGCTTGGGAAGTTGCCAAAGAAGCCTTGGACTGAAACAAACATTGGCTGAGGGTCTATGAAGAAGCAGGAGACCATTAAATTGGCTTCTGGAGAGAGCTTAGAGGTGGAGGCCATCCTGCAGGCATCTGGATAGAGCTTAGTGGTGGAGGCCATTTGGTGTGGAACAGGCCTGAAAAAGGGATTGGAACAAGGCTTGGGAGGCTGCTAACACATCAGCATGGAACAGGGCACAAAAAGTCACCACATTGGCCTCAGGGCTTGGAACAGAACCTGGAATAGGGCTTAGAAAGCCGCCACATCAGCCTTGGACTGAAACAAGCCTCAGATCAGGGCCTGTGAAACCTTCACGTCAGCCACGGAGTGGAACAGGGATTGGAGCTCTGTACAGGAGGCTGTCCCATTGGCCTCTCGAGAGAGTTCAGCAGTGGAGGCAGCCTTGTTGGCCTCTGGGGAGAACTCAGTGCTGGAGGACACCCTTTCCACCTCTGGTATAGGAGGTGGAGCTCTGTGGTGGGAGCCACCCTGGTGGCCTTTAGAAAAAGCTCAGCCCTTGAGGCCACCATGCCAGACTGAGGTGGATTAGGCTGTCAGTCTCTGTGTTGCAACACTCTCACCCTCCTGCTGTGTCCAATAGGTGGTGAAGTGTTCCGTCACATGAAGGAACACAGTAGACTGAGGCAAGCTGTGTGGATGCAGATACAGGTGGATTTTTATTGAAGCAATAAAAAAAACCCACAAAGGCAAATCCAAAACAGGCAAAAGGCAAACACAGGTCAGATAGTCACAGACAGGCACACAGACCATACACTTTGCAAAGCAGACAACACACACAAGGATTTAAATAGGTAAATGGGTTTAAATCAATAATGACACTAAAAACAGGTGAACATAATCATAATCAAGCAGGAAATGACAGGACAGGGACAGAGACAGGACATTAATCGAAATCAAAGCACATGGCAACATAAGCAAACAAAGAAAAAAATAGGAACAGAAATAGAACAGAGGTGGAAGCGAAATAGTGCTCTCGCACTATGGGATCAACACAGTGCATGCTAATGTTTGATGTAAACATTAACTGAAGCTCTTGCCTTGTGTATGTATATATATATATATATATATAGTATCTCACAAAAATGAGTACACCCCTCACATTTTTGTAAATATTTTATTATATCTTTTCATGTGACAACACTGAAGAAATGACACTCTGCTCCAATGTAAAGTAGTGAGTGTACAGCCTGTATAACAGTGTAAATTTGCTGTCCCCTCAAAATAACTCAACACAGCCATTAATGTCTAAACTGTTGGCACCAGTATGAGAGAATGTGAGAGCGATAACACCAAATTTAACACACCTGCTCCTCATTCACACCTGAGACCTTGTAACACTAACAAGTCACATGACACTGAGGAGGGTAAATGGCTAATTGGGCCCAATTTGGACATTTCCACTTAGGGGTGTACTCACTTTTGTTGCCAACGGTTTTGACATTACTGGCTGTGTGTTATTTTGAGGGGACACTGTTATACAGGCTGTACACTCACTACTTTACATTGGAGCAGAGTGTCATTTCTTCAGTGTTGTCACATGAAAAGATATAATAAAATATTTACAAAAATGTGAGGGGTGTACTCACTTTTGTGAGATACTGTATATATATATATATATATATATATATATATATATATATATATATATATATATATATATATATATATATATATATACAGGGCAAGAGCTTCAGTTAATGTTTACATCAAACATTAGCATGGGAAAATGTGTGAACTTTGTGACTTTAACTGTGGCAGGAATCAATTTTGAGTATTTCAGAAACTGCTAATTGGTAGAATATCTCTGTAAATATAAATTTTCACAGCCCCTTCAACATAAGGCCTGATGCCTTAGGACATAGTGTCTTATGTAAGCCCAGCTGACCTGTTACAATAGGGCTTGAAAGTATAAACATGAACCTTGAAGTGACAAAAACAGACATCCTCTTCTCTCTCAGGTCAGATATATCATCTGTGATAAGGCAAGAGTTGAAGTGTGCTCTATCTGAAAACTGTGATGCAATAAAAATAGATTGTTGTGCCAGGTGCCCTCTTCTGTGTGGCAGTGTGCTGGGGAGGCAGCATCAAGAAGAAGGATGCCTCATCTCTGGACAAGCTGGTGAGGAAGGCGGGCTCGATTATGGGCTCAGAACTGGACAGCCTGACATCAGTGGCAGAGATTCGGGTGCTAATCAGGCTCCTGTCAACCATGGACTCTCCACTGCATCCACTGCACAGCATAATATCCAGACAGAGGAGCAGCTTCAGTGACAGTTTGCTGTCACTGCCCTACTCCAATGACAGACTGAGGAGGTCGTTCCTTTCCCATACCATGTGACAATTTAATTCCACCTCTGGGTGGTCAGTGCTGACATTACTCTCTGTCCTGATCTGTACTACAAACTGTACACTATGCACCATACACTCTGGTTTGCACAGGACTCTTCAATACACTCAGATTTGTGCAGGACTCCTTGTAAACACATTTTGCACATTATCTAATTATCTTTAGTACCTTTCAATTTTTAGTATTTTTTTAGCATTTTTTTGTGGATACTGCTGGATCCCATTGGGATGAATAAAGTATCTATCTATCTATCTATCTATCTATCTATCTATCTATCTATCTATCTATCTATCTATCTATCTATCTATCTATCTATCTATCTATCTATCTATCTATCTATCGAAGCAAGATAATAGCAACTGTAAAAAAACAATTACAAATTTGAAACAGCTACATAAACAAACCCCATGGACAAACTCCAATGTTGCTATCAGGCATGTTGGCCCCTTTATAAAGAGAAGAAACCATAGTAGTGATTCATAAATCGAGTGTCAGTTATATTGCCCCATCTCACTGTTGAACAGTTGAATATTAACAGCATTCTAGCTAAAAGTGTAAATAAAATATATATATATATATATATGTATATATATATATATATATATATATATATATATATATATATATATATATATATATAATTAAATATAATGAGCTATTAAAAAAACAAAGTGTTTTTATTTCGTCTTCTTTAGATCAACTCTATGATGCAAACAACAAATAAATAATCTAATATGGATGAGTGGTTAGCTCTCCCTCTCTCCCTGATTGGCTGTATGCATGAATGTCCTACTGTGACTACTATGTCTCAGATGCTGCCTATAGATGTTCCAAAATCTACATCTTATAAGCTGAATAAAATCATTTCAAAATTAATATTGCAAGGGAAACAATTTAGAATTTGGTTAAATAGGGCAAAAACAAATAAGAACAGGGCAGTGGTGGCTCAAGTGGAGGCTATCTATTGGTATTTCAAGTAGTAAAGAGTACAGCAGGGGCCACAGCTTTTTCTTACTAAGGCTCACAATTAGTGTTCCAGACAGTCTTACTTTTTAAGTTCAGGCTATAAACACATTTAGCTTAGTCAAGCTATGAATGTTTTGATTAGGTAAAGGAGCAGATCTGGAGGGTTTATGGGCATAGAGTGTTTTAGTGAACTGGGATGTTGGCTTGTTGATTGTAGAGTGGCTGACCTCTTTATTTACCAGAAACCCCTTATGTCTGTGTCACTTTCTGCCTCTCCCTTTTAGTTAAGCTGTCATAGATATGCTGTCATGACACCTTTATTTTTGTCATAGCTAGTCTTGCTAGTCTAGTCTATAGTGCTAGTCACTGACTGCATTTTGCACACAATGTACATTGCCCTCAACCATTAAACCATTCTCTCTCTTTCTCTCTCCCTCTCTCTCTGTCACGCTAGACATTCTACAGAAATAATTATAGATTTAATGTTGACTGTGGCTTAATTAGTAGGGATCAATATCAATTTAAATTTTAAACTTCGTAATTTTTATTATGAATTTTTATTTTTCTGTAAGACTTTTTTTTTTTTTTTTTTTTAGAAAATTTCCATCAATGTCCATTGATGGACCTTAAGTACCCCAGACATCAACCCATCTCTTGTTTATTTATTTATTTTATTTATTAGTTTATCATGATCATTATTATAATTTTTTTACCTTTATTTTTGTTTTCTCCTTTTTTTTACCTTCTTTCTCTCTGGCTTTGCATCATATACTTTAATATTTTACCAGTTGTATAATGTATAATGTACTTCATGTATAACTGTAAAACTGTGTTTTTGACAATGTTACTGGAATATGAAAAGCTAAAGCTCCAAAAAGTAAAACTATACTGTAACGAGCACAATATTAATGTTAAATTATAATAAAATAGTTCTGAAATCTCATGTTTGAAGTGACCACATGATTTTATATATGGTGCTGCTGCCACATGATTTGCTGATTTGTAAACTGTAAACTATAAATTAGCAGGTGTATAGTCTCATTAAAACTGAACAGTTGAAAACTGGAAAAAATAGACCTTGGCTTGTGTCAACACTCCAGGACGTTTGAGGTGGTGTAATGTGGCGAAAGTTTTCTTACTTTACTAGTTTGTGCTAGTGATCAGCCATTGTTGTAGAATTTTACTGATTTTTTTTGTTTCATTCAAAGCCAGGGTCCACAAAAAACCTTCAAAGCTTGTATGGTATAGCACTACTTGCATGGTATTAATTGTGAGAGGAGTATTGAAAAATTTTCAAATACATTAGATGCAAAAGGAAATCATCATCAACAAATAAAGAAAATGAAACACCACAATGACATCACCATAAACAGTATACCCCTCCAAACTTTATAAAGAACAAGACAAAAACTTACCATTGAGGCTTATAGCAAAATTACATTTGCAGCAGGAAAATCTGATACTGATTACTCTGCCAATAATCTCTCATTTTTTTTCACAGTGGGGTATTTGGCTAGACAGAGGCTCTTTCACACATGAAACATCCAAGCTCAACTAAATCACCCAAAACCTCAGGAGCCACATATTTTCCACCATTTGTCCCTACAACAGCAGAATCCAGACTTGCACCTTGCAAGGTTTGTATGGATAAAAGTTGGAGGGATGTGAAATTACAAAGGTTTTGTTTGGTGGTTGGATCTAGAAACATAAATCAGTTTTTGTGGAGGTTGGGTACAGATTTAGCCAGTTCTTGTAATCTAGAAATAAATGTCCAGTTGTGGGGAATGATGCACATTAAATGCCCTGATTGAGCAGCAAATATAGACACCCTGTTGACTCATCGGACAGGAAGAAGATTACAAGATTACAAGAACATACTGAAATTCAAATTCAAAATTTATTTGTCACATACATTTACATACACAGTACGACATGCAGTGAAATGTTTTTTCACGACTGTCCGGCATGTAAACATTTATAAAAAGTATGTGAAAAAAAGAGATCCATAAAAACTAAAGATAAAAATAAAACTAGAGTATCTTAAAAGTATAAAAATAGAAAATAAAGTAAAAATAAAATATACTATAAATAAATAAAAATAAAATAAAATATGAAAATATAGGTGTAAGTAGATATATATATATATATATATATATACACACACTTTGTTTAGTATATATATATATATATATATATATATATATATATATATATATATATATATATATATATATATATATACACACTTTGTTTAGTATATATATATATATATATATATATATATATATATATATATATACACTATATTGACAAAAGTATTCGCTCACCTGCCTTGACTCGCATGTGAACTTAAGTGAGATCCCATTCCTAATCCATAGGGTTCAATATGACGTCGGTCCACCCTTTGCAGCTATAACAGCTTCGACTCTTCTGGGAAGGCTGTCCATAAGGTTTAGGAGTGTGTTTATGGGAATTTTTGACCATTCTTCCAGAAGCACATTTGTGAGGTCACACACTGATGTTGGACGAGAAGGCCTGGCTCTCAGTCTCCGCTCTAATTCATCCCAAAGGTGTTCTATCGGGTTGAGGTCAGGACTCTGTGCAGGCCAGTCAAGTTCATCCACACCAGACTCTGTCATCCATGTCTTTATGGACCTTGCTTTGTGCACTGGTGCACAGTCATGTTGGAAGAGGAAGGGGCCAGCTCCAAACTGTTCCCACAAAGTTGGGAGCATGGAATTGTCCAAAATGTCTTGGTATACTGAAGCATTCAGAGTTCCTTTCACTGGAACTAAGGGGCCAAGCCCAGCTCCTGAAAAACAACCCCACACCATAATCCCCCCTCCACCAAACTTTACACTTGGCACAATGCAGTCAGACAAGTACCGTTCTCCTGGCAACCGCCAAACCCAGACTCGTCCATCAGATTGCCAGATGGAGAAGCGCGATTCGTCACTCCAGAGAACGCGTCTCCACTGCTCTAGAGTCCAGTGGCGGCGTGCTTTACACCACTGCATCCGACGCTTTGCATTGCACTTGGTGATGTATGGCTTGGATGCAGCTGCTCGGCCATGGAAACCCATTCCATGAAGCTCTCTGCGCACTGTTCTTGAGCTAATCTGAAGGCCACATGAAGTTTGGAGGTCTGTAGCGATTGACTCTGCAGAAAGTTGGCGACCTCTTCGCACTATGCGCCTCAGCATCCGCTGACCCCGCTCCGTCAGTTTACGTGGCCTACCACTTCGTGGCTGAGTTGCTATCGTTCCCAAACACTTCCACGTTCTTATAATACAGCTGACAGTTGACTGTGGAATATTTAGGAGCGAGGAAATTTCACGACTGGATTTGTTGCACAGGTGGCATCCTATCACAGTTCCACGCTGGAATTCACTGAGCTCCTGAGAGCGACCCATTCTTTCACAAATGTTTGTAAAAACAGTCTGCATGCCTAGGTGCTTGATTTTATACACCTGTGGCCATGGAAGTGATTGGAACACCTGATTCTGATTATTTGGATGGGTGAGCGAATACTTTTGGCAATATAGTGTATATATATACTAAACAAAGTGGTATATACACATATATACACATAAATGCAGACATGAACATGAAGGGATGTATGTGTATATGGCATATATTGAGGTGATCCAGTGTTTATCATTAAAGTGTCCATGTGCTGGAATAATTGTATAAGTGACTTGTGCCAGTCCAGTGTCAAAGTGTCAGTTTGTGCAAATGTGCGAGGTTGTGCAAGTGATGAAAAGCAGAGAGAGTCCCGGTATCTGTTTCAGGTTCTAGGTGTTTCCTGGTTCAGACACAATGGCCTGTGGGAAGAAGCTCCTCCTCATTCTCTCTTTGTTTGCTTTCATGGAGCGGAAGCGCTTCTGTGAACTCAACAGAGAAAAGAGTCCATTGTTGGAATGGCTGAGATCCTTCACAATCTTCCTGGCCCTGATCCGGCACCACTTGCTGTAGATGTCCTGCAGGTCAGGGAGCTCGGTGTGGATGGTAGGTTCAGCTGAACGCACCACTCTCTGGAGGGCTCGCCTGTCCTGCATGGTGCTGTTCCCGAACCAGGAAGTGAAGCGTCAGGACTCTCTCAATGGTGCAGGTGTAAAAAGTCTTTAGCACCTGAGAGGGAAGTTTAAAGTCCCTAAGCGTCTCAGGTGGTATAGACGCTGCCGGGCCTTCTTCACCAGGGTGTTGGTATGACAGGACCAAGTCAAGTCCTGCGTGATGTGAACACCTAGGTACCGGAAGCTGTCCACTCTCTCCACTGGGGTTCCGCTGATCATGGTCGGTTGGTATGACTGCTCCTGCTTCGTACTGAAGTCCACTATTAACTCCTGTTAAACTGGACATTATATTTTGCCTCATATACACTTCTACAATATATTTATATATTTATCTTACATATGCACACTGTACATACTATACTCTTTTGCAACACCATTTCAATGTTGACTTTAGCAGACCTTTTTATCTACATATATTCATATACTGTATCTTCTGTACATTATAGAGTCTACACATATTTTTTTATATTGTTTTATTTTTTCACATATACTATACATATACTATATTGTACTATATATATATATATATTTTGTTTTTGCTTTTATACTTTTATATTTGTTACACATTTTCTTTACACATTTTTCTGTTACACATTGTCTTTTTTTTTACTCTTTCCTCTTTTATGTAAGACAGTCGTAAAAAGCATTTCACTACGTGTCGTACTGTGTATGATTTCGTATGTGACAAAAAAAATTTGAATGTGAATTTGAATTTGAATTTGATTAGTCTTGCTCATGTTCAGGAGTAGGCTGTTCACCTGGCACCAGTTCTCCAGGTTTTTAGGCCATCTCGTCGTTGTTGGAGATCAGGCCCAATACAACAGTGTCATCAGCAAACTTAATGATGGTGGTGGAGTTGGAAGTGACCACACAGTCATAAGTGTACAGTGAGTACAGCAGGGGGCTCAGAACACAATCTTGAGGAGCTCCAGTGCTGAGGGTGATGGAGGATGAGGTGTGTTTGCCCATTCGTACGGCTTGTGGTCTGTCTGTCAGGAAGTTGGAAATCCAATTTATACTTTCTGAAGGTCCCTCCTCCCAATTTTCCTTCAAGTCATCCAGCACCGTGCAAGGTCTACAACCAGAGAGTAACCTGAATGGGTAAAACCCTGTGGAGGCTTGCGGGACCTCTCTTACTGCAAATAAAAGGGGTTCCAGACACTTATTCCAATTTCATGCATCATTGTGAACAAACTTACAAATCATATTTTTAAGTGTTTTATTTTGACAAGTAAATCAGTTTGCAGATGATAGTTTGCAGTCTGAATCTATTTAATGCCCAATAATTCATAATGTTGTCATCATCATGTTGTGCTTTGGTCAGTCAGAATATCTTTCAGGTTTACAAGGAAGAGTAATCTGCCATACTACATGCTGAGATCATGCTGAGATGAGTTGCTGCTTCTGGATACTGTGTTGCATAGTCCACCAGAACTAATAAAAAAAACCAATGTCCTGGTGCCGATCACTCTAATCTCCCAACAAGGTCTATTCCAATTCTTTTAAAGGGGACCTCGATTCACGGTAATGGACACAATGGTGCTTTTGCCCTCTCCTTTTTCTGCTATGGTTAGAATCAGTTTGATCTGTTCTATAAAGGGAGTATTTCACAACATGGTAACAACATGGGCAAGTTTTTGCCATGAAATGAAAAAAATATCTTTCTTTCTGGCAATTTTAAGCATGTAAACAAACCCACAACTCCTGATGCTCCAGATACTAAACTAACCTAAAGAAGTCCACTTTTATTGCTCACTTAATCAGTACAAGAGTTTTCAGGTGTGAATAATTTTATGTTTTGAAATGATCCCAACCTTTCAAACAGTAGTGTACACATGCAAAAGGGCAAATCAAATAGAGGCAAATTTAAACAAGAAGGTTTCCATATCATGTGGATTTCATTTTTATTACCTGTTATTGATTTATAATGAGCTATATATTCATTAGTGCTAGTTTTCAAATGAGTGGATTCAGAGATGGAGTGATGACAATCAATGTCATTGAGATCATACTTTTTCTTTAATCTGATATTTGTACATTTTCTAAAGCTTTTGACCTATGTCTGCATGATTATAGCATTGCACTGCTGATTATGTAACTGCATGAATAGGGGTAGGGGTGTGACTCCCATTTCTGTTAGGTGGGAGTTTATAGTCTCTTTTTGTAAGGGAGTTGAGGTAAGAGTATCTTCTTTTGTTTAATATCTATTTTTATATAGATAATTACATTTTCATAAAACAGGACATTTTTGTTAATTTTGCCCTTGGTCCACCCTGAAGCAGTTCACATCAAAAGAAGCTGTCACCATTTTAGTAAATTCTGCAGGTCTTAAAAAAGTGACATATGTGGTGCCATGGGTCAAATACGACCTGCCGAAAAAATATTGTCTGTTATATGCATCCATGCATCATATTTATGTTATGGGTTGCTCTGTGAATCAAATTTGGCTGAATTACTCACACCTTAGACACATCTTACCCCCTCTCCCACCCACCCTGTCTTCCACCTAACCCCATGGGACCACAATTTTTTCCGCAGAATAATGCTGATTTGTATCATTTTTGGGGTTGTGGTGTGAACAATGTGCACAGAATTCTCTGAACATTGCTATCTATAAATAAGGCTCATGTGTGTGATCAGTTTCATTCTGCAGCAACATCAGTCTGTTTCAACACGAGTAAGAGATTCAGTGTCTATGTCTATTGACCATATCTTTGATCATAAAAGTGATATTGAGGACAGAGAACAAGTGACATCGATGTGTCTGAGGATAAGGATGATGTGGAGTATGATCCTAACAAGAACAGCCCAAATGACACAGATGCTCAAAGAGAAATCTTCAAATTAAAAAAAGGTGACATTTAATGGTCATCAATCCCTTATGACAACCAAGGCAGAACACCAACACAAAACACATGTGTCACATGTTCAAGACATCAAGAAGGCATATGGGTTGTTCATACTACCATCTGTTCAGAAGATTCTGCTTGATATGACAAACACAGAAGGGAGAAGGGCGTTTGACAACAGCTGGGCGGAGATCGACAAAACACACCTGGATGCTTTTAAAGTGCTGTTGCTTCTTGCTGGGGTGAACAGATCCTGTAATGAGGCTACAGCCAGCTTATGTGATGGTGAGTCAGGATGGAGTATTTTTCAAGCTAACATGTCACTTGTGTCATCAAGAGTTATCTGCTTTGAAAATCGAGAGACAAGAGCTGCTCACTGTGTGAATGACAAGCTTGCTCCCATTAGGGAAGTTTGGACAAATGGGTGGCGTATATGTACTTGCCATATATGTATGTGGAAATCGTTTTAAACGTAAAATATTACATCCTCTTGGAAATAACGTGACTGCTCAAAATTTTCCTTAAAAAAATCCTGAGTGATTGAAGCTGTGGTCACTCGTTCTGCACCTGGATATCAACACACCCAGACATTCTCCTTCTACCTTTTTGTTAGTAAAGAGTGTTTGACTTATTTGCACTTCCTTGGTCTTCGCATGTTCACTACATAAACACTGTGTCTCTAGTTCTGCGTAAGTCACGCGTGACAGTTTCGACATGATTAAGTAGTACTTAGTGTCCTGGATGCGCATCCCAGAGCTAGTTCTAGACGAGCTTTTGTGGTTAAAAAGTATACAATTTTTAATTTTTCTAAGAAAATGACAGATCGTTTCGCTAGATAAGAGCCTTCTTCTTTGGGTGGGATCATTTAGAGCTCTACAGCAAGACCATTAATGTGTGGAGGGTGAGGTGGGGACTTGGGTTGCGTGTTGAGGTAATATGGCTGTAGCATTTTATTCTGTGTAATTTTAGTTAGTAATCTAAATCTTAAATAGCAGTGCTAAATTAGTCCAGGGTCTCCAGGTTCAATAGGTTTATCTATGGCATTTGCTTGTTCTTGTGCTAGTTTGCCAGTGTGAAACAAAAATAGCTTGTACTGTTTAGAAAAACATTTGTTCAATGCTTTATTTAGAGATATATTTCACATGACCACACACCCAAACATAATGTACTTTCTGTTTTCTCTCATTATTCTCTAATAACATGAATAATCTTTTTTCTTTTTCAGTTTCATTTTCACAAACCTATTAAAATAATTAATCATTTACAGTCAAATATCATTTAATGAAAACAGAAGCACTAATGCAATGCATTCACTTGTAAGCCCTAAAATATAATAGTTAGTATCATGCAAGTTCATTTCCAGCTTTTTTGTTGTCAAACCTGTCAAATGAAGGCTCAGCAAATTTCTTGTTCCACTTGTACTGCTATCTGGCTATAAAAAAATGTTGCATGTCTCTCCTTGATTACAGAGCTACTGTGTAGTTTGTCCCACCCTTGTGGCTTGGAGGGAACCTGCAGGCAGTCTGACTTTCCTGGGGTATTTCTGCTGCACTTGTGACAAAGGGAAACAGAAGAGGAAGAAGTAGAAAAGGAAGATGATAACATACTTCCTGGCAGAAGGACTTCATTTGCCTCTTGCTTATAGCTTTTGGGAAAAGTTGTATTCATTGTGAAAACAGAGGAGTACACAGACTCATTTTGATGCAGTCCATTTTCTTGGTGATGGTGATTGGTGACACCGGTTATTACATTGTTGGGAGTAGAGAACCTTCCCCTTTCTCCATCTGTTCTTCCCTCTTCAGCCCTTTGAACCATACCCAACCTGGCCTGGATCTTCTTCCTGAGGTTCTGCAATGCACCCTGGAATCGCTTGCTGAGTAGAGCATACAGTAATGGGTTGATGTCGGAGTTGAACAGCACAAGCCAGTATGAGAAAGTGACAGCAGCAGGTGGCACCTGGCTCACTGATCGGGAGAGGGCAGTCTCAGTGGCCTGTACCAGAGCAACTCCAATGTATGGTGTCCAGCAAAGGAAGAAGGCAGCAATAACCATGAAAAGTCTCACAACGCCATGTTGCTGGGAATGACTGTTCTGCAGTGTGTTACCACTCTGGAGATGAGCAAGGAAAGTATGCAGACGTCGACCAGAAAGTATAGAGCTGCTTTTCCCTTCAAGTTGTGAAGTTGGTTCGCCAGTAATATCTCCACTGGGATGAGGAACGTTGAATTGAGATTCTGATACAAACCTTCCACTTACATAGTACACAAGCCTGGATGGGTCATGCAGTTCCAGGTCCACGGCTGAACACTGGTGGGATGATTCAAATGATGAAGATATATGGTGGCCCCTGCTGTGCTGAAAGTGCTGCTGAAGGCTGTGGATTCTTTGAGCATGGTGCTGGGCCACTCGTACAATCTTCACATAGCAAAAGAGTATGACTATGGCAGGAAGAAGAAAGCAGAGGGCTGCCATGAAAACTGTATAGCTAGGACTGCTAGCCCAGTTGACAGCACAGCTATACATAGGGTTCACAAAGCTGATGTTGCTCCACCCTAGGAGAGGTGGACAACTGGTGAGCATGGCCTGCAACCAGATCCATAGTACAGCTGCACCAGTTCGCCATGCAGTACAGCGTGAATTATAGCGCAGACAGTCCACAATGGAGTAATAGCGATCCAAAGCAATAGCTGCAAGCGTTAGGACTGACGCACTGCAGTAGACTGAGGAGGTGTAACCCACGTAAAGACATAAATCCTGCAGGAGATATAAACAGGAAAATCAGTAAATACCCTGTATATCATGGAGATTACAAGTAAGAATCTTCAGTTAAACTTCACATTAAGAATGTGGAAAAATGTGATCTCTGTGACAGTTCTGGGGGTGGAAATGACTTGTTGATAAAAGGTCAAAAGGAGAAAATGGCCAGATTTGGTTTGAGCTGCTAAGAAGGATATAGTAACTCATAATTACTATTTACAAATGGGGTGAGCAGAAAAACATCTCAAAACACTGATTTAAGAACTCACATGGTCTTTAACTCAGTCTTAAACTATCCAGTTTATTCTTGGCTGACAGGCATGGATCTTGATGTGGTCTTCAGATGTTGTATGCATGTAAAGAGGCTGTTATGCTCACTATGGTTGTAAAGCATGATTATATGAGTTTCTCACAGAGTGACTATATCCTTCATGGCATCTCAATCCAAACTAGCCATTTTCCTCTGACTTCTCTTACCAACATGCATGCCACAATTATTCCCCATTCTCATGTTTGATGTATGTATGATTTTTACATTGTGTTGCTGTGATTGGATAACTGAATAAACTGAGTATGTGTGTGTGTGTGGATGATTAATAACATCTAGGCTAACATCTTTCTTTTTCATTAGAAAGTATGAAGGATGTGTGTGGAGTGTGATTTTGTAGGCTTTAACACATTTATAATGGAGATGTATGAGTAGCTGGCCTTACTAACAGTGCAGTTCACCCATCCATTATTCATGATAGAAACGGCCACAAATGGCATGACACCAATGCCAACCAGGAAGTCACTGATTGCCAAATTAATAATGAGCACAGACGTCACACAGTGGAATGTCTTTGTTGCCACCACAATCATGATGACCAGGATATTTCCTAACAAACAGAAATTTAAATGAGTTTTAAATAGAATCAGATCAGAGGAAAATATTCTCTTGTTATTTATCTGAAGATAATTGGAAATACCAAATAGAAAAGGGAAGTATATTTACAAAAAGCTATTGTGTTTAACTCATATTGAATTTGTGTACTGTGACAGATAATTATATCTAACATGACCTGCCGTGAATGCATCTATGTTTTAGGTGAACATTAAAGACACACAAAGCCACTTCTCATGAGGAGATGCTCCTACCAGTAGCTATGTGTGCAAAAACAAAACAGTGATTGCTGTTGATCGATATTTCAGCTCTTGCTTTTGTTATTTTTCTCTCAGGCCAAAATTACATTGGGAAATGTTAATATAATAGAGGAATAAAATGCATAAAACTTTGTAATCTAAATATAAAAGAGGAATAAACTTCACAAAAGTGAATCAAACTGAACATGGGAGTTAATAGTAATAATAATGACAATCATTGAAAATCATTTAAATGTTTCCAAACACATTTGGCAAATAAATAAATAGATGAATACATGAAAAGAATAATACCATGATATATATAGTCACTGGTACAATAGTATTTCTATGACTTATTTCTGTAACCGTTTATATTTATGGCCCAATTGACTTTAAACCTTAAAGAGAAATCTTTATATAAACACCAGTATTCAAAACCACAGGGACAGGGTTAACTGTCCTTAAAAAAGAAAAGCTCCCATAGACCCAACTCTTTCCTTCACGCTTTTGCCTGCATGACTAATTATTCTATTAACAATCAATTAAGATACTTAAAGATTACGACCATATTGAAATAATTCTGGAAAAAAGAAAATACACGACCGCACCCGTCACTGCGCCGACACACATGAGCACCATCAGCACCTCCATCAGCAGCTTCCCACGCGGAGAAAAAGACAGCACAGAACCCGAGGAGTTTCTCCACGAGGTCTGCATCTCACGCAGGAAAGGATCACCGGCATCCAACCAGATGTTGTCCATTTAAATTGACTCAGTGATTCCAATACAGGTTATTAAACAAATAAATTAATAAAGAAAAAAAGAGAAAAAGCGGTATTCCGAATCTCTCCGCTTTAATGCTGGAAGGAAGTTGGCCATTTAGGCACAGGCAAACTATGGATTTAACATTAACTCGAATGGAGACCTGTGTGGCAAGCTCCCTTCCTTCCTTTTTGAACCCTGTGTTGATGGCAGGAGGGTGTAGAGTGTAGACAGGGGCGGGAGAGACAAAACATCTGCATAAATAGACCTGCATTTTCTTCGGCTGACAAAGGTGGAACATCAAACACTTAACAAAACAAATTAGCAAAGATAAGTAAATAATGCCTGTCGGTGTCTTTAAACAGGCTATTGACTCAGATGCTTAATTTCCCACAGTTAGGTCGGCGTTTTAAGCATCCCATTAAAATATATTTTAAAAGTATTTGCATATTTATATGTACAGTTTTCATATTTTGCTTAAGACTTCACGTGATCAAACTTGGAGAGCCCAACCTCACATACAGGCATGTCCACTGTAGCTGTCGTCAGGGCATGTCGATAATGTAAGAACAAATCTCTGATGGATGAAAGATAGATAACTTTATTAATCTTGGAGGAAATGTACACTTTTTATGAGACATGTTTAACAGTACTTTGGTGTAATTTACACTGTCCAGTAATCTCAGATCCTTCATCATAAAATGCCAGTTTTAAAACAAAGTTGTTAAGACGATTGGTCAGGACCCAAATGTTGTCTAGTGTATTCCCACACCAGCAGGGCGGCGCTCACATGCACGTTGAGAGACCGGGTCACTCCTTGCTGAGGAATCTCCACACACACATCCAACAACTGCAAGAGGTCAGCAGGAATACCTTCTCGTTCATTCCTAATATTGAAAGATGTGGAAAATGATTGATATTGAATATCACATCTGTACTATTGCCCATTAAACATCAACAGCCAACAAAAGGTGTGAATATCAGTGATAAAAGAACAGGTATTTGTGTGAGAGAGTACTATGAGTTAGAAGCAATGCATGAATATTTTAGCCTAAAATACAATTTTTGCCTTGAGGTTTAATATTTTGTTATAGAAATCAGCATTTTCTAGTTAGCTCATATTAAGATTGATGAAAATCCGCATTTTTCCATTTGAAATTTAAGGATTAATTAATATTAAAATCATTTATCCTAACCCCTGCAGGGATTCTCTACCAACAAATATTACAGATGAGGTCTGTTTTTTTAACCTGCCACATATTCCATGCATATGTACTGTATAGTCACTGCTGGGAATATAATAGCAGTAAAACATTTAATGAAAAGGCCAAATTGTTTGTTGTGATTGAGTGTTGTTAAACACTATTCATCTTCATTCTGTGGGCTAACATGTATGTTTTATGCAGTGTTCATTTTAAACCTCCATTAATGGAACATGTCAGGTTACTTATGGCAGACTTAAAATATATTTAGCTATTTAACATGTTTATAATACTTAAATAAATTAGCATTGCAGTTGTATTATGAGTTGTGTTGTGTGGTTTTAGTAGGTTTTATGCTATATGTTTTGTGGATATTTTGGGTTATATATTTTTTTTAATTCATATTCTAGTTTTGCTGACGAGCATCCTGCATGCAGGGACAAGTCTGTTCTGTCTCCAACATGTAGCTGTCAAGAGATTACCCCTTGAGAACAATGTCAATTAGTCTGATAACATTCAACTGCAGTGTCAGCTCCCACAGAGATGCACACAATATGTACAGGGCCTTCCAGTAAACATTAGAGTTTAGTGATCTCATAACCTCTCGACAAACATGATGTTATTACCCTAACAGTAGTAGAGTTTTCTCTGGAAACATATAGTTTTGCAGACTCTGGCTGTTGGCTGTCTGTTCCACTCCGATGATACTGTAGCCCTCTCTTTGCTTCAGCTGCAGAAAATCTGCCAGGTCCACAGGCTTTACCTGGGAAAAAAGTACAGATATTGTTAACCATTATCAGAAATGACTTTCTAAAAGACTGATTTTACAAGCCTGTTGACCCAAGAGACCAGAGCATGATCTCAAGATTCAAGAAGCTTTACTGTCATTTCAACCACATATAGCTGATGCAGTACATAGTGAAATGAAACAACGTTTCTTCAGGACTTGGTGCTACGTAAACATACAAAATAAAGTTCAAACACAAAAAAACACCACAGAGCGAGGATAGAAGTTTGTCCAAGACACATAAAGTGCAAAGTGTGCAACTAGGTGCAAACAGAGCAACAGTGCAAAAACAATAAGTACAAAAAAGACAACAAAAAAACAACAAAAAAAAAATGAAAGAAAAAAAAACGTGCAGTGAAATATAAATGAAATGACATGAAATGTACAACTTTAGAAAGAAACTGTAGAAAAAAACATATAACTAATAACATATATGATTGTAACATACATATATATATATATATAGCGACCTGACAACATGTATTGTGCAAAAATACAGTAGCAGCGGATTGAGGTAGTTCATTCCTTGTACACCATTTAAAATATCCATGCTAAGATAGATGGGTTATTAATTGTGTAAATTCCATCCTTTAAACAAAAATTGAGGATGAACTGGCAGATCCGAAAAGGAAATTCACAAGATTGAGTTATCTGAGTACAACTGATCACAACTATGTATGGAAAAGGCATATTCATTGAAACTTGACAATTTAGTAAGATATGACTTAAATGACTTATACAGTATATTACTATATTCAAGCTCAATTTGCTCTGTCGGGTTCTAGGCATCACACCATTAAAGCTTGGGACAGTTGGCAACAGTCAAAGGTCACTTCTTATTTCATCCATCATGATGACTATCAAGTTAGATGATATAAATGTCTGTGGGAAGATGCAGTGTCTGTAGCTTTAAGATGAACCAAAGTAAAGCGTGTGCTTGTTTTGCATTCTATATGAATTTTAATAACCTGCTGTCTCAATTTGGATGAGAGCAACAAAATCTTTCTCTGATGTAGCTTCCCTTGTCCATACTGTGAAACAGATAAAGCCATAAAGACATTGCTCTCTTAATGCATGAACAGTGAAGAAAATAAATACAAAAAGAAGAAAGAAAAAAAGCTCAGACTAAACAAACACCAATGAATGTATATACAACTGAGTTGTACAATTGAAAATGCCTTGTTGATGACAGAGGACAGAGGAAAATGCCCAGATTGGTTTGAGTTGCCAGGAAGAATTTAATAACTCAAATAATAGTAATTCTTTACAACTATGGTGAGCAGAAGAGCATGCCCAAAACTTTGCACCTTAATGTGGGTGGGGTACAACAGCAGAAGACCACATTAAGTTCTACTCAAGGTCAGCCAGGAACAGGGAAGAAATATATGAAATTTTCACTTTTTCTAGTATTCTAGTCTATACAGTTTCAGTGAATATGGGCCCATAATAGCCTCAAGATTCTTTTCATGGCTGACAAGAGTGGAGCTCTCTAATCAATAAGGTGGTTCAGCTATTAGACCCTCCACACACAGTAGGGTGAGTCTGTAGCCACGAGAGCTTCAGATTCCTGTTCCTGGTTGACCAGAGTGAAACCCTAGGTGCAATATTTTGTGCATGGTTAGATGCTTTTCTGCTCATTATTCCAGTAAATATAAAAAGTAAATATACAGCTCCAAAAATTAAGAGAACACTGAACTCACACATTGCACCTCAATGAATATAATATTCAAGTTGAAAATCTTTACTTATGTACATTGTATAATTTGTTGAGAACAAAATGATGAAAGAATGGTTAATGGAAACCAATATCATCAACCCACTAAGGGCTGGATTTAAAATCACCCTGAAAACCAATCAAGGGCTGACCAACTTACATGGATTGTGTTACATCAACTCATATTGTAAGTCGTAATGCAAGTAGTGTGTATGGCTCCCACGTGCCTGCATTGCACTCCCAACATCAGACCTCCAAGACCTGAATCAGGGAATCAGTGAGCTCCTGAACAGACTGTATTGTACTTGGCGTCTTTGGATGCTCTGATACATAACATCACAGAGGTTATTAATTGCATTCAGGTCTGGGGAATGTGAGGGCCAGTCAATGACTTCAATGTTTTTGTCATCCAGAAAGCTACAAACTCTGGTCGCATGAAGCCAGGCATCGTCATGCACCAGGAGAAACCCAGGACCCACTGCAACAGCGTAAGGAATGACAATGGCTCTGAGGATTTTACCAGAACCAAAGTAACAGTAAGTGAAACAGATTCACTTATTCTTCCTAACTGGACAGATTAATATCCCTGAAGCTTAATTGATTTGGTATATATACACATGCACATGTATATATAGTATAATAATTAAGCGTTTCTTTATATATACACTATATTGCCAAAAGTATTCACTCACCCATCCAAATAATCAGAATCAGGTGTTCCAATCACTTCCATGGCCACAGGTGTATAAAATCAAGCACCTAGGCATGCAGACTGTTTTTACAAACATTTGTGAAAGAATGGGTCGCTCTCAGGAGCTCAGTGAATTCCAGCGTGGAACTGTGATAGGATGCCACCTGTGCAACAAATCCAGTCGTGAAATTTCCTCGCTCCTAAATATTCCACAGTCAACTGTCAGCTGTATTATAAGAACGTGGAAGTGTTTGGGAACGACAGCAACTCAGCCACGAAGTGGTAGGCCACGTAAACTGACGGAGCGGGGTCAGCGGATGCTGAGGCGCATAGTGCGAAGAGGTCGCCAACTTTCTGCAGAGTCAATCGCTACAGACCTCCAAACTTCATGTGGCCTTCAGATTAGCTCAAGAACAGTGCGCAGAGAGCTTCATGGAATGGGTTTCCATGGCCGAGCAGCTGCATCCAAGCCATACATCACCAAGTGCAATGCAAAGCGTCGGATGCAGTGGTGTAAAGCACGCCGCCACTGGACTCTAGAGCAGTGGAGACACGTTCTCTGGAGTGACGAATCGCGCTTCTCCATCTGGCAATCTGATGGACGAGTCTGGGTTTGGCGGTTGCCAGGAGAACGGTACTTGTCTGACTGCATTGTGCCAAGTGTAAAGTTTGGTGGAGGAGGGATTATGGTGTGGTGTTGTTTTTCAGGAGCTGGGCTTGGCCCCTTAGTTCCGGTGAAAGGAACTCTGAATGCTTCAGCATACCAAGACATTTTGGACAATTCCATGCTCCCAACTTTGTGGGAACAGTTTGGAGCTGGCCCCTTCCTCTTCCAACATGACTGTGCACCAGTGCACAAAGCAAGGTCCATAAAGACATGGATGACAGAGTCTGGTGTGGATGAACTTGACTGGCCTGCACAGAGTCCTGACCTCAACCCGATAGAACACCTTTGGGATGAATTAGAGCGGAGACTGAGAGCCAAGCCTTCTCGTCCAACATCAGTGTGTGACCTCACAAATGTGCTTCTGGAAGAATGGTCAAAAATTCCCATAAACACACTCCTAAACCTTGTGGACAGCCTTCCCAGAAGAGTTGAAGCTGTTATAGCTGCAAAGGGTGGACCGACGTCATATTGAACCCTATGGATTAGGAATGGGATGTCACTTAAGTTCATATGCGAGTCAAGGCAGGTGAGCAAATACTTTTGGCAATATAGTGTATATTTTTTAGCAGTGTATAAAATAAATTCCAATAAATATAAAAAAAGGGCTTGCCACATGACAGCATTCAAAACAAGAAATCTGGAAATTAGTTGTTCATCACTTTTTC